>NW_025999949.1:23144145-23168381 GCF_001458135.2 Marmota marmota marmota
TGCAGTACTGAGGATAGAACCCAAGACACTGTGCTTGGTACACAAATCTCTACCACTAAGCTACATCCTGGCTATTATTATTATGATTTTGTTTTGCAACAGTCTAAGTTGTCCAGGCTGGTCTTGAACTTGCAATCCTCCTGCCTCAGCCTCCTGAGTGGCTGGTATTGCAGGTGTGTGCCACCGTGCCTAGCTTTCCTTCCGCTTCTTCAAAGAGTGGCCTCACTCCCGAGGGACCACTTTGTCACTTCCATTCACTCCTCTGCCATGGCATTCTGATCTCTTCTACCACTCCTGTGAAGCCTCTCTGGAAAAATCTCCATGCCCTGAAAACTGCCCAGTTTTTCAGTCTCTATGTCTCTGTGTCATTTAAAATTTTTGACTACTTAATGCTTCCAGAATCTCATTATTCCTTTCCCCATCTCTTTTGTGAGCTCCTTCTCAACTCCTGTGCCCACACTCACAATGGAGTAATTCAGGATTCTCTCTCCAGCCCTCACCCTTCATTCTACCTTTCATGGATCAGCTCCCACACTCGCCTCCTTGCTACTGAGCAGAAGTCCTCACCTTCGTCTTGTCTGTATTCCTCACCTGCCCACCTGGGCATCTCAGGAGGACTTCAGCACCAGCATGGCCTTTTTTCTTCTGAAATTAACTCGTTCTCCTGCAGTGCATAGATTATCCACTCAAGTAGAAAACCTGGGGTCATAATTAGACTAGCCGCCGCCTTTCACTCCCAAGTGATCACATTGCAGTTATTTGGCCTCTTAGGTATTCCTCAAGTCTTCTCAATTGGACCTGATTCTTCTTCCTGTCAGTTTTCTTTACCCACATTCTTCTGTGTGTGTGACATGCTTCCCTCCCTTTTCCTGGTGTTGGTATATGCTGTTACTCTTCATAAAGACTTACTGAGGCTTTGTTGCCTCTTTCCATGTGTGTCCTTCCCAGTCTCCAGACCCTGCACATCTGCTGGCCCCACTAGGCTGGGTGTTTCTTTAGAACAAGTGCTACTCTTGAGCCTTCATTAGTCTCTGTGCTTCTAGGGCCTGCAGCAGTACCTAAAACTTACACTTAGTCATACTTACTCTCTAGAGTTATTAGAATATGTGAAAAGCACTGGGAGCTGTGGAGGAAAATACAGGCAGTTACCCAAAATGTCTCGACCCTGCAGCTGTTGGGGGCCACGGTGTTGAAATACAGACCCTCCCTACATCCCATCTCTGCCCTTTTTCTCAGTTTGTCTACTCCTGTTTGGACTCAGCTCAAGAGGGGTTAGATGTCTCTCATCCATTCTGCTGTCTCCTGCTTAGCACTCAAGGAGGGCATTATGGTTTCATGTCCTTGTTTTCTTTCCTGGTTAACTGGGAGCTCATTCAGGACAGAGACCAAGTTTTACTCCTCTTAACAGTGCCTGGAGTAGCTCTCTACTACTGGAGTACACTTTAAAAGTAGCAGGTGTTGTGTGTGTGCTTGTTGTTGAATTCTCTAAAGCCTATCTCCTGCCAACCCACCGCCCCCTGAATATAATGCTTAGGTTTCTGTTCTTGAGTAGAACCTTAGAGCCATATATTTTAGGTGAGTTCCAAAGCTGGTATCTTCCATTAACAGTTGTTAATCAGAACAGCTAATCAATTACTGGGTTTAAATCAAAGCATTTATTATCAAAGCCTTTTTGTTTATAAGTACCAATATACCATTTATGATAATGATAATGATTATTTTCTGCCTTGAATATTAACTAGCCACAAAAGCTGGTGTACCATGTGATAGTATTTGTCATAGAGTTTAAAGAATGTTGGCTTTTGATATTTTGTCCTTGAGTGGAAATTAGTCTGCATTGTGAAATCACCAATGTAGAAAACAGGAAATTTCTAGGCAGGCACCTGAGAAGCATCATTAGAATTCCTAGTATTTAAATCCAACAGAGGTATTTTTATGACATTAATAGAATCTATTACTAGTCATGTTAATTAGAAATGTCTTAATTAAGACATGGTTGAAAGCAAAGAACACAAACACAAGGTGGCTTTAGCAAAAAGTAAAAATTTTTTTTAAAAGGTTAAAATAGGTGATAAATAGAGTTATTTCATGAGAAAAGGAACGAGAATCGGAGATGGGGCTCAACTTTTAGTCTTTCTCGGATCATAAAATCTCATCTGTACATCTTTTCATGATTTGCTTCTTTTGCTTTCAAACTAGCCTGGCTTTCTCAGCTTCTCCAGCCATTTGGCAGAAATAACTTCCTCATAGCACTCTGGGTTATATGTCCTCTTTCAGTTCAACTAAAGAACGCAGACTGAATTAGAATCTCTCAGTTCCAATTCTAGCCTCTCAGAAGAGAGAAGTTGGTTGGTTCGGCACAGATCAGAAATCCACTGTGGTCCAGGCAACTGTGTCAAGGAGCCAGAGCCACATGACAGAATACAGTTACCTTGGTATCCACCTGAAAGCCACAAGGAAGTTCTCAGAGTGGACCCTCATGAGCTAGACTGACTAGCCTCCCGCCATCCAGATCATGGAAGCAAAAAGAGTGAAAAGCACAGTGTAGTAGCTCTCACACAGTAGATGGTAGATACAGACTTATTGCCTCTTTCGTCTACTAGACTATGCACCTTGAGGCTAAGTGCATCTTAAAAATTCACACTTAGAGCCTGCAGCAGTACCTGACCACTACAGGCATTCAGTAAATATTAATTGGATAAAAGAAGCAAATATAAGCCCTGCCTTTGTGGGAAATATAGTCTTGTAGTGCAAGCAAGCAGTAAACAAGTAAGCAAATAAAAAAAGCTCATGGGGGTAAGTACTAAGAAAGTAAAAAAGGGAGAGTCCAGGAACCAAGGATGTAGTCAAAGGTAGAACACTTGCCTAGCTTGTATGAGATCTGGGTTCAGTTCCCAGGGCTGCAAAAACCCGAGGGGTTTGGGAGAGGCAGGCAAAGGAAAGGTCACCAAACTAGAAGAGAAACTTTGAGAAAAGTAATTGATGGTGTCAAAACTCAAGGTAGCTGTACCTTTGCTTATTTATCCTGTGAGGCTAGAGACAGTAATCATGAATTATTCCATTTATAGTTCATTTTATTCATAATTTTAACACACACAAAAATTCTGGTGTACATTAAAATAAGGGTTACTGAAAGACTGTTATAGAAGATCATATAAAATTGTAAATACATGTCATTAATATTGGATCATATCCTTTCATTTTTATCTTCCAGTTTTAAGTCGATATGCATCTAGCCCAGAGCTTGATATAATTATAGAACAGTTCTCTGATGATGGCAAATAATTAATTAAGTGCACAACTCTGCAAGGAGTTTTGGGTTAAGATTACAAATGATAGAGCGAAAAATACACTCAGTAAAGGAGAGTCAGGCAGCATCATATCATACAACAAGAGGCTGTCGATATGATAGAAAAATTGTCTCCAATGATCTTAGTGATGGTAAAAGAAACTAGAGGAGAAGGAATCTAGGAAATGTGGTTTTCTAGAGTTATGTTAAGGTAGTTGCTGCCAGGATCCAACAGAGAACTATTCTGGAAGCAAGCCATATCTCTTTAATAGTAGTTAGCAGAGTTGTGTACCAAGCTTTATTAATTAGAGCAACTAACAGAGCTTCTAAAAAAACAAGTTCAAACTCCAGTGGCTTACAACTGTTGATTTTCCCTTTTGTAAAGTTCAGTGTAGATGAGTGTGGGGTGAGAGGTTGTTCTATAGGTTTTTCTAGGACCCAGGCTCCTTCCATCTTTTGGCTCCATCCTCCCCAAACCCCTCTATTTGAGCTGTTCCCTGCGGCGTGAGGGAGGTTGGGCCAGGCCTAGACCAGGAAGTGCATATCACTCAACCCACATTTTATTGGCCAAGATTGAATCACAGAATCACACTACCTCTATGGAAGACCAGACACATTATAGCTGGGGACCCAGGATGAAAAGGATATTAGTAAGTATTCTCAGTGTCTGCTATATGAACAGGATGGAAAGGAAAATAATGGGAAAAATTCTTTTGTATCCTCAAAATTTGAGATTGTTTCAAACAAGTTATCTGTCAAAAGGGAAGGAAAAAAAAAGGTAGTTAGAATTTAGGCGATGTCACTGAGAAGCCTCTACCACAGGTAGTATTGTCGTTCCCTGCTTCTCGCAGACCTGGAAAATCCAGAAGAAAATTAAGATCGTAATGATTCTGAAAAGTACTAATCTTCCCTTCCCTTCCAAAGGATGGTGAGGTGCCCTTCAAGCCTGTCATCATCTCCTCAGTGTTCTACAACGTGAAAAGTGAGCTCAGAACACTGGCCGGGCACACCTGACCAGCATCCCCTTTAGTCTGGTGCAGCACTTCCATGCAATCTCTTATTGTTGCTATAACAAATACCTGAGATAACCACCTTCTGAGAGAAAAGGTTTGTTTTGGCTTACAGTTTTGGAGATTCTAGTCTACAATTGGCCTTGTTGCTTATGAGCCTGTAGCAAAGTAGCACTTCATGGTGACAGTGTGTGGCATAATAAAACCACTCACTTCATAGGCAAGAAGGAAGAGAAAGGAGCCCGGTCCCATGGTCCCCTTCAAGGGCACATCCCCAGTAACCCAAAGATCTGCGCTAGGCCTCACCTCCTAAAGGCTGTGTCACCTCCCATTTACATTGCCCTGGGAAGCAAGCCTTTGCCACAGGAACCTTTGGGGGACACTTCAGATCCAAACTATAAGCCAAGTATGGTGGTACATACCTATAATCCCAGTGTCCAAACTGTAGCAGTGAGCCTCATCTCTGTTTGGAGACTCTGTAAATTTAAATTCTACTCTAATAATAGCTTATATTATTGAGCACTTACTATACCCTCTGCACCATACTAAGTACTTTATTTATACCCTTGCAAAAATCCTAGAGGCATGTGATATTATTCTTATTTTACAAATGGTAAAACTGAAGTATAGAGCTGTTAGTGACTTGCCCAAGGTTAAACAGCTAGTAAGTGAACGGCTCAAATGCACAGCCAGGCAGACCAGCTTCAGAGGTCATGTGTAGGAATTAACAAAACAGTCACCACAAAAGCCACGTGAGGATTTCCTGGCATTAAATACTAGGGAAATAGAGTGCTGCCCCACCTCACACTCTCAGAGATCAGGTCCTTTAGTCCACTTAGAAGTAACCTCTGCCTAAGAAGTTTATCCAGGGAGATCTAAACTGGGCAATTGAATAGTGTGACTCATATTGTTATAACCAGAACTGGCTGGATTTGAAGGACTTTATCACATTTTAGATGCCTCAGATCAGATTGGTAGATGGCTGTGGTGGCGCAGACCAGCTTTCCCCATATACAATGTAGTGTGACTGACTCCTGTGGATTAATATTGAAGTTTATTTGAATTCAGTTCACTAGAAGGTGGTTGAGCATCTACTCTATGCAGTTCCATGCTAATTGTCATAAGGAACACAACCGGAGGGAAGCTTCCAGCACAGGCATTAGGAGAAGGGACAGGTGTACCTGCAACTTGAGTGAGGCCCTGAACATGAAGGCCACCTCTCAGGGCTGGAACCTTTAGTCGGTGGGCTGAACACTGAACACGGGGAATGATGATGGCCCGAGGACCCCTTGTTGGACAACATGCTTCCTCCTCTCCGATGTGCTAAGATTCTTTTGTACAACAACTTTATTGTGATGTATTAACATATCACACAACTCACTCCTTTAAAGTCTATGATACTTTGGGGGTTTGTGTCTTCAGAGCTGTGCTATCATTACCACAATCAATTTGAGAACATTTTCAAAAAGAAACCCTATATCTTTAAGCATTCACTTCCCATTTTCTCCCAAGCTCCCCCAGCCCTAGGCAACCACTAATCTACTTTCTGTCTCTATAGATTTGCTGTTTGGAACTTTTTGTATAAATATGCATGTGGTCTTTTGTGTCTGGCTTCTTTTAACTTAATGTAATGTTTTTGAAGTTTGTCCACGTTGTAGCATGTATCAGTACTTCATTCCTTTTTAATACCGTAACAAGATATACCACATTTTATTTATCTCCTCATCAGCTGATGGTCATTTGGCTTGTTTCCATGTTTCGGCTGTTATGAACAATGCTGCTGTGAACATTCATGTACAAGTAGACATGTGCTTTCTTTTCATTTCTTGTGATATTTATCTGGGAGTGTAATTGCTGGGTCATATGGTAACTCTATGTTTATCCTTTTTAGGAACTGCCAGACTGTTTTCCAAAGCGACTGCACCATTTTACATTCCCACCAGCAGTGTGTGAGGGTTCCAATTGCTCCACGTCCTCGTCAACACTTGTTATTATCTTATTGATTATAGCCATCTTAGCGGGTGTGAAGTGCTATCTCCTTTTGATTTGCATTTCCCTGATGGGTTAATATTGTAATATTTATTTTGCTAACTAAGGCAGAAGTTTTAATCTTGTACTTTTATATGGATACTGTCTTAAATGACCAGATCAACTTTCTCAAAACCATAGCTCTGTACAAGACAAATGCCATTATTTATGGGATTAGAGTTATATCTGGAAAAAACTCAAGGTAAATGATTTGGAGTTAACAATACACACTCACCTGGGAGGTGGGTTTTGCAGTGAATTCACTCACAGTGTTCCAGGGCTTTTATCTGAGTTGCTCATGTACTATTGTATGACATTTACTGGATAATCCAGACAGCACTTCGATTAAATCCACAGTGTGATGTCACCCAGTAAGCACTTGAAAATGGAGATGCATGTCTCTTCTGGTTTTATCAGTCAAGATTAGAAGTGGTTCACAGCACAGTGAACTTTTTCTCCTGTGTTCTGTCAGTCTGTGTTTCATTGTGGGCCAATAATCTGTCACCTGAAACTACTTAAAATAGGTTGGGCTTTCTTGAATGTTGTGTTGCTGTGATGACATCGGATCTTGGCTGCAGAAGAAGGGAAAGAACCTTTCTTTGACTTTTGGTTGCCTCCATACCTCTTGTTTCCAGTAACTGCACTGCCACTTTTAGCCCTTAGCTTGTATTTCTAGGCTGTTCTCTGTACTAGTTGTACCTTCCATCTCTTTATCTTTTGGAACTCCTACTCTGGTGATCTTTGTGTTTCTGACAAAGAAAGAAAATTGATACAGGACTTGGAAGGTATCAAGAGTTTCATCTTCTTGATTTCACCAGCCACAGATATGTAAAAAGAGCCTCCACAGCTGGGTACAGTGGTGCACGCCTGTTATCCTAGTGACTTAGCAGGCTGAGGCAGGAACATTACAAAGTCAAGGACAGCCCAGCAATTTAGCAAGACCAGGTCTCAGAATAAAATAAAAAGGGCTGGGGATGTAGCTCAGTAGTAGAATGCCACTGGGTTCAATCCCAAGTACCCGCAAAAGAAACAAATAAGTAAAATAAAATAAAAAGAACATCTACAAAGGCCAATTTGATGAGAAAAGAAAACTTTAGCAGAATTCAGAGGATGCATTCTTCAGACAGGGACTCATGATCCCTCAGAAACCTCCCCCAGAAAAGAGACCTCAGCAGACTGCTCATGTTTTCCGACCCATACAGAGAGCCAGGTGCAGATCCAAGTTCTCCCTCTTGGGCTGTGACCTCCTTCCTTCAGGTAACACAACTGGGGGAGGGCCTAAGTGGGACAAAAGAAGAAAAGAGAAGAATCAAGAGTTGGTGATTCATCCATTCATACCAGGTCACCATACGCCTTCTGCATTATTTGTTCCCTAACTTTTAATGTGGATTCATGTGGCTCAGTTGGGGAATGGTTGAAAGGAATAACTAGGTTTATAGGAAGTGTTTGAATCATGTCTCTCCCAAAGTAAAGGGAAACAGCATCTTCATTTAGTTACAAAGCTGGATTTGTTTGTTAAGTTTTAGTCAGTTCTCTTTTGAGCATTTTGTTAATTAAATATTATTTTGGATGAAATGTCAGTATATCATGATGCCATAATAATGGCTTCCACACTGAGGTTCTGAACTACTGAGTAGTCCTGCTCCACGTGCCTTCAGAATATCAAAGGACTAAATAATATTTATTGAGGTACTAATAGGAATTATAGTTTAGATTCTATAGTTGAGTAATAGCATCTCCCAGTTTCTATTAATACTAAAAAAAACAAAAGTAAGCATTTACTGGGCATTTACCGTGTGCTGGGCATTGTCCCGATAACCTACACAGATTCTCACTTAATTCTTTCCCTCACCCTCTGAACTAGGTACTGTTTTCATCTTCATTTTACAAACGGAGGTTTAATGAACTATGGTGCTCGCTGTATGCAGAGCTCACACCTTAGCTCCCCCAACCCATGTTCAACTTCCCCTACAGGCATGGCATATTTAGTAAAAGGCGACTGTCCTTTCTTCTGTGTCACATACTAGAAATGGGAGGAAGTGGCATGAGAGAACAGATATGCAGGTTTGTGTGCCTGAGAGGGAGCATACCCTAATAGGGATGCAAATGAATTTTGCTCTGATGAATTTTACTCTCCTAGGACTCCCCCACCTTGTGGTAATTTTTACAGCAGCTTTGAATGTTTCCTTGCAGAGAAGCAAACTCAAGGCTCTTTATTCATGTAAAGAAAAAAAAAAAAAAAGTCAATTTAATTTTTTCCTTAGCTGCAACACAGAAAAATGACTTCAAACTCACTCTTTCTCTCTCTCACTCTCTGTCTCATTCTCTCATATTGGTTTAATAAAATAATTAATGACCATATCATTTTTTTCTAGGACTCTTCTTCTTTTAAAAAAATTCTATATTATTGAACTCATAATTTTGATCCTGCATGCCTAAATTATAATTTATGTTCAGACCTATTTTATGCAACTATAAAAGTTTTTTTAAAATCTGCTTTGCNAAAAAAAAAAAAAAAAAAAGTCAAGCCAGTTGTAGTGGCACACATCTGTAATCCAGCGACTGGAGGCTGAGGCAGGAGGATGGCAGGTTCAAGCCCAGCCTGGACAATTTAGTAAGGCCCTGTCTCAAAATGAAAAATGAAAGGCTGGAATGTGGCTTAGTGGTAGAGCACCCTGAGTTCAATCCCCAGCACTGGGGTGGAGGGGTGGTAGGGATGGTCAAGTTGCACTTACATGGAACAAACGTGAATCAGAGGATTTTTTTTTTCTATTAAGAAATTAGAATAAAAAGAATGTTACTTATACTGATTTCCTTATTTTGCAGAGAAAATACAGAGTATATTTAGAAATTCAGGGCTTATTTTCTTTCTCATTTAGAAACATGAAGTTATTCATAGTTACTTATCCAATTAAACTGTTAGATCATTTCACTGGGCCATTTTACTATGATATATCCTGAAAGCAGTGAATCAGGTAACACCTCTTTCGCATATTCACTCAAAAGCAAACCCATTTTTAGTAACCTGTGTTTCTGCTTTCATGCTTTTCAGTTAAGGTAAATGTGCATGCCTACAAAAATGCCTGGCCAAAAGGTGGCTCTGGAAGCCAGCAGTCTTCTCCAGTACAAACGAGACTCCCTGGAGCTTACCACAGCCCATCCTTCCCTCCCCTGCAAAGGTCATTCTTTAATCTGCTCTGTGAAAATCTTCACCAGGTATTCATTTTGGGGACAGGCAGCCTATTCCAATGTTCTAAATGGTGGAGATGATTTCCTATGTTTGGCCAAATTTTGTGTTAAGACTTCTTCCACCCCAGCTTTTCTTTCTGGAATGAGACACAGAGTGGAATAGCATAATTAACATACACTTATTGATTACTTCCAATAGGCAAAACAGTTGTGAAAGGTACCAGAATGTAGATGTGTATGCTGTGTGACATTAACCCTTATGTGGCAGAATAGCATGGACTTTGAAGTCAGATAGTTGCAGAAATAATGCTGACTGCCTGCCAGGCAGTGTTGCAAGCACGTCAGATAAGTTACTCATTGGTCCTGACCACAGCCCTCCGAGGTGTGTACTGTCATGTTCCCATTTCACAGATGAGGAAACAAAGTTATGAAACTCGTTCAAAGTCCGGGCCAGTAAGTGTGAGAACTACTGTTTGAAGTCAGATGTTCTGGCTGGTCTCTTGGCTCCTGGGACTCATGGCCAAAGCTGCACCTATTAGCCAAGTGAAGGGGACGTGTGTGTTATGGTGATCGCACATCTAGTTCATCTATGGATTTCTTTTCATTTTGTTTTTTTGTTGTTGTTTTTTCCCCCTAAGTTTAGGCCCCACCCAGAATTTCTGATTCATTCAAATACTCTGTGGTATGTGGTTTGTTGTCACCAATTTGAGACTCGTGTCAACATTGCTTCAGAATAAGCAGGGTGGTTTTTAAATTAATCTTCTTGATAACTACATAACTCAGTGCAGTGTCAGTCAGCATGAATAGGATTAAGTTTGGGGTGATATTGAAGAGTCTGACTTCATAATCCCATAGCAGTTGTTTCCCGGGATACGTAAAACATACTTCCTTGCTTCATGTATTGCTGAAATATTTATCTGCGTGTATACCCAGGGTAGCACATTTCAGGAAGAGCTGATGCCAGTAAAAAGGAATGTTATTATTTTCCTCTATATTGATAGTTTCTTTGCTGTGACCCAGTGAACATTCTGAAAGTAAAACTTTCAAGTATTTATAACAACACCTACAAACATTTTGCATTTTTAGGTCTGTACTTAGTGGTACTCACGAGGTTATAAATATTCTAGTTGATACAGGTTTCTCATCACTAAGTCTCTGGATCAAGAGGAGATTATTTGTCAACATGCTACCTTCTGAAAGTTAGAGGGGCCTCCTAAGGAAAATGTAATTACTTCTTTAATGCATTTATTTAATGAGAATTTGGGGCAGTTGATTTTACTGAGATTAGTTAAGGAACTTTTGACTTTTAGAAAGAAAATGTTATATAGTTTGAGAACTGTTATCCTGACCATATAATTTTGTCTTTTGTGAACTAGAACTGGGTTACTATATTTTAGATGCCAGTCCAAGTCAGATCCAAGGTGATAAGGCAGATTAGAGATCTGAGAGGCTGTGGAGTCTCAGTAGGGTGGCACTGTTCCATTCAACAGTCACTTATCAAGCTTCTCTAATTCACTAGACACCTGGGATGCACACATGGAAAGGTTATTGTCCCTGCTCTCAAGTGTACATCTGTGAGGTCACAGGGATGCAGTGTTCAGCAAGTGTTAGAGAGGAGGAAGATCCAAGGTGCTTTGAGTAGACAGAATAATCACTTACCCTGGCCTGAGGAGGGGACAGAAAGGTGAGCACAGGGGCTGGTCTGCAAAGGCTCCCTGAGGAGGGAGTAGAGTGCTGAGGTGAGTCTTTGAGGACTGGTTAGTACTACCAAGGTGAAGAATGGGTGAGAGAACATTCTAACTGGGCTATCATGTCAGCTCCCAGTAGTGACCTGTCTGACCCACTGACTTCCAATCCTGTCGTTATTTGACCTTAAAAATTACTTCTGTATCACAGTAATTAGCTGGTTTTATGAAGTATTACTTAAAGGAAATGAAACATTTGGGCTTTGACTTTTTGTCCCTGAAATGAACAGTGCCTGTGACCATTTCTCCTGGCCTCCTCCATCACAACTTGTCAGGGTTGGCTCAGGAATATGCTAGAACCCCAGCTACTCAGATCAAAGAGAAAGGGAGAGGGGTGCTAAGGAAAACTGCCTCCTTGTGGTTGGCATCCAGAGGAAACTGTAAAGCTGGTGGCAGTCCTAGTGAACAGAATCCCGAGGAGTTACTGAACATGATGATTTCCTGGCCAGAAGTAGCAGGTGTCAGTGGTTCATGGTATCTAGCTCATGTCACTTCCTAGCTCAGTGACCTTCAGCAAATTAGCCTCTTAATTCTTGGTTTTCTGCTCTAAAATAAGAATAAAAACAGTATACCCCACTACCCTATGAGGCTGAGGGTAGAGTGTGAGATGAAATTAACTTATTCATGGGAAGCATGTGGAACAAGGTATTAGCTACTAGGGGACAGAGTCCCAGTTCCTTCAGAAGGGGCAGGCAAGATTTCAGGACCTCTTCTGCCACTACTGAACTCCAGGTCTGCCCAAGATTAGTTTACCACACTAGGCAGTGTGTTTTTTGCTTGCATTGCATGTGCACCAGGGATAGATGAGAGGAATCGGTCCATGCAAAGACCTGATGTGGGAGCCTGTGGGGAGGTCCCCTTGGAAAGGGGAAGGAAAGTAGGAGATGACATCAGAGAGCTGATAAGGGGCAGATGGCACAGAGCCTCCCAGGCCATTTGAAGGAGTTCAGCTTTTACTTGGTGCTCAGCAGGAAGTGAAATTGGGAGAAGAATGACAGCAACTACTGCTAAGTGCTTGACCTGTGTTTTCCGATTTAATCAGATAGAACGAGCAGATTAGAACACTGATGTAGACCAAATGACACTGTCTCCAGAAGGAAGTTGAGGTGAAAGGGGCTGGGGAGCTTATGGGGCAGTATTTGATCCTAGATCTGTGTGACTTCTTATCATCCTGTAATTTAGTGAGTATAGGGATGTGCTTGCCACCAGATTGGGTGAAACAGACTAGTTGTAGACTCCATTTGACCACTCTGTAAGACCCCTGCTCAGGAACTGGATAGGAAATTGGTGCCTATGCATTCAAACGACTCTGAAAATCAGGAACAAAAAATCTTGGATACATCACACAGGTATTTTTCCTGGGGCACAAAGCAGATAAAGTGTTCAAGAGCTGACGCTTCTCACCTCCAGCATCTCTATTTTTCAACTGAACACTATAAATGCTCACTGTTCCAACATTTTGAAACTCTAGTGTTGCTGAATGCTTTTTTAAGGGCAGGATAGAATCAAAGGCCAAAATATGAAAGGTTCAGTTTCCTGTTACTGACCACATAGAGAAGAAAATGAGCCTTCAGAGCAGCTTCCTGTACCTATAAACCTGTGCTCAGCTCTGACACAGAGGAGCCTATGGGAACGGTCAGGCTCCTTACTCTGGGAGATATTGTTCTGAACTGAATGGACACCCCCAAAGTCAAGTTGCTTGATCAAAACCAAACCAAGGTGTAGAACATGAAAGTCAGTCAGAAGTCTAATTGAAAATAAGTTAATTCATTTTTCAGGACCAAATAAACTGGACCTGCCCAGTAATCTTTTTAATTCATACTTAACTAATTTGAAATTTGTGATGACCATTGAAGGAGCTGAACTATAAGGCAGTTTTATAAATTAACTGTCTACTATTTGCAAAGTGCACTTCTGGGTACCAAAAAATGCAAGGATAAGTGGCTTCTGTACCCTCTTAACTGTGTAGGAGATGCAAGTAATTTAAAAGTACTTAGGGTGCACTGTACTACCCCGTTGGCTATAGACATCCATTGCTATTGTACACAACTAAGTAAGCTGTATACTTAGCAAAAATGGAGAGAGAAAATTTAAATGGTGCAGGTAATTTCTATGTAGCATTTTCACACTGAGCATGAGATGAGAGAGACCAACCTGCTGTTCCCTCAGGTGGCCTCAGCTTCCATGCCACACTCACAATGTAAAATACATTGCATCAAGTGTGATTTTTTAAAAAATTTTTATGGTACTGCGGATTAAACCCAGGGGCACTGAGCCACATCCCCAGCCCTTTTTATTTTTTATTTTGAGACAGGGTCTCACTAAGTTGCTTAAGGCCTCACTAAGTTGCTGAGGATGGCTTTGAACTTATGATCTTCCTACCTCAGCCTTCTGAGTCATTGGGATTACAGGCGTGCACCACCAAACTGGCAAGAAGGAGAAATTGTCCATCTAATATGACCCAAGGTGCATATCAACTACTTCTTGTGCTGGCCAAAGAAGCAACATCCTTTCCAATCCTGGCTGTGTTTGACCTTTCTAAGAGATGGTTGGATTGGCTTTGACTTCTATGAGATTTTCATCCTGTACATTGACACCAGTTTATTCTCTACCTAAGACATAAATTCATCACACTGACAAGATAAACAGACTTGTCAGTGATAATAAATCTGACAGATTCAGACCATGGACAAGTTATTTGACTTCTATTTATAGCTAATGATTAACCTCTTTATTTTTAGAAAAATCTATACAGCAAAGATACTTTCCTAGCTTTATTGGCATAGTTGTAATGATTAAATGAATAATAAAGGAAGATTCTGGCAAGATATTTAGCATATTAAGTGGTAGCTGCCAACCCAGTCCTAGCAGGTGTGGATGTAGGTTTTACCTGTGGCCGGTTTTTAGGCAGAGGAACGATGTGGCATAGGACTTTGGTGTGCCTGTGATGTATGGGCTGAAGGATAGACCTGGAGCAAGGAAACGAGCTGGCAGGTAGTTTCCGTGGTTTAGACAAATATGAAGGCCTCGGTGAAGGTAATGGGTGGAGAGGAGGAATCCAGGTTTGGGACTGTTACCAGCAGAACTGCCAATTCTTGGGGACTGTGGTTTAAGAGACAGTGGGAAGAAGTTCAGAAGTGAAGCATGGCTTTTGGTTTTCCAGCCTAGGGGGTTAAATGACAGAGGTACTGAATTCACTGGTACATGGAATAATAAAAAGTACTTTTTTATGGCAGTCTGAAATCATATACCTGCCACTGAGCTAAGGTGTTTAATACATTATTTGATTTAGTCACGGCAACCTTAGAGAATAAGCAGAATCATCACCATCTAACTGTACTGAAAATCTAAACTCGGGGGTCCAAAGTCATGACTAGTCAGTGTTTACCTAGGACTTGAACATGGATTTGTCTGGAAGCGAAGGCTCCCTTTAAACCACTTCAAATAAATAAGCCTCTCTCTGGAAGAGGGGAAATGGAATGGAGACAGGACAGAAAGAAAACTTAGTTCTGGAGACTGTTTGAGTTGCTCATGTCAGCCTGAGATATCTAGAGGGCAGTTGGAAAATCAGATCTGTAGCTCAGGGAAGGGCTGAGGAGCCACGTGAGGATCTCTGCACTTCAGTTTTCACATCTGTAAAGTGAGGAAAATAATAGTACCCCTGGTTCTTAGGGGTCCCTAAGGAACATAGAAGTCAGTCCGTGTAAAGCACAAGGGCTGTAGAGCAGGAGTTGGGTGTTAGTGTTGCCTCTCTTTGATGCCATTCCATACAACAGCATGTTCAGATGTGGACACTGCTGGCGAGGACAGATTCATTCCACCCACTGCCAGTCACATATACGCCAGCTCTCCTCTCGCTGAATGTGGAGGGAGAGGTCCAGCATTTGTCTCTTCTTTTAACATTGAGGATTCCTGGCCCGTGGTAGAACTGAGTGATAGTTCCTAGTCTGTAGCTTGAATTTGACTATCTCCTCTGTAAAACAGAAGCCCCTTCCTTCCAGTCCCTCTTCATTCCATGTGCAGTGCTGTGTTTAGAAACCCCCAGTCTGGGAGGACAGTGGAAAGCATGGCTTAGGATGCCAAGGAGGCCAGGTGACTGGGCAGCCAGCTCTCCCCTGGTTTCTACTCCATAGTGTGCCCTCAGATCAGAGGGGAATATGATTCCTTTCTCCCTAGCTGAACCTTTCTGCCAGTCCTGTTGAGCTGCCACTTGGAAGATCCTGGTTGACATCTCCTGGACTCTTTTTTCTCTGGTGACAGCAAAGATCAAATTCTGGATTTTTAAATCCTGGTAGGGGCTGGGAATAGTTGGTTGTGCCTCATTGTGAAGCCATCTCATCTCCCTCGCAAGCACCTCTCTAAATTTGCCTAGAGATCTTGGGATACCTGCCTCTTCCAACAGGCAGAAGTGTAGATTTGATGTTGTTAGTGGAAGAAACCCTTCTTGGACCTCTCCCTGAGGCCTCACGGGTAGAGTTATAAGGACTCTGCTGAGCAAGCAGCAGCACAGTGGGCTCCATGGAGATGTGCCAGCACTAGTTTGCCTCAAGTGCGCACCGAGGGCAGACAGCAGCACTCTGTGAGTTGGATCCAGCCCACAAATGTGTTGGCTTTGGCCCACACAGTTGTGTATTACATATATCAATTAGTTGCAACATACAATAATTGGGAGGTTTCACATTAAAATCAGCATTTCTAACTTTTTTTTTTTCAGTATCGTCTCTGACCACGTATCCTCTGACCACATGCAAACAGTCTGCCCAAATGAGATGGTGGCCCTCCTTTCCACTCTACCTTGCCACAGCCTCCACCTGGCCAAATCCTATTCACATGTTCATTTCCTAGCCTTGAAGGCATGAGAATTTATAAACCTTCCCACAGAGCCCTGTGCCATTTCTCTGCAATATAGTCCCAAATGAAAAGCAAAAATTCTTCTCATTACACTCTCTGACCTAGTTTTAACAAGGTGCTGAATAACTAAATCTCAAGCCTTTGCTATTGATTTAAAGAAAGTAAAGCATTCTTTTTGTCATTTATTTCAAAATCAGAGTTGAAGTTTATCCTCGCCTGATATTCCTGAGTCAGAGAAGTCTGCTTCCTTTGACCCTCTTTATGGTAGCGTTTTTTTGCTGTTCTGGTTTCTTCCAGCAATACAGGCCAAACAGCAACCTGCAGTCTGACCCTCTGGCCTTGTCCTTAGTCATCTGCTTTTGGCTGCAGGTAGATTGAGGTTGTAGTTTATATCTGGGGAAGGAAGCATGGAGATACAGAGGGGAAACAAGACACGTGTTTCTCTTCGAGAATGGAAAACTGTCCTGAGGCCACGTGATACACAGGCAGCATGCCCAAAAATATTTGCAAATTATTTTTTATTAAGCATTTTTTGAGTTGTAGATAGACGCTGTACTTTTTTATTTTATTTATTTTTAATGTGCTAAGGCGCGAACCCCCAGTGCGTCCCACATGCTAAGCAAGCGCTCTCCCATTGAGCTCCAGCTCTAGCCCCAGATCATTTTTATTGTGAAGCTGTTTGCCTCCTCCTTTTTTTTAACCAGCTGCATGGCCAGCCCCCTCCCCCAGGCTCTTCAGCCCACCCATTTGGGTTAGCATGCCTCACTTAGTGAAATCTGCCCCAGCCCGAATTCTTGCCCCTTTGTGCCATGTCTTTACTCTGAAGATGAAAGGGGAAGTGCATTTCTGTTGCCTCCCGCTAGCCACTTGCGGGCAATTTGAGCATGAAAACAGGAGCCAGCATGCAGTGCTCCCTGAAGGAATGGTGTTGTGGAGGCACAAAGTGGAGTGATCGCTGGGTGGAAGTGTAACCAGCGTACAGTTCCTTAAACACCTTGGGAGCTTGGGGCCAAGAGTCACGGCATTGTCATCATTGTTTCTCTTTACCATAGATACGTTTTATTAATTTGTTCAAATTCCCATGGCTCCAGTTTCACATGAGGTCGTGGACTTCTCAGTCAGAAAGTTTTTAGCAGCTTTGGTAGGTCTGAAATTTCAGAGTATTGAGCAAGGCCTACACTGAGCTGCAGCATGATCTAATAAGATTGGACTGTCAAAACAAGAAGCACCAGTCTGTGGTTCAAAGGTTTTTAAGAAGGAAATTCGAAGCTCAGCTGTGAGAACCTCAGAAAGATCATAAAATATGGAGGATGGAAGCCGATTTCCTTTTCATTTCTACTGTAATAGATGGGATACTTGTTGTATATTTAAACAGAGACACTGAAGTGGAATGAGATATGATTAAATAGAAACAATAGATGGTATCTTTCCTTTCTATTGGGAAACTCTAATCGGTTGTGTAATTAGTAGGGTGAAGCATCAGAAAAATACTTGAAACATTTTGTTAAAGCCCTGAAGGGCCCTCAGGGAGACTAGCTCCAAAATGTCAAAAGAGACCATCCATAACTCAGACCAAGTTAGACAGGAAGGAGTTGCATTCCCAGCTCACCAGCTGTGTGATTTGGGGCAAGTTATTTAACCTTTTTTGCTCTTTTTTTTTTCTCCCCAAAATGAGAATTGGGACATTATAGGATTGTCATGGGGCTTCAAAGAAATAATGTGTGCAGAACGCTTGGAGCCGTGCCTGGCATCCAGTGAGTGCCCAATAAATGATCCCAGCAGCTATTAGGTAACATGGAAATGTGTAATCGCCGTGTGGGATACTCAAAACAGTCTTCAAAATGAAAACCAGAGTCACAGATAGTTTTATTTCTGTTTTCCGTAACTACATTTAATCCCCAGTTCCTTTAAGCTCCTCTCATTTTTCCCTAGTGTCCCTAGAGTATCTGGTAGTTTCTTGCTCGCCTTACCATTCTCACAAATAAATGCTCAAGACTAAATCTCAAGGAACGTTTAGGCTGGTGCTGGGGCTGAGTCACTATGACCTGCCTGGGCTCCTAGGTTACACTCCTTCCCCTATTCATTTATTGAAGTGTGTATTCGCATCCTACGTCTTGCTGGATTACAATGTAACCATTAACAAGATGTGTGTACGCAATGCCTATGTGTGTAATCACTTGTAATAAAACATTAATAAAGAATATGGTTTATTGATGAATATATAGAGACTATAAGGGAAAAACTCAGTGCTAATGGTGATCTCACTTTTAATATGTTAGATAACTACTGCAAATGAAACCTAAATGATTTTATCAGATAAATGGGGTCAAAGTTACACTGCTGCAGTTACTGCTTTCGAACCATCTCTCTGTGACTTGGGAAGATTTTGTTCTGGGGACGCTACCAAGGCATTGGCTCTGGCCCACTGGCAGAGGACTTTGATTTGTGCATCCACAGCTAAAAGCAGAAGCAGGTAATTCCCTTCTTCTACCAGATAACAGAAACCATCAAGGAAACCACTCTCCCCAATTCTAGATGGAATTAGACACCAACTAAGAATCCTCTTTAGCTTCATTCTTTGCTTCCTTTAAAATCCAAAATCCCTGTAGAAGTCTGATAAAAATGCACAAATTATTTGATGTTTCATTTTTCTCAAAAAATCTTCAAAGAAGGGAAATCTTCCGGTCACCTTGGACTTTGAGAAACATAGTCAATAAAAACATTTTATTTGCTCCAACATAGTTATGATGTCACTAGAAATTCTTGATAAAGTTGTCAGCATGAGTATGCTGTTCAACTAATAAGCCAGGCTTTCTTCACGGAGTGTTGTGCAATAGATGAGCATTTCCCCTTTCTTTCCTGTAAATTGTAGCTTTCCTGTGATTAGCATTCACAGTGCTCTCCTGATTAAGGAATTGTCAGCTGAAACCATCAGGGATTTCCCCTTGACTGTTTTGGAAACAATCTGAAGAATTAAATGTGTTGCTTGGAAATTAAGAAATTTGGAATAATTCATGTGAACCTAAATGTTGAAACAGAGTCAAGAAGTTATTGTTGAGAATAAGATAATATAGGGTCACAGAGGAATCAAACAACTTTAGAAATAATTAACTCAAACATTTAATAAACTTTAATGACTTTGCTCCATGCTTTTCAGAAGATTTATTTGTTATATTTTAAGAACTAAGCTGACAGAAGCATTAAGATAACATTTCAGTTGTTTGGAAAGTCATTTTTAAATTTAATTTTTTTAATTACTTGGGGTTAATAAAAAAAACGTTTTTATAAATCCTTGTTGCATCCACGGTGCCACTGGAACATGGATGAGAGACTGGGGTAGTGGCAAGTATGCTGTTCAGAGCAAAGGAAAGGGATCCGTTCTAATTGCAAAGGGTATGTATGTACTGAACTTCCTTCCCAGGGGCAGGATGGGTGGAGTGAGCAGGAGACAGCTGGTTGGTGTGATAAAGAATGAGGGGTCTGTTCAGGAAGAATGATCAGAAAAGCTTTGGAGGAAGTGAATTTACAGTTAAACTGAAGAATCAGCATGGATCAAGCACATGGAAGAGCTCAGCAAGTACAAAAGGGGGAGGGGGGAAGCACATGCAAAGGCCCTGGGGCTGGACTGATTTAGTGTTCAAGAAGGCAGGTGGAGCTGGAACATAGGAGAGGAATTGTGGGGCAAGACCTGAAAAGCAGGGGAAATTACAGGGAGAAACAATTTGCAGTTGGGTTCATTTACGGTTTCAGAATTATCCTAATTCTAAAAATGATACGTGTGGAAAACACCTTAAAGAAGTAGGAAGGGCCTATCTGTCGGATCTGAAACTGCTGCATGCTCCAAATTTGTATTTGAAAACATGGGACTACTGTTGGTAACTCTTAAAAAGAGGAGGACCTCATGACTTGTCAGCTACACCTCTTTTGTTGTTAACTTCCACATAACAAAAGATACTTAAAAATGATGTCCTCAAAATCAGTCATCTTGTGACATCTCTTCGCCATCCCCCTCAGCCCCAGCATATGTGTTAAACATGTCTTAATGGTTTCTTATACCCCTCATTTCTCCATGGACGAAGGACAAAGCATGGTGACAAAGAAGGGTAACTTTTTTTTTTTTAATTAAAAACAAAATCAAACAAACTTTTAAAAAAAGAAACACTTTTCTTCTCTCAACAGGTAGGAGAAACTAGCTTTGCAAAACAAAATGAAAAAATTAGAGGAAACCCAAATGATAGATCTGAAATCCAGGCCACCAGCTGATGCGACAAAATAATGTCTAGAAACTGCTGATGCTTTCTTTCTTTTATCCTCCAACCACCTAAAAAGCTCCTGGGCAGCATGAGCAACTTCCAGGGCATCCAGTGCTTCCAGGATAGTTATTTAAAACAATGGGAAGAGAAAAAGACTGACGTGTGGTCCTCAAAGACTGGTCATCAGATAAGATAGCAAACATGCAGAGATTAGAGCTGGGTAGATGCAGGAGATGATTTGTTCAAGATAATTTAGCAACCAGAAGCAAAGTGCATAATGCTTAAGTGGATATGGGAGAAGCAGGCCAGGTCCTCCCTGCCATTAAAAGCTTATGCAAATCCCATAAATCAGTAATGTGCTTTTGAGGTTTGCAGTTTCCTTTTTAAAGAACCTTGCATTTTTAGATTCTCAGCCACTCTGAAAATAACCAAACCCCGATGGAGGTGGTTAGCCAGGCATTTTGCTTTCCACCTCTGCAAGTGGGGCAGTGGTCCCGGCAGGAGCTTTCTTTCTTAATGGCAAGTGCTATAGGTAAACCTCCAGTTATTGAATTCATCTGTCATGCACCATTCTGAGTAGTGGGCCAGCTAGTGGTGACATAGCAGATAAGTAAGATGCTAGGTGGGGGTCAGACGGGGAGATGGCGAAGTATGAAGCAGAGGTGAAACAGGAGATTGGAAGGGCAGAGGGAGAGCAGCTGCTTCTCATGAGGGAATGAGGATCAAGGAGGGCCTCAAAGAAGTGTATAGACTCAATGTGGAAGACTTAAAGGAAGATAAGACTAGGCACAGAGGATCCCATGAGCCAAGACAGACACAGCAGAGGGGCCATGTGTAGCATGTTTCTTCATCATTGACTTTTCCTCTGAAACTAGAATCATTTTTCTTTTTTCCTTTCCTGAATGTGTGGGGAGCAAATGGAAGGAGAGTTACAAGAGGCGGCGTGGGCAGGAAGGAATGTGCCTGGCTTTTCTAGCAGCTCCTCGCTCCATGGCAGCCTTCACTATATTACCTCCCTTTGCCGGTCTCTTCATTCTTGGCAACTGGCTGATAATGACAAATGCCATGCCCTGTCAAGCAGGTGAATAGCATGCCTTCCTCTTGGAGTCTGTTCTCTTAATTTGAGGTAGTTTCTATGCCATTTTTCTGCCTTCAGCAGCACGAACTCAAGCTCAGTACAACTCAGTTGTGAGAAGTGTATGCCAAGACCCTGCTCTCCAGCACCTGCCTTCTTGGAAAAATAGAACTTACAACATTAGGCAACAACATGAAGAAAGCATGTGACAAAGTACAAAGTCTAAGTATGTTCATGGCACTGGCAGCAAGTACCCTGGCCATCCAAAGGAAGGAGAGGAAGCTGTTTTCAGGGGAGGCCGCAGGCTTTAGGAACTGTATTAGAACCTACCCAGTAGGTTCTAGCCATCGTTCTCAATTTCTCACCATTGCTCCACCTTTCCAATGGATCTAAATATGAGTCCCTAAATATAGGGGAAATAAGACTGATTTAAACCCAGGATCCTTTTGTAATACCTCTCCAGCTCTTCCCCCATACTTTGAAATTCTTCCCTACCAAGCTGCATTTACATATAAAAATTTAGTCCTTCCATGTTTATCAAAGACAGTTGCCGATAAGAGCTTGATCAGTATAAGTGATTAGAATTCAGTGTAGCAATATTATTATCTAATTCTATTTTATAGGAAAAAGGAAGCTAGGCTATTTTATTAATTATGAATTTAAGATTTGAGCTCCTGTATATACATATACATATGTGCACCCAGAAAATATGCAAAAGCCAAAGCCACGAAGAAGATTGGTAATTTGATATATCAAAATTTTAAAATGATTCATGACCAAAAAAATCCTAAGTAAAGTCAAAAAACAAACTACCAACTGGAGAAGAAGGGGGATTGTAATTTATGTGATAGAGGATTAATTTCCTGCACAAAATCTTACAAATCAATAGAAAAATGACAAACCAAGTTTCTGCAAAACCAAAGGACATAAATAAACAGGTCCAGAGAAAATAATTTCCAGTAAGCATTTAAGAATACAAAATTTAACCCGATGAAAGAAATGAAAATGAAAAAAAAAACTTTCAAATTGGTAAAGATGTACACTTTTGCTAATATTCAGTGTTGTAGACACATGGGAAAGTGGGCTTTTGAAAAGAACCATTAGTAGGAGTATAGATTAAATGTTTTTTAGTCAAAAAACCTTTTGGAAGATAGTTTGGCAAAATTATTTGTAATACAGTGCACTACCCTTTATATAACACCATCAGGGAGGCACACGCGGAACCAAGACTCGAGTGCAGTGACATTTATGGCTATATCTGTTATGTCAGCCACAAACTAGAAACCAGCTTTAAGCTTCTAACCAAGATGGAGGGGACTACAACCTCCCATCTGAAACAGCAGCAAGAAAATTAAAAATAGAGGACAGAATACATGAAACAATAGCAATCAAGACATTGAACATCGGTCACGGAAAGGCAGAGATCTTTGAAGACAAGATACAAATGAAATGAGTCCCCTGAATCTTCAGCTTATTGACTGGAGAGTTTCCAGGCCATACTTCAGAGAGGGCGTACCGAGGCAGAGCCGTGCTTTCCTTGAGTGGAGGAGAGATGGCTAGGAATTCAGGGAAGCCAATTAGCTAAACCAGAGTGGTAGAGAGGTGCACAGGAGAGGAATCTGGAGGTCTGAGGGGGTCCCCCTTGAGCATTCAGTTGAATACTGTCCAGTGCGTTTCTGTGGAGAAATCTCTCCAAAAAGGAAGTTACAGTGCATGGAACTCACTCAGGAAGAAGAATAGGGCCTATTCTCAACATCCAGAAAGGAAAACAATTCCTAATTCTGAGACATTAGTTTCAGTCTTGTTTCAGTTGTGGAGAAAACTTGACCTTGGATTAAACACAGCTCTGGTCGCCCTGAACAAAATTTAAAAGTGAAACCTATAGAATCAAACTGTTTAACCACCTCCTATAGCAAAATTCAATGATGTTTATAAGACAAAAAGGAGGAGATGAAGAGGAGGAAGATGATAAAATAAACAGCACCTCACAACATCTGGAATCTAATTTTTAAAAATTGCTAAACAAAGTAGCAGGGAAATACACCCATAATGAGGGAAAAGGAAATCAGTCTGTTGAAGCTGACCTAGAAGTGACAGGCTTCAATATTAAGAGGCAAGGGCATTAAAATAATTATTATGACTGCTTTTCATATGTTCAGACTGCCCACGTTATGTAGGAACATGGAAGAGATAAACAGATACATACATACATACCTATGACCCAAATTAAATTTCTTTTTTGCTGGGTAGAGGGTACTGGGGATTGAACTCAGGGGTACTCAACCATTGAGCCACATCCCCAGCCCTATTTTGTATTTTATTTAGAGATAGGATGTCACAGAGTTGCTTAGTGCCTCACTTTTGCTGAAGCTGGCCTTGAACTTTATATCCTCCTGCCTCAGCCTCCCAAGCCACTGGGATTACAGATGTCCACCACCATACCTGGCTAAGTTTCTAGAGATACAATGGCTATGATTTTAAAAAGGAAAAAAGAAAAAGACAAAACATGCTGGATGAACTTAATGACAGTGTAACCTTGCAGGAGGCCAGAAAAATGGATAATATGTCAATAAAAACTGTCCACAGTGAAACAAGATTTATTAAAATGATCAGTGCACCAGTGAACTGTGGAACAATTTCAAGGTGTTGAATATATGTAATTATTAAAGTCTCCAAAAGAAAGGAGACTTTTTAAAAAAAAATAGAGAAATAATGGTGGGAAATTGTCCAAACTTCAAGAAAGCCATGAACCTACAGATGCAAACTCAGCAAACCCAAAACACAAGAAACATGGCG
>NW_025999949.1:23168402-23212047 GCF_001458135.2 Marmota marmota marmota
GGGGGGGGACCTAAACCTAGGCATGTTATAATCAAATTGCATAAGATTAGTGACAGAAAGGAAAACCTTAAAAAGCAACTTGAGAACAAAAATACAAGTTAGATGTAAAATAATAAGTATGAAGTTGAAAGCAGATTTCTTAAAAAATAACACAATGTATGAGCCAGTGAAGTAAAATCTTCACACTACTAAAAAAAAAAAAAAATAAAACCATCAATCTAGAATTGTATACCAGCAAAAATTTCTTTAAAAAAAAAAAAGTTTTTTCAAATAAGCAAAACAAACAAAAAAAAAAGAATTCTTTACCAGCAAACTTAACACTATAGAAATGTTAAAGAAAATTCTTTAAGAAAAAATAAATAAATAATGCCAAATGGAAACTTAGATCTACACAAAGAAATAAAGGGAAGCATAAGTGATAACTACTTGAGCATATTAAAACTGTCCTTATTTAGCTCCTCTAATAATTGAGGTTTTCAAGCAAAAATAATGTTTCTGACCAATATAGGAGTAAAATATATGCAACAGCAAAAAAAGCTGGGATGGGAGAAATGGAATTATACTTTCTAAGGCTTTTACGCTAAATATGAAGTAGCAAAATAGCACTGTGGTAAGTTAAAGATATGTACTATAAGCCAGGCCAGTAAAATACCACATCAATGGTGTCTAGTTAATTGGCCTACAGCAAAGATAAAATGGAATCAATAGGAAACACTCAATCCAAAAGTTGCCTAAAGGGGTTGAGGATGTAGCTCAGGAGTAAAGTACATGCTTAGCATGCTCAAGGCCCTGGGTTCAGTCCCCAGCACCAGAACCAAAACAAAAATGAAAGTTGCCTCTGCGTCTGATAAAAGAAAAAGTTGGCTCCAATCTACATATTGTGGGGTCGGGCTCCAAATTCCTTAATAGGACACCCATAGCACAAGAGTTAATAACAAGAATCAACAAATGGAACTTACTTAAACTAAAAAGTTTTTTTCTCAACAAGAGAAACAATAAGAGAGGTAAATAGGGAGCCTACATCATGGGAACAAATTTTTACTCCTCACACTTCAGATAGAGCCGTAATATCCAGAGTATACAAAGAACTCAAAAAATTAAACAATAAGATAACAAATAACCCAATCAACAAATGGGCCAAGGACCTGAACAGACACTTCTCAGAGGAGGACATACAATCAATCAACAAGTACATGAAAAAATGCTCACCATCTCTAGCAGTCAGAGAAATGCAAATCAAAACCACCCTAAGATACCATCTCACTCCAGTAAGATTGGCAGCCATTATGAAGTCAAACAACAACAAGTGCTGGCAAGGATGTGGGGAAAAGGGTACACTTGTACATTGCTGTTGGGACTGCAAATTGGTGCGGCCAATTTGGAAAGCCGTATGGAGATTCCTGGGAAAGCTGGGAATGGAACCACCATTTGACCCAGCTATTGCCCTTCTCGGACTATTCCCTGAAGACCTTAAAAGAGCATACTACAGGAATACTGCCACATCAGTGTTCATAGCAGCACAATTCACAATAGCTAGACTGTGGAACCAACCTAGATGCCCTTCAATAGATGAATGGATAAAAAAAAAAATGTGGCATTTATACACAACGGAGTATTACGCAGCACTAAAAAATGACAAATTTGCAGGGAAATGGATGGCACTAGAGCAGATTATGCTAAGTGAAGCTAGCCAATCCCTAAAAAACAAATGCCAAATGTCTTCTTTGATATAATGAGAGCAACTAAGAACAGAGCAGGGAGGAAGAGCAGGAGGAAAAGATTAACATTAAACAGAGACATGAGGTGGGAGGGAAAGGGAGAGAAAAGGGAAATTGCATGGAAATGGAAGGAGACCCTCATTGTTATACAAAATTACATATAAGAGGTTGTGAGGGGAATGGGTAAAAAAAACAAAGAGAGAAATGAATTACAATAGATGGGGTAGAAAGAGAAGATGGGAGGGGAGGGGGGGATAGTAGAGGATAGGAAAGGTAGCAGAATACAACAGTTACTAATATGACATTATGTAAAAATGTGGATGTGTAACCGATATGATTCTGCAATCTGTATTTGGGGTAAAAATGGGAGTTCATAACCCACTTGAATCTAATGTATGAAATATGATATGTCAAGAGCTTTGTAATGTTTTGAACAACCAATAAAAAAAAACAGCATACTAAAAAAAAAGAGAGAGGAAAAAAGGAACTAAGAATTCACAAATAGCATGGGAGATTAGAACCTAGTCTAATTATTACATGTAAAGGGTCTAAGCATAGCAGTAAACAGACAAAGTTACCAGCTGGATGTAAAGCAAGACCTGACTATATACTGCCTATAAGTGCATCTTAAATATGAAGACACAGGGCAGGGAGTTAGCAACGATGGTGGAATGTGATGGGCATCATTATCCAAAGTGCATGTATGAAGACACAAATTGGTGTGAACATACTGTAATACAACTAGAGGTATGAAAAATTGTGCTCTATATGTATGTGTAATGTGAATTATAATGCATTCTGCTGTCATTTATTTTAAAAAATCAATTAAAAAATATGAAGACACAAATAGATTAAAAGAATGGAAGAGCATACTGATACTAATGAAAAGAAAAATGAATTGATTATATTCATTAGTCAAATTAGATGTGCAGCAATGAATATTACTAGGGAGAGAGCCATTTCATAATGATAAAGGGATTGATTTGTTAAGAGAACATACATTGATGCAACAAAAATCAATAAAACTGTAGGAAGAAATAGACAAATCTACAATTACAGTCAGAAATTTCAATAATAGAGCAAGTACTCAAAAAAACAGTAGGGATATAGAAGATCGAAACAACATCATCGCCTGGCCTCACCAATTGACATGTATAGAACTTTACACCTAACAACAACAGAATACATTTTTTTATGTGTATACGCGACATTTAACAAAAGAGAGCATATTCTAGGCAATAAAATATGTCTTATTAAATGTAAAAGATTTCAGGTCAGATAAACTATGTTCTCTGACCACAGTGGGTTTAAATTAGAAATCAGTAACAGAAAGCTATCTGGAAATTTTCCAAATACTTGGAAACTAAATACAGTAAATTTCTTTCCTTATCTACAGTTTTAGTCTCCAAAGTCTGAAAACAGAGATAAATATTTCATAAGTTTTAATTAACTTAGTACAGTGTGTTGTTGTAATTTTTGTGTTTTAATATTTGTTATTGTTGTCAATCTTCTGTGCCTAATTTATAAATTAAACTTTATCATATGTATGGGAGAAAACATACTATATGTAAGATTCGGTATTATCTATGCTGAGAGTCTCCTTGGATCCCCTGCAAATTTGGCAGGGGTGGGGAGGTCACTATTGTATACAAAGAGAAATCAAAGGGGAAATTTAAGGATTATTAACTAAATGAAAATGAAAACAGCATATCAAAATATATAGTGTGTGCAGCTAAAGCAATAGAGAGATGGATAATAATCATATTAAACACCTGCCCATATTAGAAAAGAAGCGAAGTCACAAAGCAGTCATTTCAGTTTGTAGGTTAAAAACTGGGGGGAGAGGGGAGTAAATGAACCCCAAAGTGAACATATGAAAGAAAATATAGATCACGGAAAATTATTCAAATAGAAATCAGAAATTCAGTAGAAACAATCAGTGAAATCAAAAGCAGGTTGTTTGAGATCAATATAATTGAAAAACTTCTAAGCAGGATGAGAATAAAAAAATTAAAACCAGAAAAATTACACTAATTATAAGCGACAAGAATGAGAGAAGTCATAGCAATATGGGTACTGCAGGATTAAATCAGTAGTATAATATCATTTTCCTTTTAATACGTTAACATACAGGTACATAGTATCCATATATGTACCAAGTACATGCTGTGTACCCATTAGCATATTAAAAGAATAATAATATGAACCACATTATGCCAAAAGCATTTGACAAAATCCTATATTGATTTTGATTTTTAAAAATCTCAGCAAACTAAGAATAGAAAGGAACTTCTTAAACCCATAGCTAACATCATACTTCAAGTGCTGAAAAACCAAAGTCTAGTCCCTTAAGGAAACAGGCAAGAATATCTACTCTGGCTGGTGGCACATGCCTGTAATCCCAGTGGCGCAGGAGGCTGAGGCAGGATGATCATGAGTTCAAAGCCAGCCTCAGCAATTTAAGTGAGGCCCTAAGCAACTCAGCGAGACCCTGTCTCTAAATAAAATATTAAAAAGGCCTGGGGATGTGGCTCAGTGGGTTCAATCCCCAGTACAAAAAAAAAAAAAAGAAGAAAGAAAGAAATATCTACTCTGACCACTTTTATTGAGCATTGACCTAGAGATTCTAAGAAGTGCAGCCAAGGCAGCCATCCACTAAAGAGGAAGTAGTAAAACTTGCAGGTGACATGGTCATCTGTGCTAAATCCAACAGAGTATACAAAAAAGTTACTAGAACTCCTAAGGAGGAAGTTTAGCAAATTTGAAGAGTACAGTATCAATAAACATTAATCAATTTTATTTGTTTATTAGCACCATACAATCATAAATGGAAATATTTAAAATACATTTTTATCACCAAAAATGTGAAAAACCTGTGGTACATCAGACTAAGAATGTGTCTGTATATATTAAACACTATAAATACTACTGAGAGAAATCAAAGAAGACCCCAACAAACAGAGACCATGTTCGTGGATACACCATGTTCATTAGTTGGATGATTTAGTATACTTACGATGTCAGTTCTTTGTTCTTTATAGAAATAGAAAAAAGTCATAAAATTCACTTGGAAAAATAAGAGGCCCAAAATAGAAAAGGCA
The DNA here is from genome assembly GCF_001458135.2 of Marmota marmota marmota. Classification (NCBI taxonomy): domain Eukaryota; kingdom Metazoa; phylum Chordata; class Mammalia; order Rodentia; family Sciuridae; genus Marmota; species Marmota marmota. Next base: position 23,173,222 of record NW_025999949.1, read on the forward strand.
ATCCTCAGCAAGAAAAGTGAAGCAGGAGGCATCACAATAGCAGACCTTAAATTATACTACAGAGCTACAGTAACAAAAACAGCATAGTATTGGCACCAAAACAGACATGAAGACCAGCGGAACCAAATAGAAGACACAGAGACAAACCCACATAAATAGAGTTTTCTGATACTAGACAAAAGAGCAATAAACATACACTGGAGAAAAGAGCCTCTCCAACAAATAGTGCTGGGAAAACAGGAAGTCTACAAGTAGCTGAATGAAATTTAACCCCTCTCTCTCACCTTTCATGAAACTCATCTCAAAGTAGATCAAGGACCAGAGACCCTGCACCTACTGGAAGAAAAAGTAGGCCCAACTCTCCATTATGTGAGCTTAGGAACCAAATTCCTCAACAAGACTCCTAAAACACAAGAAGTAAAATCAAGAATCAATAAACAGGATGGTATCAAACTAAAAAGCTTTTGCACAGCAAAGGAAAAATGAGAATGTGAAGGAAGAGCCTACAGAATGAGGAAAAATCTTTGCTACCTGGACCTCAGATAGAGCATTAATCTCCAGACTGTATAATAATAAAGAACTCAAAAAACTTAACACCAAAAAAAAAGAAAAAAAAAGAAAAATCTCAATAAATGGGCAAAGGTACTGAATGGTCAGCAAATATATGAAAAAAATGTCAACATCACTAGCAATTAGAGAAATGCAAATTAAAACTATACTGAGATTCCATGTCATTACAATCAGAATGGCAATTATCAAGAATACAAGTAATAGTAAATGTTGGCAAGGATGTGGGAGGAAAGATTCATTCATATATTGCTGGTGGGACTGCAATTTGGTGCAACCACTCTGGAAAGCAGTATGGAGATTTCTCAGAAAACTAGGAATGGAACCACCATTTGACCCAGCCGTCTCACTCCTTGGCATATACCCAAAAGTCTTAAAATCAGCATACTACAGTGACACAGCCACATCAATGTTTATAGCAGCTAAATTCACAATAGCTAAACTATGGATCCAACCTAGATGCCCTTCAACAGATGAATGGATAAAGAAAATTGGTATATGTACACAATGGTATATTACTCAGCCATAAAGAAGAATGAAATTATGGCATTTCCTGGTAAATGGATGGAACTGGGGACTATCATGCTATGTGAAATAAGCCCAAAGCCTGAATGTTCTCTCCGATATGCAGATGCTATCACAGAATAAGCGGGGTAGGGGGTGGGGTGTGCAGGGAAGGGACAGGTTCATTGGATTAGACAAAGGGGAATAATGGGAACAGGAAAGGCAGTAGAATGAATTGGACACAAAGTTTTTATGTTCATTTATGAATACATGACCAATGTAACTCCACATTGTATACAATCACACAAGAATGGGGATTATACTCCATATATGTATAATATGTCAAAATATATTCTACTATCATGCATATCTAAAAAGAAAAGATGTCAATTCTTGCCAAACTGATCTCTTGATTCAAAGGAACCCCAATCAAAATCACAGCAGGGTGTTAGTGGGGTTTTTTTGGTAAATTTTTATTCTGAAATTCATATGGAAACAAAGGATCTAGAGCAGCGAAAATAACTTTGAAAATTAAGGACAAAACTAGAGAACTTACCTTACCTGACTTTGAGACTTATAAAACCAGTAGTAACCAAGACAGTATTACAAGACAGCAGTTAAATAGATAAGAGGGACAGAATGGAGTCCAGAAATAGACCCCAGCAAATTAATTTTTCACAGATTCACAAAGATAGTTCCAGGGTTTTCCACAAGCATGCAAAACAGTTCATTGGGAAAGGAAAGTCTTTTCAGTAAATGGTCCTATGATTAAGTATGCACTTATTTAGAAAATAAACTTCAATCATGTATCGTATCCAAAAATTAACTCAAAATGAGTCATATATCTAAATATAAAACTTTAACCTAGAAAAATCTTAGAAGAAAACATAGACAAACTGGTCTTGGTTTAGGCAAGGATTATTAACCACATAGGACCTAAAGTGCAGTATATTTTTTTTAAATTATAAAGCGGGGAGCAGTGGCACACACCTGCAATCCCAGTGGCTGGGGAGGTTGAGGCAGGAGGATAGCAAGTTCAAAGCCAGCCTCAGCAAAAACGAGGCACTAAGCAACTCAATGAGACTCTGTCTCTAAATAAAATACAAAATAGGGCTGGGGATGTGGCTCAGAGTACCCTTGTGTTCAATCCCCAGTACCAAAAAAAAAAAAAAAGGCTGCTGCTCAGTAACATATTGCCCTGCTCCACAGCAGTCATAGTGATGATGTCCTTTCCATCACAAGGAACTACATTTTAAAATAAAATGATTTGCTTTAGTGGGAGTAACACTTGAGAAAATAGCAGTGGCCATTTTTCCAGATTAGTCACTTTTCAGAGTCACAGGTCACCCAAAGACTGCACACTAACCCTTTATTACAGATTCTTTCCATAATTTTTCAGTTACTACATTGAAGTCAACAGTCAGAACCATGTGCATGACAGCAGTGTTCTATACCTGACTGTATGAACCTTCAGGCTGCCTCGTCTCCAGAAGAGATTCCTAAGTTATAACTCATGCCGGCAGGGCAAGGTAGGGTGAGGCCAAGGGTGATAACTGTATGCTCAGCTGAGGATTGGTGTTCATGCTTGTCTCACCAGATTCTAGTGAAAAGGGAGTAAAGTAAATGTGCAGGAACTTGGGTGGAGTGCTCTGGATGTGTACCGCCGCGTCCCTGCACTGGTTCAGTGCCAGGCACCCAGAGACTGTGGGTGCATGCAGTCATGGGTACACATCTGGATTCAGGCCCTGTTGGTTTGGGGCTTGGCTGCCTTGCCAGAGGTGGGAGATGCGTGGCTCTCAGGGTTTTCAAAACAAGGTCCTGAGGATCCCCACATGATTCACAGACCAGTGCACAACATCTCTGTGCTTAGTGTTGCCTTTCTGGTCAGTGATTGGCTATTAATCATCAGTGTTTCATCAGACTCTATCAGCCTTTCCACTAATTCTGGTCAGCTGGGTTTCCATTCCCTGGCTCGCTCTTTTTAGTGTCAGGAGAGAGATCATCTCTTAAAACGTTACAGCTGGAAATAATATCTGCAGTCATCTGGTCCAGCTCTCATAGAGGAGGAAACATCTAGTCACTGCTTCACTGAGGCTCCAGCTCAGTGTCATCTGTCCTGCCCATCACAGCTGTCCCTCAAATAGTCTACAGTCCATAGAAATGTGAGGGGTGCTGTCCAGACCAAGACAGCCATTATTTATTAGTTTCCACCCAGAAGACCCCACCCGAGTCACGTTGCTCACAGCTGGCAAAATCCCCACCAGGGATTGCCCAAGGCCAGCCTGACCTCAGTCCACAGTAGATGTGCATCCTTTTTTAACAGGTTGTCCTGCAAGGCTGTGGGTAGGATGTTCTCAGACGCATTTAAAAACCAGGTGCTACTTTGCAGTTCCCACACAGGAGCCCTCACCTGAGAGTTTGGCTCTACCTTTGAAGCTTGCAGAAAACCTCAGGCCTGTCATTTTTTGACATCCTGTTTCCTTTTTTTAGTTTCCCAGATTTCCTTTTGAACAAATAAGGTGTTTTGTGTACATTTGGGGTTGCATGTTTCTGTCCATTTCCAGTTGGAATCCACATCTGCCTTTGGTTACACACAGCCTTGTTGCCTGCCAGCTGATCTTATTCCCCAGCAACACACCCATCCAATATTATGCTGGACCAGCCATAAGAATCTGGAGGCCCTTTGTTACCCTGCTATGTGACGTTGGGCAAATTTATCTCTCTCTGCCTCAATTCCTTCATCTGTAAAATGAGGCTAATATGGTAACCTGCCTCACAAAGATGTTGTGAGACACCTTGTGAATTCAGTGAGTGAATTCAGTGTTCAGTTAGCTCAGGGCCTGGCATGGCCAACAGTGAGATGATGGGTGTTGGGGGCTAGTGCGCTACCCAAGTATGAGTGGTGGTTGTTGTTTTCCTTACTTCTCACCCAGCCACTCCAAAAGAACTGTCACCTAGAACTGAGGTTGGGGGTTAGAGCCAAAGGCGAGAGGGAGGCCGACCTAGGAATGGGAGGGAAGGGGTGGTGGTAGTGATTGGGGCACATGACTTTCAGGGGCAGGGAAATGAAGCTGCTGTCTGGCTAGAGGAAAACAGAACTAGTGTTTGGAGGCACCGTAAAGAAGTGTGGAAATTTACTCCACTGCCCTTTTGACAGTCTCAGCCCAGGGGAGGAACAGCACTCCACCCTAAAGGCTGGGATAAAGCATGCCCCGGTGACGCACTCACCTGGAGGATCCAGAGTAAGTCCAGCATCTAAGGACAATCTGGCATTTCAGAACTCTTGAGTGTATACTAGATGCTACAGAAAACAGCATCTAGACCTAGCACATCTCAGAAGAAGAGGCAGTTGATGTAGGGGACATTGATCAGATGGGAATGCCAATGCTGCACCATACATCTGGCCTTGAGCACTTGCTCCTCTAGGCTTAGCTCTAGCACCGGGCTTGGCCTGGATGGCCGCAGCTTCTTTCAATTTTAATGTCGTGCCGAGTCTACTAAGAGAGAAACCCAGTCTTGTTCCCTTTATGCAATGGGCTTTTATGTTTGTGCACACACACTCTGAAAGAGGCAGTCAAATGCCTTACATTAAGGAAGAAAGGGTTCTCCTAACTATGACGAGTCATTGGACTCCTGTCTGTGACTGCTTCCTTACCTGTGAAGTGGTTATCAGAACCTAGGCCGCCCTCACAGGGCGCTGTGAACTGTAGATAATAGAAAGATTGTAGAACACTGTGTAAATGTCAAGTCTTGTGTATTGGGAAAGAACAACCTCAAACAGGATTGGAAAAACTCCATGGGGAATGTGAAAACTGTGTTTCCTCCCCCACCCCCTGAAGTTTAAAATCTATTTTCTATATTTTTAACAAAATATAGCAGGTTTTGATTCCACTGTTCTATTAATGCTTTAGAAGTAGTAAGCACAATTTGAGGGACTGCTTTTAACATCAGGCCATGTTGCTAGGAGTTCCCTTCACTGCCTCAGAACCCAAATCCCCTTCCCAGGAATTTGAGACAAGCTTACCTCATTTCAGATTCCAATCAATAGTAAAGAGTTTAAAATGCATAGCATTCCATTTCCTGCTGTGCAAATGTATTTGCTGGAGTGGGATTTGGAGAGTTTAGAGAACACTGGGGGAAACATGGTCCCCAAGGTGCTTCTTATAAGCTTTGGTCAGCTGCAGCCTTCTCAAGGACAAATAGTAGCTCTGTATTTCACTTACATGGCACTTTTCTCTAAGATCAAAGCTGCTTTGTGGACTTAATCTATTTAATTCTCATAACACCCATGCCATGTAAATGGCTGCTGTCACTCCACACTCTGCTGATATAGAACCCAGAGTCAGATATGAAAACTGGCCTTTCAAGGGCATGTACACAAGCAAATAGCATCAAGAATGGGAGCCGGGATCTATGTGTTATGTTTCTCTTCCCATTTGTACAAAAACTTTAGAATTCTGTAAAGAGCATACTTTTGTCTCCAATTCATAGATGGTTAGAAAGTTGGTAGATTTGCTGAGCCTTCCTATTTGCTGTTAGATATTCTAAAAATTTTGACCTAAGTTACATTAGGGTTCGAGGCCATGCTAATGGTATTGCATGATTTACGGTGTCAAATATGCATGGCTTTGACTAGCCCTGTGAACTTCAGTTTTCAAGAAAATGTAAATAAGATTATTTCCATGAGAGTTGTATCTGTGAAATGGGATGGTGTGCATAATCTCCTTAGCAAGAGGCTGCCCACAGTGAGCCTTCCATAAGTCCCAACTCTCACAGTACACAACAGTTTGGGGGTTGGATCTCCCCTTTGTAAGACTGACACTGAATGTTTATGCTCTTGGCAAGCAAATCCAGATGGACTGTGGGTGTTCATTCTAGCAGAATGCTCTCCACATGCTGCTCTAGCAGATCTGCTCCTTTTTCCTGTCCCTTTGGTGTTCCATTTTGGTTTGGCTAAGGAAGGAGTTTCTGCACTTGAACTTCGACTTCTGTGAAAATGAGACTACCTCTTCAGTGGACCCTGTGGGAAGCTATTTGGTCTTATAAACCAATTTTGATTTCAGAACTCGTTGGGTTCTCATGAATGTGGTAAGCAACCATGCAGTGCCCTTGGAAATTGTTCAGTTTGGGTTCTCTAAGTGGGGAGTGCTTAGATGATCTAATCAGTTTTGGAACTGAATGGGACACTGAACTATGAATCCAGTGTCAGACATTTATTGCTGCCAGCGGCACTTGTTTCTGAATCGGGGGAACATAGAGAAAATAAAGTGTCCTGGGCCCCACTCCAGACCTACAGAGTCAGAATCTCCAAGAGTTGACCTGAGAATAGAGATTTATTTATAATACAGTTCTCCTGTGGTTGACACCCTGCCAGATTTGGGAACCACTACTAAGGCCATTTTCCAGGAGAGGAAAATAAGGCCTGAGAAGGGCAGTGCTGCCTTCCGGGATCATTTGCAGGCTGGTGAGTGGCAGAGGCCTGCTGGGAGTGCCCCCAGTCCTCTGTGAATATGGCTGTCAGCTGTGCTTTCTCATCTGAATTGCAGAGATAACACCTTCTGACCTTAAAGGGCCATTGTGAAGTTAAACTAAAGGGTGTTTGGTTCACTTTGTCCTTTACTCGGATTCTGTTCTTTAGACAACTGAAAGGGTGCTAAATTAAGCCATTTGCAGAGAGCTCTGAGTCATGGAGTGGCAGCTGTCTGCCTCACTGGAGGCACTTTGATCATTGTCTTCTAAATGCATGCTAGTGCTGTCTGTACCTCTGCTGCAGGCTGTGCTTAGTGACTTACCCAGATGATGGTCTCTGCCCTTGAAAACAATGCTGAGGCAAAGGAAAGTTCTTCCACAGCCAAAAGCAGCACCAGTGGGCAGGAGAGGGCAAGGGATCCATGTATTTTGAAGGCAGAGAACCTGGTCTTCAGTCTAAAAGGAGCTTGGGGACATTTAGACTGCCCTCCTGGCTTAGAAAGGTGAAGTACCTTAGCTCAGGGCACACAGCAAGCTGGGAGCAGTTTCTGAATCGGCACCAGACCCTACCAGACAGAGATCTTTCCACCTGCATGTCCTGGAGCATAATTATTTTTCTTGAGGATGTCCATCATATTTAATCAGAAAAGATGCTAGTTAGGAGTTGGCATTTTAAGAAAATCTTGAGAAAAGGCCTGTAGGACTCAGGATGTAGCCCAGGGAATGATGGGCAGGGGGTCTGTTTGAAAAGCACTGAACCAAAAAAGATGATGAAGTATTTTGAAACAACCTAGAAAGAAGCTTTGAGGGGCTGGGGATGTGGCTCAAGCGGTAGCGCGCTCGCCTGGCATGCGTGCGGCCCGGGTTCGATCCTCAGCACCACATACAAACAAAGATGTTGTGTCCGCCGATAACTAAAAAATAAAAATATTAAAAATTAAAAAAAAAAAAAAAAGAAGCTTTGAAGCAGAGGATAAGTATGTCTTCTACCACAGAGGGAGATCATGACAGTGCTCTGAGAAGGAGGCCAAACATTCCAAATTACTACCAGGAACAAGGCTGTGATGGAGCCTGACAGGGTGACAGGGTGGTGGGTAGCTCCTCTGGAGGGTTCAGATCACTGCCATCATTTCTGAAGAGCTGTTGTTTGCCAAGCCACGTGTCTTAGCATTTTATATGAAATGTCTCCTCAGGGTATCCCTACCAACAGGCAGGTGTTTTCCCTTTTACAGGTGACATAGCCACTCAGGGTGATTGGATAGCCTGCTCCAGATCAGAAGTCCAAGGGAGGTAGGACTTATGCCCATGCTGGCTCCTCCCTCGGGCCTCTCAAGGAATATGGGGAGGAAGGTTTTGGACAGCCCATCAGAAGGTGGCTGGAAATTTCTGCTTTTGTCTACCAACAAAGAAAGGAATAAAATGGTGAGGTGGGGGGAATATTCCTCAGAAAGAAGGAGAGAATAACACAAGCTCTTGCAGTAATCTGAATTATGCTTAAGAAAGAGCAAGTGGAAAATGATCAGAGGTGGCTTATTTGGTAGATCATTGACGTGGTGACGTGACCCAGTGAGACAGAAAAGAGGAAGGCTCCCAGAAGAGAGAGAAAGAGAAGCAGATGTCGTTTATAACAAGAGTTACTGATGATGTAGAGGGTTGAGATTGAGAACTAGGTACTGCTCGACCAAAGGGAAAAGTTCAAAGTGGGTAGGTAGGTGGTGTGTCATCTGAACAGATGATATAGTGGCACTGACCTCAAGACGGCTCTCATGGACCTTTGTGCACCTGGCATTGTACTAAGACACTCCATAACAAGGAGGTAAACAGATAAGAACTAGGAAAAGTTTGAACCAGGGGAGGCCCTGTGTTATCACACAGTGCCTTGCAATACAGGGGGAAGGACAGGGAAAGTTAGACAGGACGGGACCCTGCTCCTTGTAGGAATGAGTCACTGATAAGATTTTGAAGAAGATATAAAAGACAGAGCATTGAATCAGAAGGCAAAAGCTAACGCATCCAGTGTCCTAGAGTCTAAGGAAAGGGGAAAGGAAAGACCTGCTGAGCACTGTATTATATGCTGAGCACATTAAATTAGAAACTCCAATACTTGATGCTTATAACAGTCCTACGGGGGATCCAGCTCTGAGAGGAGGTCACTTGCCTGACCTCAGGTTGCCAGGGGAGGTAGGGTGTACCTCTAGGCCTGACTCTGAAGCCCTGGCTCCCACCACCCCACCTCAACTAGGAGTTGGAGGAGAAGGAGGGAGATTGGTTATGTGCAGAGTCAGAGCTATGAAAGGATCTGAGGACCTAAGCGATTCAGGGAACTGTTGAACATCTAGGTGGCCTTAACGAGTGAAACTGCTGCAGAGTTGAAATGCGAGAAGTTGGCCACAAGGAAATTCACGTGGTTGGGTTCACAGTTTCACTTGCCGTGTGTGGCATTTCACTGCCTGGTACGTGGAAGATTAACTGTTAGTCATATGGGAACTGTGGGAATCCTCTTCCCCCAACTAGCATTGTGATTTGGCCATTTGTGTTTGGTAATAGCCCCATATAATATCCCTGTGTCCGACCTTCTTGCCCTTTTCAGTGACATGGGCTACTTACTCTGGGTGAAATTACAGGCTTATATGAATTGCAACTAACTGGTAGAAACCTTTGAAAAAATAATTAACACCTATATGAGGATTTTGCAATTGTGAGGTATGATAAGAAGAATAGGCAAATGTGTGGCTTTAAACATAGGTGAGCGTCCATGGCACAGTAAGAAGTCTGTTTCCTCTCCCTGGGAAAACACATTCCAGCCACTGACTCAATTTCTGTTCTTGTTGCTGACTTGCCGCCCTACTCCCCCTCTAAGTAATGTGACAGGTCTGAACATAATTCTTTTTTGTAGTCCACTGACTCTTGTAAATAATGCAGTGATTATAAGGTTTCCTGAATACAATTTTCAAAATGGTAGTAATAACCACATTGCACCTACCTGCTATACTTGGGTAACCACTTCTGTTGCTCAATTTACTTAATATTGGTCATAGTAAAACATGTTTTCATCACTTGAAATCCAAATTTCATTTGCCAGGTTACTAGTGGCCATTTATTTCTGTAACATAAATTAAGATGTTGTGCAAGTTTGCCTTACAAATACATTGACTCTTGAAACCAACAAGTTTGCCTTGACTCAGAGTACAGAGGTGTTTGAGTTGACCAAATATTCATAAAAATGTTTTTAAGATAGTCTGATAATTGTTAAGGATTAAGGATTTAGGCTGACATGCATTTTTGAGACTACACAGCCCACCCACCTCCCTTCTCTGAACCCTTAATTTTCAGATTGGAGAAAGAACAGAGTCAAGGGAGATGGCATATGCAGCATGACCACCGGGATCACAGAACTGATTGGTGGAGAGCTGGGAACTTTCAGTCATTCTGGTGCTTTCTTCCAAAGTGCAATTTTCTTCTGGTTGGCCATCAGCTGATGTGAAAACGGAGTGTTTTTTTACCCTAGATGTTGGGGTTTGGGGACTTCCTTTTATATAAAAGCTCTTGAGATTTTTTCCCATTTGGTCAGATCAACAGAACACAAAGGTTTCTTCCAGCAAGATTTCTCAAAATCCCCTTAGCTAGAATTTTCTTCTCATTTTTTTTTTTTTTTTTGAAAAACTGTGTACCTTTTGCACTTACGAATTATGTTTGTTCAAACAGCAGTGTGCAAACATCTGTTGCTTCCAAATTTCAAGCAGAGTAAAATACCAATGATGATCCACTTCGGAATTACATTAGCAGTGGCAGTGAACATTTTGTCAGAACTTTAGAAGCAATACGGAAAAGAAAAATCAGGTTAGCAATTGTATAGTTAATATTGTACAAGATGAAAGCCTGCCTTATAAAACCCTGAACGGAGTAAACTCTACTCTACTTTGAAATCTGCCTGCAGGCTGTCTATCCTTTCAAAATGTTGTGCCTGTTGTCAGTACTGGGATTTTAAATGAAATTTATTACAGGAGCAATAAATATACTAAGTATGATGAAAATAAGGGTTTATGGAAAAGGGTTTTGATAAGCATTGACTCAACCCATCCTGTTGCTTCAGTCATCTTAGCATCTGAATTCAGAACAAAGGTTTTTAAAGGATTCCCTGAAAACCTAATTATAGCTCTAGCACTAGATTTACAATTGACATGAAGGTCAAGGATGAGCAGTCAGGCTGGGGAGAGCACAGAGTATTCATCACAAGATATGACTAGTCCAGAGGAATCTTGTCAAAAATCTTCTATGTTTATAATTCAGATGCAAAGAGGAGACATTTCAGAAGGCACTCTGATGCCTGGCCACTATGGAAGAGTCACTGTCACCAGGGTCTGGTGTCATCGGGTCGGTCTTGTGTCCCGTGCTCTCAATGCACCTGGCTCCTTAGCTCCCTGTGCTGCCGGAATGGCCTTTCTCCTTGGGTGTCTGTGCCCATAAAAAGGATGCCATGTGTCGTGGCACTTGCTGTTCCAGCACTGAGCAGTGAGTCCTTTTGATTGAGCGCTCTCTCTTATTTACCTTGGTGGATGCAGACCTATCAGGGTGGAGGAAGGAAGAGGGGATGAGCAGGCAGGCTCCTGTGCAGCTTACCTGTTGTCATTTCATTGTCCTTGAAAACTATCAAGTAATAGCCTAAAACTTTCTTTCACATGCTTCCATTGCTCAGGGACTATCGGGGAATGTCATGGGGCCCTGGAGCATATTATTGGAGCAGCAGCTCTTGAGTCTTCCTCGGAGCATGTGGGAATGGCAGCCATTTTCACATTTTTGCCTGTGCTCATCTACCTCTGTTTTCTCCAGGATTGCTCTCAGTGCCAATGTCCCTCCTGCCACCTTTTTTTTTTTTTTTTTTAAGGTCTTGCTTGTGGCCTGGACTGGCTTCCCGTGATCCCTTGAGCTTACCCTCAGTGTTTGCCACACTGTGCTAGGACATGAGTTAGCATATCTGCTTCAGCACCATCCTGTCTGGATGATGGAGGTGGCCGGTAGGCATCCACCAAGGAAAGCTGCATGGGTCAGACCTTGGGCTCCTAAGTGAGGAAGAGAAAGTACATTTTCTTTACATTTTACTCCTGATCCTAGGAAACAAAAGCCTTCAACATCTTTTAATACGACATGAAGGTTGACCACATTTAGGTCCACAAGTTTTCATTATCCAGACAAATAAGCTTCAAACTAGACTGGAATTTGAAAACTAGTGCTCTTTGCCATTTCCTGATAATGCTTAATAAGTTTCATTGCCGTCTTTATATTATTAATTCTGAAAAGTAAAGTGTATTCATTCTAAAAAATAAGAGAAACAAATCCCTTTTTTGGTATTCCTCTCTTTGTTTATAAATCTGATGTAAATGGAAGCATGTTTGACTGTATTTTATTCTTTTTATTTGTACTTGCTTTGCCATTTTGATCTCCTTAGAAGTTGAATCATATTTTTGGAATGAAATAGTCATAGACTTTTTTATCATTAGCTTTTTTACTATTTAATTTAGAATAAGAATAGGATGATAAAATTAGATACAAGGGGCCTCTATGTGTCATCAAGTAACCTAGTCTACTTTTGGTAACAAAAATAAATTCTCTTTAAATAATTGCCAGCTCATTTTGAACCAGCTTTGTTCGGATGAATGGCCCTCAGTCTGTGTGTGGAGCGTGAGAAACTCATCTCTCCCTTCCCGACAATTAAAATTTTCCTTTTCTTAAATTCATTCCATTGCTCCTAATTTTGACCTTGTAATTACATTCTGATTATATCCCCTCATCTTTCCTCTGCCCCCTTGGTGTTCACCATTCATTCATTTATTTAGGCACTAGAGATTGAACCTAGGGGCAGTCTACCACCGAAGGGCATCCCAAACCCTTTTTATTCTTTATTTTATAACAGGGTCTCACTGAGTTACCCAGGCTGGCCTTAAAGCTGCCATCCTCCTGCCTCAGCCTCCCAGGTGGTTAGGATGACAGGCATACGCCACCATGCCCTTCCTTCATTTATCTTTAGTGTGCCTCCTATTCGCTTCGGAAGCCTTGCTCACCTTTTCCCTCTCTAGGCTTATACTTGAGAATGTCAGCATGAGAGAGAGGCTTCTCCGACCATCTCAACCAACTCCTTCTCCATAGTTTTTTCTTTTGTCTTAAGAGAATCTTTACCTAGGGAAGAGAATTGTTATCAGAGGAGTTGGAGGGCTGTGATGTAGCTGACTTCCTGCCATGCTTGAGGTTTTGGTGCCAGCCCCTGCTAACTGCGAGATCCAGGTTAGTGCCACACCTGAAGCCGTGAATGAGGCCTGTACCCAACATTACACTCTTAATGTGCTCAGGAAGGTACTTATTTGGGCTTTTCTCCTTGTTTCATTTGTTTTGTCCCCACTTAACTGTAGGTTCTTTAACTTATTTGCTGTTCTAAGGCTGGGGACGGTGGGCACATTGGCGCTGAGAGCTAGGACTCAGACCCCCCGAGGCTTTGAAAATGACAAGCAAGATCAGCTGGTCTCCTGCTGGGTCCTCTCGGGAATTGTTTCCAGTGTTCTGACATTGTTAAATACTGTCTTCATCCATTTATTAGTCTTTTTCCTCCAATAAAAATAAAACATTTTATTTGACCACCACAGTATGCAATGCGGTAGAGAAGAAAAAGTGATAGCCTACAGAAATGTTGACACCTATCCCTTAAGTTTATGGTAGAGCCAAGTGGTTCCTAGGCCTGCAGTCAACCCACCCTTCTGAAGTTCATGCCTGTAGGAATTGTGGGGCCCTGTGTTATACAGAAGAGCTAGAGAGTGCACAGAACCAGCTTGAAGCCACCAGGGTTCCCTTAAGATCGGAGGCCATATGCTGACACTGAGTCCCTTTCACGTGCCACACAGAGGTTATCTAAAGATGGAACAGAGCCTTGAGAAGCTTACTAATAGGTGGGGAAACAGCAGCATAAACAGATCATTTCAAAGGATTAGTAAGTGCCTCAGTGTAGAGAGGAGGAGGACCCCTGAGGACTCCTGAGTGGCAAGTTTTCCCAGAGGAAGACAGAGGCCTTGGTAGAGGCTCCCTGATTTCCATTTGGCACAGCCTCTTCTCATAGAGGGCACAGGCCCTGCAAATTCTGCTTCAGCTCCCTGTCCTTGCCACCCATAGCTATCACATGCCTAGAATGTATGAGCTTTCAATGAGCAAGAAAATCTGTTCCTCTTGACATCTTTGGGTGTGGGTAAGGAAAAGAATAAATGTTCCATGCTAAGCATATTGTAAAGCTGTGAATGTGTCATGAAGGAGGAAGTTTCAGGAGTGTGATTTCTTCATGTTTACAAAATGAACAAGTGACTCAGATCTATTGTACACATTCACAGGCGCTGTGTCCTAAGCTGATCCTGATTTTAAAGTCATATGTCTTCCTTTTCATGGGGATAGGGAGGTTTTCAGTGAGAGAGGGAGCCAGGGAGGCTGAGAGAAGATGCTGATTCCAGGGCATTGCATTGAGGGGCCTGTTCTTGGGCTCTCATTCTTTAGCTCCTCCCTCCCTCTTTGTCTGTCATTTATTTCTGCCTTCCAGTCAGCAGGATTTTTTCTCTTTGGGGTATGTTTTCTGTTAGGCTAACTTCAGACAACTCTGAACTAGAAACAGATGTCTGCGCAGCCCCAAGCATCTGTGGATCCATTAGTTTGGGAAGCCCTGCCCTGATTGGCTCTGAGCACTTGGCCACGCTGTGGAGCTGAGCTACATTTTGGGTGGCTTCACTGACATTGTGTTGACAGGATTGTTAAGCCTCACTAGATTTGGACCCTCAAGCTTTGACCTTTTTTAATTTCTTCCATATTGAATATACTTTGGGAATTATCCTCCTGGTTTTTTAAAAAATAAAAAAAAAAGTGCCACCATAAAAATAAACTTAAACTAGTTTATCAAAAAATTAGTCTTGATATTCTTTATCAAATATATACAAAAAGGAAAAATAAGCATGTTTAATTAATACTAAAAATCCATGACATTTTGTAATTAGTATGCTAAGTAAACGCTACAGAGTAACATATTTAACATACCTGATTAAACCTGGAGTTTAGGAGTCATGAGAGTCTGTCTGGTTTTTGTTTTGTTTTTTTTTTTTGTTTGTTTGTTTGTTTGTTTTGGTACTAGAGATTGAACTTCGGGTGCTCTTCCACTGAGCTACATCCCGGCCCATTTTATGTTATGTTATGTTATGTTATGTTATGTTATGTTATGTTATGTTATGGAGACAGGGTCTCACTAAGTTGCTCAAGTTGGCCTCAAACTTGCAATCCTCCTGCCTCAGCTTCTAAAATAGCTGGGATTACAGGCGTGTGCCACTGCAACCAGTATCATGACAGTCTCGGGACAGCAGTGGATGCGACAAATGTGACCACTTCTTCCACCAGCTTTGTGACTTCCTCCTTCACTGCACTTTTTCCCAAAATAAACACCTTCAGTGGCTCTTTACCTTTTATCCTTTGAGGATTAAAATTCGTCATTTATTTTAAGATTTACTGAACAAATGGTGATAGTAGGGCTAGCTTTATTCTGTTATTTGTCTCACTTTCTATACATTGCTCTGTCTAGAGCTCCAAAATTAGAAGAGACAGAAGATAATTATATAAATTAAAATACGTATTACCCTTTAGGAAATCAGAGAAATTTGAAATTAGGATAATAATTTAGGATAATACATCTAGAGAGTATCAGGAATTGAAATAGTGCCATTGTTCCTGTCTTACACAAAAGTAAAATGTTGCAGTTTTAAAGTTGAGCAATTATAAATCTTAAAGTTCCTTTTTTAAACATTATCATCTCTGGACTTGATTTCATCATTTGTTTCAGTTTGACAAATGGAATAAAAATATCCATCCATTCAAAACTCCAAAACTTTCAGAAATTGTCCCTGATTCCTCTCCTGCCAGTTCTCATGTCACTTGGACATAATAGACTGCAACATTTTGTCTAATTTTTTGTTAGTTTTTTTCCTGTAAACCATGTTTAAGATTAATCATATTACACATATAGTTTTAATCTCATCTTTTCACTTCATGTTTTAATTATTTCCCCATGTTAAAGACTGTTTCTAATAACAAATTTTGCAAGTGATGATACTGTTCTTCTCTCAAATTCAAACCCACAATCTGGGGAAGGTAGAGAAGCAAAATGATGATTATAAGATATACAGAGGTCTTCTGGAGACTGAAGGAAGGTCTGTCAGATATCTAGTTTTCTCCAATGATTAGTATCCAGTGTTTATTATAAAAACTGCCATAATTGAATACCACTACAATTATATTCTGCCGTACGTTAGTAAAATCAACAAAGTTAAAACAATTTATACATTTTTGAAAATCAATCATTATACATTCCTGTAAGTATAGATGGTTTTGCAGCAAGGGAGTAGAATTGGATATTATCTAAAGACGTAATGTGGAGTTGTTTATTTCTTGAATATTACCTCTGTCACCCTGTTTTTGGGCAATTTCCTTTTGTCCAGAAGAAGAATAGAGAATTACTGTGGCATGGCCTGTAGAGCATCATATGGCTCTTTGTCTGGAAAATTAGTTATTAGATCAAGAACTAGGCCGTCTCCTTCTAAAGTATTTGCCTTTGAAACAGTCTTGTTCATCGTCCACATCTCATTGTAATCAGTCTGTAGATAGCAGTGTCCACTGCATCCTCTGGTTTCAACAGCCATTCTCTGGACATTAATTGAGTTCCTGCACTAGGCCTTCTTCTTGGAGAACATGAAGATGAATGAGCAGAGTTACCTCCCTTAAGGAACCCACAATCTGGGGAAGGTAGAGAAGCAAAGTGATGATTATAGCATGTACAGAAGGTCCTCTGGAGGCTGAAGGAAGAGACACCTCTCTCTACTTTGGTGCTTCATAGAGGGAATACTTGAACTGAGTCTTGCAGGGTGGCCAGGGGTCACTAGGGGAAGGAGAAGAGGTACAGAATAGCGTGGCCAACATGGGTGAAGTGTAATGAGTTTGGGATAGGTAGAGGGCATGGGATTGAGATGGATAGCCATAGGAAATGGGGATTCCCTGGGCCACTAATGAAGATTCATATTGTCATACCAGAGAACATGGTTTTAGAAAGATGACTAGCTGGAGTTGAAAGAAATAGATTGGGGAGACTGAGCCAAATAAAGAACTTTATACAATAATCCAAGTAGGAAATTCTGGGGGCTCAAGTTAGGATAGCAGCCTTGAGGCTGAAGAGGAGGACACAGAGTCAAGGTAGTTTAGAGACAGAGCAGACAGGGGATAGGAGGAGTTGCATATATGGTCCTGGGAACCTGGACAGGCAGTATTTCCAGCCCTCTAAAATAAGAAAAGATGGGCTGGGGATATGGCTTCTTGGTAGAGTGTTTGCCTTGCATGCACAAGGCCCTACATTCAATCCCTAGCACCATAAATAAATAAATAAGAAAAGATAAGAAGATGAGCCCAAAGGAGATGTCTTACCTTCAATCTTGGCTTATTTCTAACTTTACTGTAAATCTACATAATTGAAGTTGTAGCCCGTCTTCTTAATGGCTAATCAAACTTTTCCTGGGATGTGTTTTTTCTAGTTAATTGCCCAGAACAAGAAATAGGATGTTGGGCTGGGGCTGTAGCTCAGTGATAGAGTGGTTGCCTAGCACTTGAGGAACTGGATTTGATCCTCAGCACCACATTAAAAAAATAAAATAGTAGTAGTAGTAGTAGTAGTAGTAGTAGTAATAAATTAAAGGTTAATTTAAAAAAAAAGAAAGAAATAGGATGTGTGTATAAATGTCCTGCTTTTACTTAGTGACCTCCTGGAAATAGCTATTAAACCTTCTCTTTTCAGTACTGAGTTTGAGGATATTTTAAGTATTCGTTGGCTTGAAATGGAAATTGTATGACCAGAATTCAGCTGAATGAGTTGAAGTCTCACTGAATGCACTAGGTTTTGGTTATTTTTAAAAAACTCATATTTTGAAAGGTGGAGACAAATTAATACGTGATATCAGCTGAGGACAAAGGATATGTCTAAAACCATAGTGGATTGGCTAACGAGGGCAGGATCGTTTATTAGGGCACATCTTATTGAAAGGTCAGCTCGTTTCCAGGAAATAATCTGAAACTCTACAGTTTACTTCAGTTTCCTTCCAAGATCTTCAGAAGAATGTTTTGAAAACGCTAGGGAAGAAAAAACAGCACAATGAAGATGCTGCTAGTGCCATGTCAGGTGGCCATGCCTGGGCTAATTTAGGCCTTCCTGTCACCTGGGGCATGGAGGGCTCATCCCATGAAGAGTCGCAGCCCAGGTCAGCCCATTGGTTTCTCTTCGGCTGATTCTTTAGCACATCACTTTTATTTACTATATTGCAGGTGTCCACTGTATGTTAGCCCTGTGGGAATTCAAGTGATAGTGTTAGTCATCATAATGATCGCACTGAGGTTGGTGGCTATTTGCCAACCATCATTCTAAGAACTTTTCATATATTTACTTGTTTAATTCTCATACAGCAACACGGAGCCCCATTATTGCCTCCATTTTACAGCTGAGAAGATTGAGGCAAAGAAAGGTGGGATACCTTGCCTAAGAGCACCTAGTTCATAAAGTTGAAGGATGAGTCCAAGCAGGCTGTTTCCAATTCTGTGATCTTAAGTACCGTAATTCTCACTGCAGAGACATCCTTGCCTCTTCTCATCACACCTCCTGGGAGAGCCTGGCTCGTCATCGTCCTCCTGCACTCATTGCCTCACCCCCAGGGATACATTTACACATTGCACAAAACACTTAAGTTCTGTGTCACTCCTTGCACAGGATGTGTTTGTCTCTCTGGCCGGGCTCAATCTTAGTCCTCTGGCATTTGGTGCAATGCTTGGCACAGAGCAAGTGCTCAGTGAAGGAACACATGAGGCTTATCTGCAAGGAGACTTCAGTGCATCTGAAAAGGAAGTTTCATTCAGTGAGACAATTAAGTAATGGGGAAGTTTGAGCTAAAAGAGCATGGTCTAGGAAGGAAATGGGCTGTGGGAAGTGGGTTGGGTTGGGTTGGACAAAAGTACCTTTTCCAAGTACGTAGCATCCAAGGTGAGAGTAAAGTTGCTGAGGGAATAGGAGGAGGAGGAGAACATTGATCAGAGTGTTGACCTGAGCTGGGGCTGAAGGAAGGGCTCACATTGAAGAAGGGAGCAGAGTTGTATCAGAAAATCCAGGTCAAAGGGTTCTCCTTCTGCACCTAGGTAAGACAGCAGCTTTCCAGAGGACTGATGGTTTTATTGGGACCTTCTTTCCACCGTGTCATATGTATGCGCAGCCCTCACAAGACCACTTTGCTTGGAATATGTTCTGTGTCCTGTCCTATAGGACTTAGCTCCCTTAGCTTTGTTTGTTTGCCAATAACAAATACAATGCCTAGCATATAGAAGAGGTAAAAATTTAACAGCAGCAACAATTTATAATTATAGAAGTCTGTAACATTAATTAAGCGAATATATGTATGCAGTAAATAACCTTCATTGGATTTTTATGTTCTGGCCACTTTTCTGATTCATTGTACGAACTGAGCCTCTGATAACTGAATTTGTGTGTCGGGGGGTTGGGGAGCTGGGGACAGAACCAAACCCCCAATACACACATATCAGGCAAGTGCTTTCCCACTGAACTACATCCTGGCCTGCTACTGTAAACACTTTTGTTCAATGTTGGTTGGTTGGATTTTGCCAGCATGTGAGGGTTGTAATCATTTAGGAAATCTCTGATGGTGCAAGCCCTTTCTGAATGTGATCTGCATCTTAATTCTGCAAAAGCTGTTCTCACACAGCAGTCTTAGTTGGTGCCAGGAAGTATTGGGAACTAGTATTCAGTTCCCTCCAGAAGGGAAGTGATAACTTGACCCAAGCAAGCAACTGGCACTCAGAAGAGGCCACCAATCTTCTCATTTCCTGGGAAGAAATGAAGATTGAGAGCTAGACACCCAGGAGTACCACAGTGTGGCCTTCAGTGCAACACACACACACACACACACACACACACACACAATCTTCATTCCAACCAAAGGGGATGAACCCATTGCCATCCTTCCACTTGGGCTCTAAGAGGAGCCCATGGTGGGGGCGCTGGTAGCCTTGCTATAAGCTGCTGGATAAGAGAAATGAGCCAGGAGTTGGCTCAGACACATACTTACTCACTAGAACTAAAAACTTATTGGAATCAATGTACTATGCACATTCGGGTGGCCTCAAACCTTCCGTGTACCAACTCATTCTTTCCGGATATGCTGTTCCAAAATAGTGCAAGTAAAATAATCTGGGCAGTCTAATAAGCATTTTAAGTAGGCAACAAATGTTTGTATAGTACTTTCTTCATATGCTAGTGCTTTTCAAAAGAAAAGTGCTTTTAGAAAAATATTCAAGCTTAATTGAAAAAGCACAGAGCAATCAATTTTTATTCCCAGCTGGCATAAAACCTTCTAACTAGTAGCCAAACTTGGGATGCCTGAAGACAGACAAGTGACTAATGCTAGGGCTGTGTGTGGCCAGAACCAAATGTATTTTCTGACCACAAGACCATGTCTGGATTCTCCTTTGTAATTACCACACAGCCTACTGTAATTGTAAAACTTATATTTACTTCCTGCCTTGGACATGTAATTCAGGGTCCAAGGTTGCACCCCAGACTACAGTGAAATGCTCTGTTATTTGACTATAACTTATAAAATCATTGTGTGAGAGTGTGTATGTGTGTTTGTGTTGCCACGTCTGTTAAATACGCTGGGTAGAACCTTGTGAAAAATAAGCCCTCTCCTGCCTTGTTGGATGAAGTTCTTTACTAATCAAATGTTTATTGAACACCTAGTACTATCTGCCAGGAACTATTTTAGACTCTAGGAAACATGAGTGAGCAAGACCTCGAAGGCACTGGTTTCCTGGAAGAGACAAGGGAGCAGAGCAGGGGGGAGGAAGGCAGGCAAACAAGAAAGTAGCACTTGCAATAGTGCTCTGCAGAGAGCCACCACAGAGCGGTAGGGAAAGTCTGGGTGCTTCTTTAGCCTGGGACATCAGACAAGGCCTCTCCAAAGAGGTGACATTTAAACTGACATTTTAAAGAGAAAAAAAAGAAGGAGTAGGAAGAGCAAGAGCAGGAAAATGAACATTCCGGGCAGATTAGTGTAAAGAGCCAAACACAGGAAGAGGCTTGACCTGTTCCAGAAACAGAAGCCAGAGTGACTTGAACACGGCAAGTGAAGGGGACTGGTCAGAGAGCGTGGCAAGGGCAAGATCACCCAGGGCCCGCTGCAGGGTTGTGGCCTGTGTTGGAACAGTCAGGAGGCTACTGCAGACATCTGGGCAGGGGGCAGTAGTACTTTGAAAAATGCAGGGAAGAGAAGATGGGAGAAGGAGCCAGGGTGGAAATATGGTTTAGAACTGGAGTTGGAAGAACTAGCCAAGGGTTAGATGTGAGTAAAGAAAGGGAATGAAAGCTTTGGCTTTCAGCAGCTACGTCACTAGCAGCATAACTGACTGACCACTAATCCACGTCTTGGGGTCCAGTAAGTGCCCTCACTGCCACCGCCACCTATGCTGCACCGGGCCATGTTGTTGACTTTTGGGAAAAAGATACTACTTCAAGCATTTCCGTGACATCTTCCTTCTAGTGTTCATTTTATGACATCAAGAAAAAGTCATGTTTAAGTTACCTAACCCCTACCCTGCTGCCCTCCCAGGAGTACTATAAATGTTTGTTTTGTCCAGACTCCTCCTCAGAGTGGCACTTGGACCCTGGGCCCAAGCATCTGGCTTTAAGTTGTGGGCCTGTCACCTGTCTTTCAGGAGTTGACAGCTGGCATACGCTTCTAATAGTGTATCTTTTTTTTTTTTTAATTTTTTATTGTTGGTTGTTCAAAACATTACATAGTTCTTGATATATCATATTTCACACTTTGATTCAAGTGGGTTATGAACTCCCATTTTTACCCCATATACAGATTGCAGAATCACATCAGTTACACATCCATTGATTTACATATTGCCATACTAGTGTCTGTTGTGTTCTGCTGCCTTTCCTATCCTCTACTATCCCCCATCCCCTCCCCTCCCCTCCCCTCTTCTCTCTCTGCCCCCTCTACTGACATTCATTTGTCCCCCTTGTATTATTTTTCCCTTTCCCCTCACTTCCTCTTGTATGTACTTTTGTATAACTCTGAGGGTCTCCTTCCATTTCCATGCAATTTCCCTTCTCTCTCCCTTTCCCTCCCACCTCTCATCCCTGTTTAATGTTAATCTTCTTCTCATGCTCTTCGTCCCTACTCTGTTCTTAGTTGCTCTCCCTAATAGTGTATCTTGTTCGTATGTATATATGTATGTACATGGTTGTCAGTCAGTATCCATGGGGAATTGGTTCCAGGACCCCCGTGGGTACCAAAATCAGCAGTTCTTGTATAAAATGGTATATTATTTGCATATAGCCTACCTCCCATAGATTTTTAAATCATCTCCAGATTATTTATAATACATAATATAATGTAGATATTATGTAAATACTTATGTTAAGGAACAATAACAAGGAAAACATCTGTACATGTTCAGTACAGACACAGTTTTTTCTGAATATTTTGGATCTTTAGTTGGTTAAATCCATGGATGCAGAACCCTGGGATATGGAGGGCCAACTGTAGAAAATAATATGACTATTATTTACAATAAAAATTTTTATGATCTTGTTAATAAACATTGAACTAATTTAATCCAGTTATTTCTTTATTATTTTCTACATTTGCCTTAAAAATATCATGAGGCTTAAGTTTCTTTGTCAACACAATAGGAATAACAGAAGAGTCATTATTTATGGGTATGTTGTGAAAATGAAATTAAATACTCTGTATGCAGAGCTTAGAACAGTAGCTGCTCTGTGATCTTCAGTAAACTTGAGTTATTATTTTTATTAATGAAATAATAATCTGGTGCAGGAGCTACTCCCAGAACCAGTGCACTGATTTTAGTTTTCAAATGGACCAGTCCAGGAACATTGAACAGCACGCTGACTTACTAAATACCTTGCATGACTTCAGACAAGACCTGCAGTTTCTTTGGATCTGAATTTCCTAAATTAAATGAGATACCTAGGATAGATAACCTAGGTTTTAAAACTTCTGTGGTTGTAGTAAATGGTTTCTGTTTTTCTCTCCTGTCTTCCTTTTACCATGCTTATCACAGAGTTTTGTCAGTGATACCTATTGTGAGATGTGACCTTTTGTTAGCACATTGTAGAATCCTAACATTAATATCACTTTCTATAAATACAGACTAGGGGTGAGGAAGTGCTGTCCTTTCCAGAAGTTTAGCTATTGAAAATCCTTCTCTTTTTAGGCTCTCAGTCTGTGGCCATTACTCACTGTTGGCAGTCTGCCCCGTCTCACTTCCGTTACCTTTTTCTTTCATGGTCTCTGATGCTGGAAGCCACCTACAGTTTTGAAGTTCCCCACTAGCCTTCCCTGGTGGTTGGCATTACATTTGAGTTCGGCTTTCTCGCTTCCTCTACCTTTTGAAATTTAAAAATAGAAAATAACCAACAAACCCTCTGTCTTTCACATCAGCTGCACTCTATTATACATCTAACAGATTTTCCGGTGAATTCCACAGTGTACCATTTATAGTCAGAAATCTGCCATCAGTTCACAATAAACCCTGTAAGAAATTGACAAAGAGCTACTTTTATTTTGACTATCAAGCATAAAATCAGAAATGGGAGGTAGCAACCCATAGGAGAAGGCTTTGAAAAGTGAATCCAAGAGACAGAATAGCTCCTAGCCTATTTTCTCCTTACCTGTCCAACTTCCCTGAGCCATTGGGTTGATAAAAAGACTCTTTCAAACTGTTTTTCTTGCACTGTGGATGGGTCTGGGGAAGCATGAGACCCTGCATGGGAGTGAGCAATATTTTCAGAGACTCTACCTCACATGGCAGCAAATATGCTAGAATATGGCACCTTCTGTTTGAAATATATAATTTTTGTCTGACAACTTTTTGAAAATATTTTTACAGGTTTTGTTTAAAATGGATTGGCTACAAATAACTGAGATTTAACCAGGCACCGAGGCACATACCTATAATCCTATCTACTTAGGATGTTAAGGCAAATTCAAGGCCAGCCTGGGCAACTTAACAAGACCCTGTCTTAAAAATTAAAAAAGACTGTAGATAAGGCTCAGTGGTAGAGTAACCCTGGATTCAGTCCCCATTACCATTAAAAAGAAAAAAAAAACAATTTAATATATAATTATTAGTTTTTCAGCAATTATCTCAGCATAGTTGGAAATTTTTATTAAGTTAAAAATTGAATCCAGTCTACACACTGCTTCCAAATGAATTTTTTTAACCAAATCAATAATTAGTGAAGTTAACATTACATTCAGTAGATTTTTAACACTAATTTTAATTGTATAGCTATTCTATTTTGACTAAAGGATTGAGTATCCCTTATCTGAAATGCCTGGAACTAGATTTAGATTTCTGATTTTGTAATATTTGTGTAGATTATCCTGTTGAGCACATCCCTAATCCAAAAACCCCAAATCCCAGATGCTTCAAAATCCAAAACTTGGAGATGGGGGCATTATTTTCATTCTCAAAAAATTCACACTTCAGGTTTCTGGTTGAAGGATGCTCAAACCAAAAGTGGGTTCCAAGGTCCTAGACATTTTTAGAAGGCTCCAGGTAGAAGGCCCCAGGCATCACACAGTAATACCCCATGGTTAAAAATGCTCTGCTTGGGAAGTTCTAAGGGATGTTCTCCTTCAAGAAATGAAAGCCATTTTGGGGGACATTCAAGCTGACATTCAAATATCAATAGTTTACTAACAGGAGAAACCCCTACAAAAGGCAGGGGAGTTGGAAGCAGAATCCTTGGCTTCCAGTCACCAGTTCACTGGATGACCTGTACCAAGAGCACCAAGGTCCTTGTCCTGCCCCCAGTAGTATCTTTCCAGAGAGACACTCCTAGTTGGGGACCTAAAGCCAGTTCAGTGGAGCTGAAAGGTTTACAAACCATCTGAACCAGTGACAAGAACTTCCCTTCCACATATTAACAGGGAAGCCATTTTTATGTCTGTATTATTGTCAGTATTAAAAGGAAAGGAAGAGGAAAATGAGTAAGGGAGGAAAATGGAGAAAGAAAGAAGGAAGAAAGAATACACCATCAACAAATGTCAAGTATAGGTTGAGCGTCCCTTATTCCAAATTCTTGGGACCAGGAGTGTTTGGGATTTGAGATTTTTTTTTTTTTCAATTTTGAAATATTTGCATATATCTAATGAGATAACTTGGGGATTTATGTTCCATATACACCTTATACACATAACCTGAAAGTAATTTTATACAATATTTTAAATAATTCTACACATGCAATGAAGTGTCACAGTAGAATTTTCCATTTGTGGTGTCATGTGTTTAAAAAATTCTGGATTTTGGAGCATTTGGGTTTTAGACTAGGAACACTCAACCTGTATCCCTTCTTCTGAAGGAAGAGCTTTATGTTCAGTCTCATTCTACTCTCCAGAAGTCATCTGTCATCTGTTTTTTCCTCAGCAAGGGACAAGTATGATGTAATGAGCAAGGATTTCAGAAGCAGATAGTGCCATGTTCAAAGTCAGCCCTGCCACTCATTGCTCAGCCGTCTCAGATGTGCTCCAGGGACCTGGGGTTCCAAGAGCCCATCCGGGTGTGCACCATATCAGATCATCTTACAGTTGCAGTATAATACTTTTAATTGTTTTATCGGTAGCTATGTTACCAAGTAATGGGTTTGTTACTATTGTTCTTAAATGAAGTAATAATTACTTTTTAAATTCTTCAGTCTCAGTATCTAATGTGATAGATATTAATAAATATAATGCACATGAAAAGAGTTCTTTAAGGTCCTCAATAACATTGAAAAGTACAAAAGGATTTAAACCTACAACCCCAAAGTTTAAGAAACTCAGCACCATCAGTCAATGCCATTTATTGATTATTTCCTTGAGTTGAGAGCCACATGCTTTACCTCTTCTCATCTTTGAACCAAAACTACAAGCTTTAACCCAGGCTGCTTTGCTTGCCCAGGGTCTCTCTCAGCTAGACGTGGGACAGATAAGCCGGTCCTTTGACTCTGAGGTCAGACCTTCCTGATTCCCAGGCAGTGTGTACTTACAAATAATTCTCTGAACTTTGAAAACGCTTTTTTATTGCTCTGAGCCTCAGTTTCCATATCAAAATTGGACAGAATCAGGTCCCCTGGAGGGTTCTCTTTAGAGCAGAGTCACATGCATCCAAGGGCCTGTACTGTTGGACTAATTCCAGATAGGACCCTAGAGACTACTGGCCTTCACTCTTCCCTTCCTTCCTCTCTCTCTGGCATGAAACTGGGCCAAGGAGGCTCATCGACTCCCCTTCTTCCTCTAGATGGTCTACAAGCAGACAGAGAGGTCGAGGGAACAGAAGGAGTTGATGAAGATATGATTGTGACCCAGAGTCAGACCAACTTCATCTGCCCCATTACACAGGTAGGCTTCCTCCTTCCTCCCCTGAAAGAAAGAGCACTTAACTTCACAGAGCCTGAAAGCTTCCTGTTTGCTCTCTGATTTGATATCACATTTGGAGTTGGGGAGGAGAAGGGAAGAGAAAAGTGATGAGGGCTAAAGAGATTTGGGGCTGGAAAGAGTTTCCTGTTAATTGTGCCCTTAAGGATCTGGGAATGAAGTCATGGCCCTAGGGTTCAGTGACATTAGTGTCACTGTCTCCTTGTATTTCTTTATCTAAAGCCTAATAATCATCTAAAGCCATGAGAATGGGAAGTTGAAACATACACACCCTGGGACTAGGGAAAAAAGCCACTGGCAGTTGATCACTATCATTCCTGAAAGCCTAATGTCTCCTTGATTACAGTTGGAAATGAAGAAGCCAGTGAAAAATAAAGTGTGTGGCCACACCTACGAAGAGGAAGCCATTGTCCGCATGATTGAGTCCAAGCACAAACGGAAGAAAAAGGCCTGGTGAGTGGATGTGGGAGAGGAAGTGGAGGCTTCCCTAGTGGTCATCCATCAGGGGCGGTGTGGGTGTGTCCGTCAGGGTCGGTGTGTCCTGCTGGGGAAGAGCTCCTCGCCCATCTCCTGCATCACTTCACCTCCTCAGTACTGTAAACATGGAAGCTAGCTTTCTGGAAGGACAACCCAGAGGGGAAGATTAGTAATCAGCTCAGGAAGAAACCATGGTGTGGTACTTCAGCCACACCCCAAAACCCAAGAAAAAGAGTCAGATCAAATTTTAATCATTGGATAACAGGATTCTCACGAATTTGCACTGTTAAAAAAAGTAGCCTGAGGACAATAAAGGAGAACCATGACACAGAGTTCTCTCTTGGCATGGACACTTGCACAAATAGGAGGGAATGGTACTTTTTTTTTCTTCCTGTAGTATAGATAATTTGTTCTAAAAAATATATGTCAACATTCTAAGAATTCATATCTTATGGTCTTGATGATTAAGATTTAATTGTTTGGGAAAACTTTCATATATTTAATTACTTAAATAACTTCCCAAAAGATTTCAGTAAATTCATGGATAACTAACCAATGAGATTTCTTTCTTTCTTTTTTTTTTTAACTGGAAGTTTTGTGGAAACATCCCTTTTCTCCCCATCCCCCCACCCACATAACCTGGGGGCCACAGCCTATTCCTGTAAGGGAGTCTTAGTGAGACATGCTGGCTTTGACTTTGACTCTGTTTGGTGCTCTTATCACTGACTTGTGCAGGGGCTGCAGTGGCAGGTGTGAGCAGCTCTCACTAGGCGTCTGATAACAGTTGCTTTGAAGTGTGGTCTGCTGCTCCACCACCCAGAAATCTGCTGGTCCAAACCACAACTTGGAATTCCCCAGGACTCTTCACCCGGCTGTGGACTTAGGGATAGGGCATTGGAGACTGGAACTATCCTGATGGTCATTTAATCAAGTAATTTACAATATCTATTCTAGAATAATAGTTTTGTATCCTAATGGTTGCAAAACATAGACTGTTAGTGCATTTTTAACTGTTTTCATTTCCTCCTTAGGGTTGAAATGTCATATTTCCCTAGTGAACCTGTCACTTTCTCTTCTGAGTATAGTTTTCTTTGTTTCTAGACTTCCAAGTCTCCATCTCCTTCTAACTTTTTTTCTGTGTTCCTTCTCCAGCAAGCAAAAAATGTCAACATAATAGCTAAGAATAGATTCTCCTGGTTAGTTTGATCTGATACCTCTTCCTTCTTACAGTTGATGATATTCTCTAGGGTCAGGCTTGGAAAGGGCAAGGACTGGCACGGCACATTTCTCACCACTAGCCCCAGGTACATCGCAGAGACACCCACTGCAATTAGATGGATCCTCTTAGGTACATACTTTGACTTTCCAGCGTCCTTTGCCTTTATTTAATTATTTATTTATTGCACATGACATTTACAAGCACTTGAGTAACATCATTTAGAAAAGTTTTTTCTGTCATATTTTTTTGAATGTCTGACACTCTGCAAATTCTCATAGTCTAATAATAACAACTGAGTCTAAGTGGAAGAACTCTACAGATTTACAAAGAAGGTATTTTTTACTGGTCCTTGAGAAATGAGAATTCCAGAGAATGGTGAAGGAGAATCTTCTAGCCACTTTCATGATTTCACTAGTTCCCTCATCTGTAATTTGTTGATAATAGTTGTAACTGTCTCATTGGCATATAAGATACAGGGAAAGTAGTTCAGGGACTTGGGAGATGGTGAGATGAGACTCAGTAAACATTATCCCGCTGCCACCATCCTCCAGCTTTAACTGCCTACACCGTCTGCAACTGCGCCGGTCTTATTACTCTGTAGGCATGGGAGACTACAGAGCTTTCAGGGAGTAAGATAAGCCAAGCTAGAGGAAGTTACCCCAAAAGATTAAAGAGGATGAATGTGAGAAACTCAGGGTGCTTTTGCAGTAAATTACATCATAGAGAATGAGCTCACAGATGGAGGCAAGGATCATGGTGTGTGTAAGAGCATGCTTTCATCTCTAATCGGTACCGACACGGATGGTGGTTAGAGGAACATGTTTAGAAGTGATTATAAGAGACTATTTTGGTCATGCTAAGTTTGAGGTATCAGGAATACAACCATTTGGAAATGTCCAGGAGGTGTAGGAAATGTGGGGTTGGAACTTGGTAGAAGACTCTGAGCTAGCGATGGTGAGGTTATATAGAGAAGTCAAACCCACTCATCTGTCATCAGAGACAGCCCTGGAGTAGATGCAGTCACCAGTGGAGAGCCAGCAAGATTCCCTCAGCCCTGTTGCAGATCCTGATATCAACCTCAAAACAGCATTATTAGTCAACAACAGCATCAATCAGATGAAGATGATCCAGCAAAGCAGACTAAACATTCACCAGCAAACAGGAGGAAAATAGAGTGCTGGGTACCATGGGAGCCAGTGGGAAGCGCAGGCAGGTCCTCAGTTCCAGGCACATTTGGCAGCAGATTAGAATCCATGGCCTGTTCACCACTTACTCCAGAGGTTTCTGATTCAGCACAAACTGGTGTCATTCCCCATGATACATGTTAGATGAGCAGCACCAAATTCCCTTTGTTTAAAAATGTCTGTGACGCATCCAGTTTGAGAAATCTCTTCTTCCTCCTGGATTGTTGTAATTGTGTTTGGTTGGGCTGGAGTTACAGGTCATTGAGTTACCAGGCACTGTCTGGACCCCCCTGAGCATGCTCAGACCTAGGACGTGCTCTCTCCACTAGCTATATAGACCTTCGCCCCAAGTACAGTAGTTAGAACAATTTCCTAAAATATATCTTAATCCTAAGACTATCATCTTACAAATAAGGCTGTCGTATGACTTTCATGTGAATATTTCTAATTTTATCACAGTCATTGTTTTGCTTTCTTGATGAACAGTAGCTACAGTTAATACACAGTCATATCTCAGAACACATAAAACCAGATCGAGTGGAGTAGAAATGTGGGTTCAACTGTGTTTACCAGCAAGCCATCGGACCTTTCGACCTCAGCTTCTTCAGCTATGAAGCGGGAATGAACATCACTTCAGAGTTCTAGGGAACCCAGGAATGGTCAGGAGGTCCGTTCTATATCTGGACCAGCACAGCTTGGCAGTAGAAAATCACAGCACTGGGCTGGGGATGTGGCTCAAGCGGTAACGCGCTTGCCTGGCATGCGTGGGACGCTGAGTTCGATCCTCAGCACCACATAAAAAATAAATAAATAAATAAAAATTAAAGATGTTGTGTCCACTGAAAACTGAAAAATAAACATTAAAAAAACTCTCTCTCTCTCTCTCTCTGTCTCTCTCTCTCTAAAAAAAAAAAAAAAAAGGGAGGGGGGGAGGAAGAAAAGAAAATCACAGCACTTTGAGAAAGCTCTTTTTTGGAGTCCAGAGTGCTAAACAAATAGCTGTAGGGTCAGCGAGGCCCACAGTGTTAGCTGTTGAGGCTTATCTCACTGCTTTGTGACACATTATCTGAGACTTGGATGTAGCATTGAGTTTCTCTCTGTGTTTAGGTATGACAGGAATCCATCCCACTCACATTTCCAGAGGCATCTAGAGACCTTCCTCCTGGGGCTTGGAATTCTCGGGACCTAGATTCAAGAACTCAGAAGACTCAGGCTCTTGTGCTCTTGAATTGATGTTCAGGCTGAGGTTCCTCGAAGTCTAGTGGGACCCCTAAGGGCCAGTCGCCTTTGTTCATCAGACCCGGATGCTGGCTCCATGCCAGGGAATGCCATGCCCTTCTATGACCCAGGTTCAGGACCAGCCTCTCCTTCGAGGCTTGTATGTCTGACTCCTAAAGACAGTGGTGCAGGCGGAAGGCGGGTGTCACCACACCTAACTGCTTACCGACATGTCATGGGGATTAAGGCCTAATGCCTACACTGAGTTTCTCCAGAGTAGGAGTGCCCTGATTCAGTACCATGGCATTGTGGCCTTTTGTTGTGTTTAGTTTAAAAACTTGTGTTTGTTTCTTCGGGTGGGGTAGGAAGCAGGGTTCTCCCTGGCTTCTGCGTCAGCCTCCCTCCAGGAAGTCTCCCTGGTTAGGCACACTCATGCACCCCAGGTTATACCACCTGGTCAGTGGGGAGCAGCAGCCAAGGGCCGGGGCAAGAGCTGCTCATGATAGGGCCTGGAGGGAATACTGAGTGGCCCCTGAGGCTTAGTAATCCTCGTTTCTCACAGTGACCCATGCTCCACCTGTCTGTGGAGAGGGCAAAACTCAGGCACAGAAGGAAGTCATTTGCCACGGAGTGGAGCCCAGGTCTCTGTCACTCTAGGTTGTTTTCTGTTTTTGTTTTGTTTGGGGGGGGGGGGGTTGTTTGTTTAGGGTTTTTTTTTTTTTTTTGTCATTAGACCATCTGGCTCCCCTTGGGGGTGCTATTTGCCTCCTGCTACTGTCCCCAGAGCCTGTCCCCTAAGTGAGCTCAAACCTCTTTCCTTGACACAGGTCTCTGTGGGCTCCCACCCACTGAAGCGAACAAAGGGGTGCTGTTCTGCCGACAAGTGGTGTTAACTCTAGCCGACGTTCTCAGAATGTCCTCAGTTACTGACCAGCACCACTGATGTCATCAGGAAGTCCTCCCCACCTCACTCTCCACTTCCCTGTCCCCAGCTTATTCACCGTCTGGCTGCTGGAGTTAGACTTGGCTCTCCACAGCAGAGGTGGGAGGCCTGGCAGGCGATGCTCGGTGGGCAGATTGAAGGAGAGTTATCCTGTGACCTTTCAGGCCCTGGAAACTGTTAGGAGAACTTCCTCTTCTGAACTCTCCATTGTACCTGTATCTTCCTCATATTCTCGACTGCTTGCTTTCATATTTGGAGAAATAATCCCCTTTGAGACTTAAGAGTTCAGGGACTCGGGCTTAAAAAACTATACATTTTTAAACTGTATATTCCTCAAGCCTTAGCTTAATGCAAAGCCAGATCCACAGAGTGCTGCCTGCCTGGGCCCCTTCCTGTCACATCTTTCTACAACTGTCATTCAACACATGTTCCTGACTGTACAGAGCACATTTTCGTATTTTAAAAGATTATCAAACACATGATTATTATTCATTACATTGATGAATGTCCCTCTAACTTAAAGACTCCTTGTCCAGAGACCAGGGCCAAGAAAACCTTTCTCTTGTATTTTGCTGTTGGACTTTCTGCCACTAGATAACTTAGAGCTCAGGGCCACCTTCCTGCCTCTTCTCATTGCTGTCTTTCCTCTTTACTTGTTTTCAGTCATACTGGGGCTTCTTGGAAAACTGCTGCTGGCGTGACTGAGCCTGGGTGGCACCTCACAGCTGTCTGGTGAAACCTGCACAGCACTGTCCCTAGAGAAGCTAATGAGCATGTGCCCTGGGTACATGCGAGATGTGGATGGGCCAGGAACTTGAAAACTTCTTTGAAGAATGATGATCAGGGAACGTGACCGTCATAGGAGACAGAGAAGGGAATGAACTTTAGGGAGCACCATGTTACCTGTCACCCTGTGAAACGGGGACTCCACACAGTTTACATCAGGGCAACAGAGGCCCCGCGGGGGGAGCGAATCTGCCGTGCTCTGCACTCACAACTGTGCTGGCTCCTCCCTTAGGCCTCTCTAGGAATATGGGGAGGAAGGTTTTGGACGGTCAGCCAGGAGGTGGCTGGACATTTCTGGTTTTGTCTACCAACAAAGAAAGGAACAAAATGGTAGAGTCCAGGCCTAGGCCAGCTGACTCCAAACACCGGGCCCTTGACCCTACCCAAATCTGGCTCCCAGTGAGAAGAAATCGGGTGACTTCATCCAACCCCCTACCTTTGCAGAAGGCCCCATCTAAACCAAGCAGGCTTTGTGTCCACTGCTTCCTGGATGACTCATGCTGCTTTCCTCAGCCACAGGCCTCCCAAAGGTCCCGGGAGCCTCATGGGCATGCAGAACGGCACAGAGAGTCAAGACTTGGTTCCATCCCCAGCCTGTTCTCCCGTTATTCCTGTTGTAGTGAAGGGCACGCCAAGGGGCCCACCTGCCCACCTCTCCTTTCCCCTACACTCCACCTGCTGCCACCATCAGCCACACTGCCCTTGGCTCCTCCTGGGGATGGGACACCACACTATTCTCCTTTCTGCTCCACTCTTGCCCATGGACCTGTGTTCTCCTTTAAGCAGCCAGGGTAAAGTTTTCTAAATAGAAACTAAGTCATATCCCTCCCCTGTCTCAAAAGCCTCCAGGGTTTTCTCTTCCTACTTAAAATAAGCCCAAAGCCCCACTGGTCCCCTGACGTCACCTCCCAGGTCCCCCTTGTCTGGTTGCTTCAGTGACCCAGGCCTTACTCTCACTGAGAGCATCCAGCAGGCCTCCTTGGCTTGCTCAAGAGCAGTCTGGAGAGGCTGCCTGGCTCCATCCCGGGACAGCCAGCCCCAACGCACTGTCCCCTGGACCTCCCTTGACCTCGCTTCTTTGCCTCTTGCACTCAGCGCCACCTGAACTTGGGGCATTTGTTTGGTCACTTAGTGATTGTCTGTCCCTCCCATTAGAAGGGATGGTAAGAGCCCCACTGGCACATTGCTGGTGTCCCTGGCCCCTGGACAGAATCTGGCTCGGGTGGGTCCTCAGTGAAGAATTAAGTGGGCATTCATCAGTGTGATTTTTAACATGTTCTCACTTTTTTTTTTTTTTTTTTTTTTTAATACTTGAATGTGACAGTTTCTGCTTAATGCATCAGAGTCCAGGGGACTGACTTGATTTTCTTTCTCCCTTACAGTTGCCCCAAAATTGGCTGCAGCCACACGGATATAAGAATGTCTGATCTCATCCAGGATGAAGCACTGAGAAGGGCGATTGAGAGCCACAACAAGAAGAAGTACCGCCAGCCTGAGTAGGAAGGATCCCCTCGCCACTGGGAGTCAGCAGCCCGCCCCGCCCCCGCCAGCCACGCCAGCGATGCTTGTCAGAGCAGCTCAGGACTGGCTGCTCCGCATACTTGGTTTGGGTTAAAACTTGATGGTTTAAGTGAAATCCAAGGCATTTTTTCAAGTTACATAATAAAAATGCAAGCACATTACATTGTTTATTTTTAAATGTTTTATCATTTGAAATAAAACTTGTATTACCTGTCGCATGTCCTGTCTGCACACCTCCTGATATAAATTGTTCCAAAGTTACAGGTTTTTCTATTTCTTATACATCAGAATGACTTTTATAATTGTTTTTACTGATACTTGAATGAAAAAAAAAGAAATTCCCTAATTGAAAAGCCTTTTTTATAAGTTTAGTAAATGATAGCATTCAGTCACAAGCAAAACCAGTTTACTTTCCTGTTATGACTTTGTGTAATGGACAGTTCTGAATCTGTAAGTGCTTTTATTTGTCCTGTCTTTCCTGAATGGCGTCATTCTCTGGTAACAGGCTCACCAGGGCCACAATGATTGATTCCCGTGGTGGGAATCACTGCAACCTGCATGGTCTAAAGTGTTGTCTGCAGCAAGCATACAGCAAGCAAGTGTTGTCTGCTCTGGGCTCTGCTGGGTGCTCTCTGCAAGTGCCCCAGTCCAGGGGTCCCCGGAGCCTCACTGTAAAGTAAAGGTGCTCAGGAGATGCTGTCCCAGGCCCTGTGGCCCCAAGAGTATGAGCACTAGGACCTTTAGATTGAGTGTCTTGAATGACATTCTGGTTGCATGAAAAGCACTAATCTGTTGTCTGCCTTAATGAACTTTTATCAACCAGAGACTATTGAATTAAATCCAGTGAAGCATACCCTGAATGCACCAGGAAACCATGAATAGCTAATGATGGCTGACGCTTACTGAGTGCTTGCTGTGTACCAGGTGCTAGTCAGAGCACTTTACATATAACTGACTTCTGTGAGCTTCACAGCCTGATGAGAAAGGTACTTCATCATATCCACTTTGTGGTTGAGGAAAACAGGCACAGAGAAGTAAAGTAATCTGGGGAAAGTCGCCAACCTAGGACGTGGATAAGCTGGCACCAGCGCTTTAGTCGCCTGGCCCCAGGTCTTCATCCTTAACTCCATGCTCTCCTTCTCCCAGTTGATTTATTTAGGATCTAAAAATATATTCAGAGCTCACATTTAAAAGCCAAAGCTTTTACAAATAAACATGTGTGCAAAAATAAGTCTAACTGAAATGAAGGAAATAACTGGGCTTGGCAACTACATGGCAGTGAAGGCCGTGAAATATTAACACATATTTGAGTTAAAGCGTGATTCAACATGGCAGAATTAATTTTGGAAACATTTTCATGACATTCACTTGCCTACAAAGTGATTTTGAGTTTCCTAACATGCTTTATCTGAATCAGGCTTTCCTGAGGAAACGGCGATGTTGAGGCCAGAGCAAACATACTTTTCATGGAATGTGGTTCTTTTGTGAAATACTGTTTCCTAAACAGATAGGGACATGCACAAATGCTTGCCCAATGTTCGATTTGCATTTCCCCAATTCTTTCTAAAGAGAATCCTGGTATATTGCAGTGAATACCAATCCCGGTTAGAAAAATGCAAAATAACACCATTCCACTGTGGGAAAGATACGGTGTTTGTATCCTATGAAATTTTTTCTTCTTTAGTTTTCAGAAACTGTTTTATAAATTTGTCTAGCCAATTAAAGGATTTGACGTTTCATATAAAGTTTATTTTCATTTTTAAATGTTTTATGATTTGATTGTTATTATCAATCTGGCATATTAAATTTTTTACAGGAGTTTTCAACAAAAGTGGAACTTTTTCTTCAAATGAAATCATAATTCTCTAACTTAAAAATCCAACACATGGGGCTGGGGATGTGGCTCAAGCGGTAGCGCGCTCGCCTGGCATGCGTGCGGCCCAGGTTCGATCCTCAGCACCACATACAAACAAAGATGTTGTGTCCGCCGAAAACTAAAAAAATAAATATTAAAAATTAAAAAAAAAAAATCCAACACATAAGACAGCTTAAAGAGGAGGTAGGCTTCCTTCTCCCCTTGACCCACACAGTCCCAGAGTCCTACCTGTAGTGACCCCAAAGCCCCATGAGGGACATTTGAAAACCACACGTTGCAGCTAAATAATGTTCCAGATACAACTGACGTGACACTTGGACACTTGTGTAGACGTGGCATTTTTTCAATAATAGTTTTTTTTAAGTTCAAAACATTGCCACAGACTCCAAAAGATCATTTCTCTCACCTTGGAAAACTCCCGACGTGGAGTGTCTTGCTGGAAACACCTATGGTGGGTGCTGCTTCCAGGCGGACGCTCCCTGACAAGGACAGAGGAAACTGCAGGACTGAGGGCCCAAGGCCGGCATGAACTGAGGACTGGCCAGGGCATCTCACTGCTTCACGCAAGCCAGTCCTCCCCATGGCCCCAGGAGGTAGCTGCTATACCTCATTTTACGGAAGGGGAAACCGAGGCTGAGTCATCAAGTCCTTTGCCAGTGTCACATGCTTGTACATGGTCAAGCCTGTATGGGAACCCATCAGCAGGCTGCACTGGCCCATGGCTCTGTCCAGGGCCCTAGCAGGTAGTACATGGCCAGCGGGCCAGCACTTCTGCCCATCTCCCTTAGTGCTGCGACTGAGACCACCATGTCCCGGGCCTCAGGCTCCAGTCATCCCCACATTTAGTCCAGCTGGGCTTCCCCCTGCCCCGGTTCTCACTGCAGACACCACCAAATCCAGGCCTCCCTCCTTGCCCTGCTCTGAGACTGACCAGCCTTCCAGCTGGTCTCCTAACTGACCTTGCCCCTCCCCTGTTAGTCGGCTAGGACGCTGCCTGGGTGACTTCACAGCACACCCCGAAACCCCGCGTCCCTGTAGATTGAAGTTCTGGCCTGGCGTTCAGGATTGAACCACAGGGCAGCACCCCTCCTCTC
Organism: Marmota marmota marmota; assembly: GCF_001458135.2. Taxonomy (NCBI): domain Eukaryota; kingdom Metazoa; phylum Chordata; class Mammalia; order Rodentia; family Sciuridae; genus Marmota; species Marmota marmota. The sequence goes on from NW_025999949.1 coordinate 23,209,645, forward strand.
TCTCCAACACTCCCCTCTTCTCCCAGCTTCCACCCATTATGGCAGGGCTTCCCCGGAGAGGCGCTCGCTCTCCTTCAGGAGCCTGACTAGCACGGGCTTGGACAACCCATCTCCACCAGGCTCCGGTTTTCACAACAACTAGGACACTTGGACATCTCTGTTAAAAAAAAGCTTTAAGATTCTGTCATATATTCAACTAATAGGTCCTGTGGGAAGTATGTGGCCCTTTTGAAGGAAATAGGCTGACATGGAAATTAATATATTTGAGCCAAATGGGTACATTGAATCTTCAGTAATTTTTTCAATAAGTATTTTTAAGGCGTAGTTAATGCCATGCTTTCTGCTAGTCTTATAAATAGTTTGTCTGTTTGTTTTAAATCCCCCCTGTAGGACTTGTCTAGTTGTTGCAGACATTTAAAAAATTAAATTAAACTCCAAGCTAGAAGTGCAGCTTGGTGGTCGAGGCCCTTCAGCACAACAATTAAAATAAAAAATTACATTCTGTAGGAGGTATGTGAGTGCTGTGTGCAAGTCGTGCAAAGGGAAGAAATATGAAGTCAGGTAACAAGATTCCAAACAAGTTAACAGAAAGCTCTCAAAAACTTCTGATTGGGAAATGGGATGGGGGTGGATTCCCGGAGGGGTGGAGACCATCTGGCTTGTCTCAGACTCACAGAGGGGGATAATTATTCTGAAAAGAGGCAGGTAGAACGAGGAACGGGAACCCTTCTGCACTGCTTGCAGAAATGCAAATTGATGCTGCAACTATGGAAATAGTTTGGCATTTTAAGAAGTTAAACTTATCACAGGCCCAGTAATTCCGCTCCTGTATAAAAGCATCTGTTTATAGAGACTCGTGTATAAATGTTCGTAAGAGCAGGGTTTGTGGGAGCAACAAAATGAAAACAGTCTAGAGGTCCAACTGGTGAATGAGGAAACCAAACACACCGAATGCATACCATGGAAAACTGTTTGGCAACAAACAGGCATGAGCACGCCACCACAGAGCTGCATCCCCAGCCCTTTGTATTTATTTATTTATTTATTTGGAGACAGATTCTCCTTAAGTTGTCTGTCAAGGCTGGCCTCAGACTTGTGAGATCCTGCTGCCTCAACCTCCCAGGTCACTGGCATTACAGGTGTGCACACCACACCAGGCAGGAGCGAGGTTGAGTGTTGTGTAGTGCGGCACTTCAGACCTACTCTTGGCAAATTTCAAGGATACAGTGCATTATTACTAACTGTATCTTAGGTCTCCAAAACTTACTCAGCTTATAACCGAAGTTTATGCCCTTTGACCAATCTCTCCCTGGTCACCCCTGCCCCCAGCCCCTGGTACCCTTCCTTCCAGTCTGGTTCTACGAGTTGGAATGAAGGACTTATTGATACATCTTAAAAGGTAATCAACCATTATGCTGTTTGAAAGAAACCAGTCACATAGAGTCTGAATCTACTCATATAAATGTAAAGGGACAAATCTATAGGGACAAAAAGATTAGTACTGGTCTAGCCTGGAAATGACAACAGAGAACAAATGCACATGGCACCACTTTGGGGTGAGGGAAATGTTCTAAAACAGGATTATGGTGAAGTTGACACAAGTCTAGCTGAAACTCCTCAAGTCCCCACACGGAGGGAGAGCTCTCCTCTGGTCACGTGTGAACAGAGCAGGCACGAAAGAGCCAGCAGAGGCCCAAGTTCAGCTGGAAGCCAAACTTCCTCCAGCCTTCTGAGAAGTTTCTCAATCTTTATCTTAAAGATTAGGGTGAAATAAGAATTCTATTTAGCCTCAGAAGATCCAGGATTCAAAAAGCGATTACTAGCCGAGCATGGTGGTGCAAGCCTGTAATCCCACAGCTCAGGAGGCTGAGGCAGGAGGATTGGGAATTCAAAGCCAGCTTCAGCAAAAGCAAGGTGCTAAGCAACACAGTGAGACCCTGCCTCTAACTAAAAAATACAAAATAGGGCTAGGGATGTGCCTCAGTGGTCAAGAGCCCCTGAGATCAATCCCAAGTACCGAAAAAAGTAAGCAATTACTGAAAAAGTCATTAGGGTTAATGAAAGGATACAATTAAATAGTGATTCATAGCAATAAAGAACCTAATGTTACCAATGGCTGTTTCTCGAGTAACTGTAACGTATAGTCCTATTGGCTATTTTTTTAAAAAGCATAATAGAATGACAACCTTGGCCAGTTCTCTCTGTTCATGTGGCCTTTGTGAAAGATGAGAATTTAGTCTCTGAAGACAGTCATTAGGGGGGTGACAGAACAACCCAAGCTTATATCAAGATCGTGAATTTGGGGATTAGGGTTGTAGCTCAGAGGTAGAGCACTCACCTGGCATGTGGGAGGCACTGGGTTCAATCCTCAGCACCATGTAAATATAAAATAAACTAAAAAAA
>NW_025999949.1:23212142-23216494 GCF_001458135.2 Marmota marmota marmota
ATATATATATATATATATATATATATATATATATATATATATATTAGATCCCAAATGTTTATCACTAAAGAAAGGAATGTTGAAGAGGGATTTTTTGAATGAGAAAAACAACAATTGGTTTTAGGAATGATAAATAATATACCACTATAAGAGGAAGCAACCCGAGGATCATCATTAGGGGCTAAGGGTGCAGCTCAGTGGTACAGTATGTGCTAGTATGTGTAAGGCCCTGAGTTTGATCCCCAGCACCACTAAAATAAAATAAAAAGGAAATCATGTAAATACTTTCTTAAAAAAAAAAAAAAACAGAAAAGAAAAACGATCTTTTGTTGTGCGTTCAAACCAAAGGCGCAATGCCCTCTGGGATGTGTGGGAACTGTTATCGTGCAGAGAAGGAGACTCTGCCATCCGCATGGGGCCCTAGTCTGCAGGCCACTCGTGGTCACCACAGTCACAAGGAATGCGGAGACTCTGATGACTCCAGAGAACAGGCACAAACAAGACCAGCGATGATGAAACACGGATGCTATGCTGAAAAGAATCAGGATTTTTTTTCCTCACAGAGGAAAAAACTGAGGCTTATTTTGCACAAAATATGGGACTCTGTTAGGAACACACCACAAGCAATTAACAATAAGTGCCATGAAATGAAAGAGGCCTTAATCCTCAGAAGAAAACAATTCCTGTTAGCACAAGGCTAACAGGAGTGCAGGGGCCCATGAGTGGCCACAGGGGACTGTGGATAAAATTCCGGTTTATATTGGTCTGGAGAAATTATGCCTCCGTCAACCTGTGAATGGGATTGAACGTCCCTGCGCTGAGTACTGTAGGCAAAGGATGCCGGTAGAATGAGCGGAACCTGTGACTTCATCACCAACAAAATTATAAATATTTTCATGCTGCATTACGGCTGCTATAAAGGTACATGTACTGATTTCTTCTAAAATGCAGCTCCTGGTTTGCTTCTGGGAAATGGAATTTCTCTTCCTACCTTGAACAATAACAATCCGGATGGCATTTATCATATGCAACTTTCTTTGATTCTCGGGCTGCACTGGGGCAGGAAGTCAGGGCCTTGCTAGAAGAACTGGCACTGAGCCCCACCCCGGGCCCTGGTCATTTTTATGAAACAATGGGTTTCACACGTTGGACGGCAGGCAGTGCAGGACACAAACCAGTGGGGGCTGGGCAGTTGCCGAGTCAGCAGAGTTGAGGATTCAGGAGATCAAGCAGCTGGAGATGGGCAGAGTTGTCATCAGCTAGGAAACCACCTGAGGCCAGGAAAGAACCACCAGAAGACAGAGAGAACAGAAGGGAAAATCCTCACGGGTAGAACCACCAGAAGACAGAGAGAACAGAAGGGAAAATCCTCACGGGTCACCTGGCAGAGTGGAGCAGAGTGAGCCCCAGACTATAGGATGCTCTGTGCTGCTTAGCAATGCTACGAGACAAGCTTCAAAAGCAGGAGGTGTTGGCCATGCCTGTGATCCCAGCTCCTCAGGAGGCTGAGGCAGGAGGATTACTAGTTGGAGGCCAGCCTCAGCAACGTAATGAGATCCTGTCTCAAAATAAAAAATGAAAAGGGCTGGGATGTAGCTCAGTGATGGCCCAGCCAGCACGAGGTCCTGGTTTCAATCCCCAGAACCACAAAAGAAGAGGGAGGAAGAGAAAGCAGAAGGGGTCAGGCAGTGAATGTTCTCACCTCTGCAGGACACATGGTCTCTGTTCATCAAAACAGCCTTAAATTGTATGAATTGAAAGAGAGTGGCCATGGGGCTGGGGATGTGGCTCAAGTGGTAGCATGCTCCCCTGGCATGGGTGCGGCCCAGGTTCGATCCTCAGCACCACATACAAAGATGTTGTTTTTCTGCCGAAAACTAAAATGTAAATAAAATATTTTTTAAAAAAAAAAGAAAGAAAGAAGGGGCTGGGGATGTGGCTCAAGCGGTAGCGCACTCGCCTGGCATGCGTGCGGCCTGGGTTCGATCCTCAGCACCACATACAAACAAAGATGTTGTGTCCGCCGAGAACTAAAAAATAAATATTAAAAAATTCTCTCTCTCTCTCTTAAAAAAAAAAAAAGAAGAAAGAAAGAGAGTGGCCATGTTCCATTAAACTTTACATACAGACACTGAATTTTCAATTTGATTTTCATGTGTGAGGCACTGGGTTCAATCCTCAGCACCACATAAAAATAAAACAAAGGTATTATGTCCACCTACAACTAAAAAAATATATATTTTAAAAAAAAGATCACAAATGTTTATGACTAAAGAAAGAAATGCTGAAGAGGGGTTTTTCGAATGAAAAAATAAAGAAATTATTAGCTACAAAATATTATTCATTTTCTGTTTTCAACCATTTAAAAATGAAAAAATCGTTCTTAGCTCATGAGCTATAAAAAGCACAGGGGAGCCAGGTGCAGGGGCACTCATCGATAATCCCAGTGACTCCGAAGGCTGAGGCAGGAGGATCACAAACTTGAGGCCAACCTGGGCAACTCAGCAAGACCCCATCTCAAAATTAAATAAAAAGGGCTGAAGATGTAGCCCAGCGGTGGGACACCCCTGGATTCAATCCTCAATACCCACCACTTAAAAAAAAAAAGTGGTGGGGAGTTGAATTTGGCCTATAAGCTATAGTCTGCTGACCTTTGACCATTTTTAAAAATGAACTGTTTTTGTGTAAGAGAACAAGGCTCAAAAATAATTTTTTTAAAAAAATGCATGCACATACACAAATCAATCACCCACCAATGTCAAATCCACAATGTCTGGTATCCAATCCAAAAGCTCCAGGCTTGCAAGAAAGTAGGATCCATAACAAGGAGAAAATCATACCATAGAAAGACCCAGAAGGGACGTGGATGATGGAGTGAGTCAATAAGGACATTAAAATCGTGAATGAGAATAATCTCAAATGTCCAGAAAGTTAGAGAAAAGGTTGAGGGTGGTATGAAGAGACATGGGAGATAAAAAGTGACCCAAGTCAAAGTTGTAGGAAAAAAAAAAAAACTTCGGTGAAAAACACGTGGGTTGGTGTGAACAGAAGAGTGACACTAGAGTAGAATAGGTCAGTGGGGTTTTGAAGTTCCAGTAGCAGCAAGTAGCCACACGGAAGCAAGGCTGGAAGGAAGGGCTCCCTGCGCTTTACCCTCCTTCCCCCCACAGTGGATCCCTGGCTCCAGGGCTGTGCTCTCCAAGGCTGGAATCCACATCTGAGTCATGCTTATCCCCTGAGCATTAAGATCTCACAAAATGAGGTCCAGGAACACCATTATCAGGCAACCCGAAGAGCTGGCCAGAATGCAGATGGCCCAGGCCCACCCCAGACCCACTAAGCCAGAATCCTGGAAGGGGCCCCAGAATCTGCGTGTAACATGCTTCCCAGGTGAGTCTAAAGCATCCCCCTGTGGGCAGTCTGCCCTGATGACCTGGCACATAAGGAAAAGCCAGTGGGTTAATGTTTGGCTAACAAAGTAAAACAGAACAAGAAACATACATATATCCTAGCTTAGCTATCTAAATACCATATTCTTAAAGGCTCAATGAAGACCACAGGTGAATAAAAATTTGAAATATTTTTTTTCTTTTTTAATATTCTGATAAGTTGAAAGACTGACAACCCACTTGGTCCCAATTTCATTGGCCCATCAATCCCTCATTGCCAGTTCAGATTTCGCTACGGGATTAGTTTTGCGTGCCCCTCGTGGGAGCATCTTCATTATCTATCCGCCAAGGCCCACCATATAGTAAAAATCTCAAGGAAAACAAACCAACACACAAAAATACCTCTCACTGCACTTGACCACACCATGCCCCCTGGCAGCTGGGACGTGGGCTGGCTTGAGTTCAGAGGGAACTTTAGCCCCCTGCTCAGCTGGAGCGGGCTCAGTATTTTGGTATGAAAATGGGATTCTCCAGGAAAATGGTGTTTCCCAAAGCCCAGTTGTTAAAGCTTCCCCATCAGAGTTTGATCATAGCCATTCATGCCCCGTATTATTATTTGCTTAATTTTTTGAGTGGCTTTAATCGGCTTCATCAACTCACTTGTTAAAAATGTTTAGCCTTCTCCTAAATAACACACATGAAGTCACCAGTACATTTAAAAACACATTAAAATCAATACGTAATATTAAATTAAAAGGAACGGGTATTCTTGAGGTGCCCAACATCATCCTGGGCGGGCCACTGGAAGGCTTTTACAGGGCTGGGCAGCAGCGCCCCCTGACCAGGGCTCTCCTAAGAGAACGGTGCACTTACCCGGATTAAAGAAGTCCCTTGAGGGTATGGAGACACTAGTGTGAAGCTCTAGGTCATCACCAAGGCACGCTTTTCCCTCCCCCCCCCCCC
>NW_025999949.1:23216507-23228587 GCF_001458135.2 Marmota marmota marmota
CGCTTTTCCCCCCCCCCCCCCCCAGCTGCTCTGAATGTCAGAAAAAATGGGCCCAGGAGGGCTCCTCTGGTCCCAAGAGAAGTGTGAGCGAGCACATGGCTTTCTGGGTCTCCAGGGCTGACAATCCTGGTCACCCCACAGAGCTCTGACAGGCACTCCGGCCATTCCTCCAGTCAGTCAGCATGAGCTCAGCAGCTTGTCCCCATCCGTCACCTTGCAGCAGGTGGCCCTGGGAGCTCTGTAAACAGGCGAGCTCCTGGCACCTGGAAGAGGGGCAGTGCCTGTCCAGTGCCCTGTGTTTGCCTTTGCACCAACCTGTGTCCGGACCACATGTGCAAGGAGGCTGTCCAATGTTAGTTAAAGGAAACAGCCGCAGGCTGCACTGGAACTAAAGGGGAGGTGACAGCTGGCTGGTGGCTTATGATCCACCCAAGGGGATGCGGAAACCCAGGTGCGTTTCAAGGTTGCCACAAGGGCACAAACGGAATCGAAGTGGGGAACAGCCTGGGCTTGGCTGTTCCGTGAGAGAGGAGCGACAGGGCAACATGGCAACGTGTCTTCAGCCAGCCTCAGTTCTGCAAAGCTGCGCTCTCCGGAGCAGGGTTAGGGACATCAAGAGTCCTTCTGGGACAGCTGGACAAGTCATAAGACCCAAGTTCCAGTGTCACCTGAGGTGGCTCCCATTCACTCCTCTGCATCTTGGTGCCTTCACCTGTGAAAGGGAGAGTGACCCCTGCTCTGCATGCCCTCGGTGCAGTCTCCAGATCAAGTAAGATATCAAGGGTAGAGAGGAAGCGTCCTGCAGGACGCGATGGGTGGGGCTGGCGGAAAGGGGGTGGGGCCTGGCAGACAAGGGGCGGGGCCTGGCTGCGCACCCCGTGGCCCTGGATCATCACCGGGTCCCTGCTTTCTAGGCGGCTGTGGTCTGTGGGAGTGCGTGTGAACCACCGGGACTGAATAACACACAGGCCAACCAGACGCAGGGATGGGGAGGAGGTACCAGCACTGAGGTGGGGGAGCCTTTGTTTAGATTTGTTTAAGTGTGTTCCCCCAAAGACGCCTGTGTTGGAGGCTGGGTCCCCAGGGTGGCATATTGGGAAGTGGTGGACCTTTAAGAGGTGGAGCCTACCGAGAGGTCCTTGGGTCAATGAGGGGGCAGTCTTTCTCTGGCTTCCTGTTTCAAGATGTGATTTCTTCCTCCCTTACAGGCTCCTGCTCCTCCATGAGGTGATGCAGCCAAGGAAGAGAGGCTCTCAACAGAGCCTGCACCTTGCTGCTTGGACCTTCATCCCCCAAAGCTATGAACTAAAGAAGCCTCTTTTCTTTATACAGTTAGCCTGCCTTAGGCGTTTCATTATAAAAATGAAAAACAGATTAATATATGGGGCGATTACATTTTCTCAAATACATATTCACATCCTTACAATTAATCTTTTTCAAGGTAATTATAGAGGGTCACATTGTGCTCCCAAAGCAGTGAAAGATTTGAGGATGTGGTGTTCAATGAAGACTTCATGGGCCAGGGGCATTGGTCTTAGTCATTGTAAAAGGGACCAATTTGGATAGGTGGGAGGGATGCAGAGGCTCCTAACAGGTACCAGCCTGCGCAAGGCCCAGAGGCTGGACCCCAGAAACGCAGGATTGCAAAGAGAGGGGAGGGCAGGCCACTGTTCTTACTGGGGACACAAATGGACAGAAGGTCCCAAAGAGGCCAGGTCAGTATGTGTTTTCTGTTCAAGTATTCAAGTCCTGTAGCAAATATCAGAAATGTTAGCACTTGGTTCATTTAAGAAACAATAGACAGGCTTAAGGAAGAACAAGGAAGAGGGAGAGGGAGGAGAGGAGGAGGAGGAGGAAGAAGGCAGGCCAAAACCCCAAGCAAAATGATCCAGGAAGAGTTAAACCAGAGAAAATGTAGAAATAGGCTTTGTTGAGGGACTTAATACAATTTTCAGATCTTAACAGTGCACTGGGATGTGAAAAGGGTGGTCATCTGTACCATCCTCTTCTCCCTGAAGGAGGCCAGCACAGAGCCACTCAGAGCCCGGCACTTGGGCAGTGGGGGAAGCCACGGTGCTGCCTGCATCAGGTGGGACAACCCGACTTCTCCCCGGCCACCAGTGAGCTGGGAAGCTCCAGGCCTGGTGCAGTTTGCAGGAGATGCTCTTGATGGACACCAGCTTCTTAACTGCTCGGATCACTCACTGACTTTCCCAAATGACTAGTGGACAGAAAAGGACTGGGGCTGGCACACTGGGTAGCATCGACCTGGAGTCTGAGACTGGCCACGGATTTCCAGTGGGCCCCTGAGCTGTCTCAGCCTCAGGCCCCACCTGTGAGATGGAAGAACAAGGACCCCTCGCCCTCTCCCTGGTGGCTGGAAGGAGAAATGATATCAGGCTTTGGTCCCATCTACCACTCTCTGTCCTTGTTGTTTGTCCACAGTTTGAATAAGAACTCCGACATGGCAGTTTCCTTAAGAATGGACTCCTTAGCAAAGTGTGGTGGCGCACGCCTATAATCCCAGCTGCTCGGGAGGCTGAGGCAAGAGGATTGCGAGTTCAAAGCCAGCCTCAGTAATTTAGCGAGGCCCTCAGCAACTCAGTGAGACCCTGTCTCTAAATGAAATACAAAAAAGAGCCAGGGATGTTGCTCAGTGGTTAAGCATCCCTGGGTTCAATCCCTGGTCCATCATTGACCCCATCAGAGGCCACTATCCAGTCCCCCTGGACTCTTGGCATTGAGGCTTAGAGTTAAACTCAGGAGGCATCAGGAGTTAACAGGCTTCCTGGATTAGCCACAGTGTGGGAAGGTGCATCCCCATTTCCAGGACAGATTTACCAGTAAATTCACGGCCCCCTCTGTGAGTGGGGATTGTGTCCAGACCTCAGCCAGTGCCACCACTTTGGCAAATTCGCCCTGTGAATTTGGAGATGTAGTTGTTGCAGCTTGGTCTTTGAAGTATATGTCTGTGCGCATGGCGTAAAACACGTCCCCTTTTAGAGTTCATCTCTTCTTGGAAAGGCTAAGGCTGTTTTCCCGAGGGAACTCAGGGTTGGCACCCCAGCTCTGCCCCTTGGTGCCCGTATACTTGGTGCAGCTTTATTTAGTCCCTTGGCTTTGGTTTATCTGTCAAGCGAGGGTCATGGTGAGGCTAAACGGGAGAACATAGGGAGAGTGTGACGTGTTCAGTAAGTGGGCGCTCTCATCGGCAGGGTCTCAGGCCATAAATATTTATTGAGTATTTTCCGTGAGCCCAACATCTAGGATCCTGGGAACAACACAGACAAGAAGTGAGGCCCACAGACAGGAAGCTGGCAGAGGAGGAGCAAAACACTGAAGGGTGAGGACCGTGCTGGGCAAGTGGGGAGCAAAGGAACGGGCAGAGGGAAGGGAGGGGTCAGACCACCTGCAGGGGAGAAGGCGGGGAAGCCCAGGCCTGCAGGTCCTGGGGACGTGTGTCCAGCCTGCTGCTGCTGCGGTGCCACCTGGGCAGGCTGGGCACCATCCTGGGGGTGCCCCAAGGGGCTGCCCCTGGCTTTGTCTCCAGTTCTTCCTGGGGACGCTGCTGGTCTCTGGGGCTTAGGTCTGGCCCCAGCTCTTCCCTGCTCAGTTCCTGCCCTTCTTGTGTGTTCTTCCCCCTGCAGCCTGTCCCCTGCCCCGACACTCTGCCTTTGGACCAAACAGAATGACCTGCCTCTCTGGAAGCTCTGGGGCCAGCCCAGGCTCTTCCCTGGCTCTGGGCCCTGCCACCTGGCTTGGCCCTCTGCCTCCTGAGTCTCAGCTCTCCTCTCCTCACTGCTGCCCGCCTGTGGTTTGCATTTGGGTCTCTATCTCTGGGTTCCGCCACCACCCGACCCCCGCCACGGTAACACTGAACACGGAGTTGCTGTGGATCCCACGGTGCCACAGGTCAGGGCTGCCGTCTGGGAGACAACTGCAAATAAATACTCACTAGAGGAACCGTGAAAGCAGGACATGGTCCCCTCCCTCAGGGCCATATCTCCTCCCAGCCTGCCGTGGGCTCTCTGTCCTGACCATGCTGTTCAGGTCCCAGGTCAATGCTTAGCCTTTCAGGGTTGCACAAGGGATGGGTGCATTTCCTCTTCCTCCAGAAGCTTCTGGACAGAGTAGACGGAGGAAGAAGCCCAACCTTCCTCAACAGAGGAGGCCAGAGGAGCGAGGGTGGGAGGGGAGCTTCTTTCTGGAGGGGCAGTCAGTTTGTTTCTCCACAAATCAGCCAAGGAGCCAATCACCTGGGGACACGAAAGACATCGCAGCATTCTAGAATTGTCATGTCTTTCATTAATTTCTAGACCCCCTGTGAGATAGCGAACATGGAAGCAAAAGCTCAGGAAACCCCCGTGAGAAAGAGTTAGAAAAGAAAGGACCCCCCCCCCCAAAGGCCCCCCCCTCTGTGGGTCGAGGGCTGAGGCCAGCTCACTGTGCAGCTGTGCCTCAGCCTTCCACGGGGACCTTGGGCTCGGGTGAAAATATCACACGTTGCAAATGCCTTGAATGCTCCTGGCCACCGGGGCACCCTAGCTAGGCTGGCTTGCCAGGGCGCACACTCACCTTAGCCTGCAGTCCGCGAGATCCTCCCACACGGAGCCTGCTTTAGAGGGAAGTGCAGAGCGTCTCAGGTAATGGTGCACCACAGCTGTTGTCTCTCTCCCTCCATGATGTGGGGGCTCACTGGGAGCTGCCCAGCCTTGCCAGAGAGGCACCCACCTGATTTCACTGGCCTGGGAAAAGAGCAAAATCTGAAGTATGATTTCCACTGAATGCACCTTCTTCATATCCCTGTAAAGTTGAAAAATTGAACCATCAAAAGTCAGAGACCAAGCTGGGGAGATAGCTCAGTTGGTAGAGTGCTTGCCTCGCATGCACAAGGCCCTGGGTTCAATCCCCAGCAACACATCACACACACACACACACACACACACACACACACATACACACACACACACAGTCAGAGACCACCAGGCAAAGTGGCACATATGTATGATCCCAGCAGCTCAGGAGGCTGAGACAGGAGGATCACGTGTTCAAAGCCAGCCTCAGCAAAAGTGAGGCTCTAAGCAACTCAGTGAGACCCTGTCTCTAAATAAAATACAAAATAGGGCTGGGATGTGGCTCAGTGGTTGAGTGCCCCTGAGTTCCATCCCCAGTACCAAAAAAAAAAAAAAAAAGTCAGAGACCATCTGCATTGGGCTCCACCTCTGCTGGACAGAAACCAGGGCACTGGGCATGGAAAGCCCCCTGTCCCTGTGGGACCCAGCCTAGCAGGGCTGAGGCATGGACAGGACCGGGTGCAGGTGAGGCTTGGGAAGGCTTCTGAAGCACAGTTTCCCAGCTCATGCTGTTGTGTTGACATCCTTTCTACTCTGCTTTCCCGGGGTGAGCTGATAATGGATGTGCTGCCTCACAGGGGCTCCAGGGCTGCGTTCCTGCTGTTCTGAACACGAGGGGTCTGATTCCATGGAACATGAAGAGCTGAGGAGAGATCCGGGATCTTCTCAGCCCTTGCAGTGTCCCCCTGCCCCACAGCCCCTTGTGCTCACTTCCCCAGAGTGACCGGGAGCATCTCTGTGAGGGTCACAGTGAGTCCCTCTCCTTCCCTGGGGCAGCTGGCTCCTAATGACTGGTAGTGGGGGTGGAGGGACGGAGACCAGCTCTTTAGGCTGAGAACTCGGTTCCAGTCATGTCCCCCGATCAGCTGCGGTCACCGTCACAGATGTTCCGGGAACACGCCTGACACACCTCCCCCGTGCAAATCTCCATCTCAGGGACTGTTTCCAGGGAAACTGACAAACCCGTCTTTCAGAATTGCTCTGCCCACCCTGGTCCACTCCATCTTGGCCCCCTGGGATGCGGGGCTACCCTGGGAGTCCCCATACCTGCCGTTGTGCGCATGAAGGAATCTGTTGGGAAGGCCGAATGACTGACCTCTCATGGCCTCCGAGGACAGAGAGTGTGGAGGCCATTGCCACCCCGAGGGAGAAGGCAACCTCAAGATTTCCAGGCTGGAAAAAGTTCTCATTCTTTTTGGCGTCTCCATCCAGCGCTTGGCAGCCTCCACCCTCCGGAAGCTCTTCCTCACTTCAAAACCGGAATCCCTCCTTCTGCGATGTGTCCCTGTTTCCTCTCCCTTTTTCCTCCACGGAGCTGTGTTCTTGCCAAGAAAGAAAGTTGAAGGGGAACAATGGCATATGGTTTTCCTATTAAGACTGTCGCCCACATGTTAGGGAAGCCAGAGGGAGGCGTTCAAATAAGGGCAACGGAAATGCACTCGCACAGCAGCAGCCTTCGGGAGTGATTTTAGAAAGGCCACCCAACGACGTCCGGTTTATTAAACTTTTTGGAATATTAAGCATCTATTGCAGACCCCTGCACAGAGGCAGCCGACTGCAGGAGGGCCCGGGATTGGAGTCTCAAGACATGCATTCAGCTTTCCTCCGCCACTCACTAGCAGAGTCTTTGCTTCTCAGAGCCTCGGGTTACAATGGGGGACTCCAGCCCAGCCATGTCACAGGTTTGTGGAGCGTTAACCTGAAGGTCGAAAAAACTGTGGAGCACTGTAGCAGTGTAAATATCAAGACTGAAGGTCTGAATCATTTTCTGAACAGCTACTAGATACATGCAAAGTCCTACCACTTTTTTTTTTTTTTTGAGAAACTGACAAACTGCTACTGAATCTCACAAGGATACATAAAGGACCTGCAATAGCCAAAATTGTGTGAAAAGGAACAAGGTTGGGAGACAAGCTTCACCTGACTTCAAGCCCGATTCTGAGGCAAACGGATCCAGGAGACAGAAGGGTCCAGAAACAGATCTACACATAATATGGGTAGCCGATTTTGCAGGGGAGGAAGAAGGTAACTGATTTTTTAAAACCAAGGTGCAAAAGTAAATGTGTGGAGAAAAGGCGAGCTTTTCAACAAATGGTGCTGGGAAAACTGGGTATTGTATTCTAAAAAATGAGCTTGGATCCAGGCCATATGCAAAATCTAACTCAAAATGGATCACAGGCCTAGATCTAAAACTGAAGACGATGAAATTTCTAGAATAAAAAAAACATGGAGAAAACCTTTGTATCCTTGGCCTGGACAAAGATTTCTTAGCTATCACCCTAAAAGAATAACTCATAAATGAATAAATTGAACTTTAAGTAAATTTTTAAAAAATTTCTGCTGCTAGAAGATACTTGAAAGAATAGAAATATAAACACAGATTGAGAGAACAATCTTGCAAATCACAGATTGATAAAGGGCTCACATCCAGGGTTGATGGTGGAGCTTAGTGGTAGAGGGCTGGCCTTGCCTGCTCGAGGCCCTGGGTTAGATCCCCAGGACCAAAAGACAAAAAAGGGCGGGGAGATGCTTATACGCCAAATATAAAGAACTCTCAAACTGAATAAGAAGGGGAAAACCCCAATCATTAAAAATGGGCAAAAGACTTGAACAGACACCTCATCAAAGAAGATAAATGACAAGCACCTTGAAAGATGTTCAACATGGCTAATCAGGAAATTGGAGCAACCAGAACTTACATGTGCTGAGAGACTATAAAATAGTACCACCAGGCCAAGAGTGGCCATGGCCACCTGTGGTCCCAGGTGCTCAGGAGGCTGGGCAGGATCTAGCCATACCCCTTGAAATTTATCAGTGAGGAATGAAAACATATACCCACATATAGTCTAGATCACGAATATTCATAGCAGCTTTATTTATAATAGCCACGAACTAGAAATAATACAATATCCATCAGCAGGTGACTGGATGAGCACACTGTGTGCCCCAGGTAGGGCCCTCTGCACAGTGAGCTGGGGTGCCCAGTGCTGAGCAGGAAGGCTGGGCAGCCTGGAGTGGAGATGCTACGCTGGGCCTGACTCTTTAACCCTGAACTGGCCCAGTCTTTCTCGGGGAAAGGGGGCAGCAGTGTGGGTCTAAAGCCCGGGGGTGAGCACTGGCCTGGCCCTCGCTTGCCGTTGACTGAACCTCTCTTCACAACAGAACAATGAGTCCCCTGCTGCACCCCTCCTCAGAGGGGTCCCAGTCCCCGATCCTCCCACAGAGCCTTCTCGGCTAGCTGTGTTTGCCCCCTTACCTGGCTGCTTCCTGGGGATGGCAACCCCTTGTCCATCAGTGCCCCAGCACCTGGCATGCAGGTGTTCAATAAGGATTTGCCAGTGGATAGAAGCACCTACTGTGTGCTAGGCATTTGAAACATGAAAGTTCATCTAACTTCCTAAATTATGCTGCAAGGTGCATCTTATTGTCCCCATTTTAGAGACGAAACTGAGGTGGAGTGGATCGACTCACATGGTCAGAGGCAGAAAGAAGACTTTTAGGAAGTGGTCCTGGGATGGGAACCTGGCTTGTCAGACCGCAGGTCCCTTAGCCTCCTGCCACACTGCGTGCCCCCAGCCTCTAACGTGGGGGTCCTTGCTGGCCGCTCCCAGGGCCCCATGGAGAGAGTCTTGGAAGGCTCCCCTTGTCCCCAGCGGGGCTGCTCCTGGGCTGCTGGTGATGGAGCTTTGTGGTCATAAGTGGGTGAGCTCGTTTGGGGAGGGGTCCAGGGCTGTGGTTGGCGGGTGGCCTTGCGTTGGCCTGACTGGTTGGTGCGTGGGGCGTCCCACCTGCTGGAGAGCCTGGCTGGGTTTCTTGCAGGTTCCCACGGAGATCGCCTTTCCTCCCTGACCGGGTGATGATTCTACTCACCCCTCAGCCGCCAGCCCGGCCGAGTTACTCAGGCGAAGACAGAGCTCATAATTATTTGACTAATCCTCATGTGGCAACACATGGGAGGTTGTTTTTTTAGCGCAAGGCAGGGCCTGAGTGAGGGCTTTTCTGGCTGCAGCCTGACTGTCTTTGTCTGCGGCTTGGACCCGGGATCCCTCTGGAAACCTGCTCCGGCCCAGGACCTTGGCTTCCTAGGGTCTTCATACCCGCCGGGCCTGCATGGCAGAGGGCCTGGACCATCGCTGCTGTCACCACCGACTCATGACTCTCCCACAGCTCCCAGGCCAGCAGCCCACAGTCCATGTGCAGCATGACTGTGCTCTCTCAAGGCTCCAGGGAGATGCCCCTGACTTTTCCAGCTTCTGGTGGCTCTGAGTATTCCTCGGCTGGTGGCTGTGGGGCTCCAGACTCTACTCCCCAATTCTATGGCCTGTGTCTCTGTGTCTCTTGCAAGGAGACCCAACACCAGACTCAGGACCTATCAGAGGGATCCAGGGATCTTAGCTGGAGATCCTTAACTTAATAACATCTTCAGGGGCCCTTTGTGCAGATCTGACCACAGCTGGGGTCCTGGTGGACAAGCATTTTGAAGAGACTGACATTCAGCACATCACGCCCCAGGAGCAGCCGTGGTCAGAGCCAGTAAACGGCAGCTCCCTCCTTGCTAGATGCCTCTCTCCCTTGTCCCTTCCTCTCTACCATCCAGGCCTGGACCTCCCTTCTCATTCTTATCTCCTCTCCTCTGTGCTCTCCGTGCCTCCAGAGTGATTTTTCTAATCCTCCAATAACCCTGTTCCATTCCTGGGACACTCAGTCCTGGAAAGGCAAGTCCAGCTTCTTCTGTGCAGTGTTCGAGGCCCTGCCCTGCCGCCCGGCCTCTGTCCAGGTCACTGCCTATGTCTTCCACCTGTGCGTCCTCCTTGCTCTGGGCACAGCAGAGCAGGGAGCGAGAGCATGAAGCTGCCCCCGACGAGCCCAGGAAGAAAGGAAAGTGGGGAAGGGTCCCTCAATCCCCCGCCAGGGCGTGCCCCGGTGACCTAAATACCCCTCTCCAGTCCCCACCTCCCCCAAATCCCACCACCACTCCCCCACTAGACTGCTCTGGGGATAGAGGCTTTAGCACATGGGCCGTTAGGGAACGTTCGATATCCCAACTGCAGCAGGCATTAAAACAAACAAAACTCAAAAAAAAAAAAAAAAAAAAACCCTACTTCCAACTATTGACTGGTATTATAAAAAGAAGGACCTGAATGTCCCTGGAACAGGAAAGACACAATCTCAGATAAAGGTCCTCTTGAAATAGAGCCCATTAACTCTAGGAAAATTCGCCATAGTCTTGTTGTTTTTCTCATTTACTGCAGTTGAGAGAAAGGACTCTCTATTCCCACAGCTCAGCTCTTCTGCAGAAGCTCTTAGAATCCTCTGGAACAAGCTCCGATACCTTCAATGGTTAGTTTTATGTCAGTGTGGCTGGGTCTTGGGATTCCCAGGTACTTGGCCAAACAATATTTGGTGAGAGTGTTTTTGGAAGATTTTGACCTTTAAATCAGTAGCAAAGCAGTTTGTTCTTCCCACTGTGGACAAGCCACCCCTAATTAGGGAGGCCCCAAGGGAGCCACAGGTCCCCCTCCCTGGGAAAGAGGGGTTCCTCCTGCCTGTTGACCTCGGAGCTGGGATGGCGTTTTAGTCCCTAAATTAAGACTCAGAAGGAAACTTCAACCCTTGCTGGGCCCCCAGCCTGCTGGCCTTCACCTGGGAACCCACACCGCGTCTCCAGTCTGCCAGGTGCTGGTCTTGGGGCTTCTCAGTCTTCCCAACTGCACCAGCGATTCCTTATTATAAGCAGTCTCTCTCTCTCTCTCCTCTCTCTCTCTCTCTCTCTCCCCCCCCTCCTCGAACTCTGACTAATCCACAATTAGTCCCCCACTCTGGACTGAATCTGAGCCTCTGGGGATGGAGAGGGAGAGGTATTATAAAAACCTCCCGGGTAGTTCTAATGTCTGTCTGGCCTGGAAGTCGCTGAGTTAGACACTGCAAGTCCTTTATCCCTCAGATGGGCAAACTGAGGACAAGGGGAAGCAGGTCAGGGGCAGGACAGGCTGGGACAGGACTTTGGAGCCCCCCAGCCAGACCCTGTCCCCCCACCTTACCATTCAACCAGGAGGCTGTAAGTGGGGTCTGGGCCTCCCTGGGCCTGCAAGCAGCAGCTCTAAGACAGCACTGTAGGTCAAGGTCAGTGGTGAGCAGTCGGGAAGAAAGAACCCTGACACAGCACATGCAAACCACCACCTTGAGTGACTTTGTCCTGGAGTTTCTTTTGACTCAGGCACCACAGTGACTTATTACCTCTGTGAGAGACAAAGCGGCCCTGACAGGGGGTCTCCCTGGAGAGACTCCTGAGTCCAGCTGCAGATGAAAGTTCCAGCTGACTCCTCGTGCAAGTGCGCCCACTGCCAACTGTGACCTTGAGATGAGCTCCTGCACCTGGGGTCCTTGAGAGATGTCACTGATATGTGACAATGCTCACCAGAGCCAGACAGGAGCTGCATTCAATAACTGATTGCTATTATTGTCACCTTAATTATCTTATCAATAAGACTTACACACCAGGTACTATTTGAAGACCTTATAAATATGAACTCATTCAATTCTCATCACAACTTCTTAAGATGGGCACTATCATCCTCACTTTATAAATGGGGAAGCTGCAGCACAGTGTGGTGAAGCCACTTGCCAAGGTCACACAGCTAGGAAATGGCACAGCTGTGATTCAAACATCAGCAGGAGCAGAATCCTGAGTTTTAGATGCTCCCGAGCTGCGTCCCTTCTTTCCTTCCCACCCCCCCTTCTTCCTCCTGGGCCTGCCTTCGTGCTGCTGGGCTGCCTGCCGTTGGTCCACGGCAGGTGTCAGTGGAGAGGACTGAGAAGCAGGTGAGGGGGGCTGGGGGCAGGACCTGGGAGGGGTCCTGAGCTGTGCAGGTGTGATGGAGGTGTGTCAGGGCTGGAGCTCTTCCCACCTCCTGGGATCCCTCAACGGGAGGGTGCTCCTTTATCTCCACAGAAGAGCCATTGAGGTTCCAGGGAGTGGAGGTCTCACCCCGCTCCTGGGCTGCTGCAGAGCAGGGCTGGGGAGCCGCTTGGGAGGGCCGCCTCGGCCTGGGGCCCTGGGCAGGCACACTCTGGCTGCCCTTCTCTGCCACCTACCCACCGGAGGCCCTGCACGTGGCTAGACACTGGGACTACACTGGTCAGTGAGCTGGATGTGGCCACTGGTCTGATAGCTCTTATAGCCACAGACAAATCATTGCACAAATAATTCCTCCCTCCCTCCCTCCC
>NW_025999949.1:23230116-23239163 GCF_001458135.2 Marmota marmota marmota
TTCCCGCAAACCTGGCCATGGCTCCAGTGAAGGAGCCTGCGTGACCCAGCTGAGTGACCCCGGCCTGCTGGACCCCCACCTTGGTGGGGGGCAGCCCTACCGAGGGACGGGCTCCATGGCTGGTCAGAAGGCGAGGTGACAGTTCCTTTCCAAGGGACCTTGCTGACAAGGTCCACCCCCCCAATGTCTAGCTGGGCTGTGCATGTGTCCCCAGCCCTGGGAAAGCACCGCCACTGCTGTCACTTACTGCATGGGGGACACCCTCCCTGGGGCAGAGAGTGTTGTCCCCCATCTCTGAGGGTCTGAGAAGGGAAAAGCAGTCGTCAGGAAGTCGGGGAGACTCTGGAGACACTTCCCGAGACTGTGCACGTGGGGCCCTCTCTGTCGTTCGGACAGCTCTGCTTTAGCCCCTTCTACAGAGGAGGACTCAGAGACGTGCAATTGAGGATGGGCACAGGGCAGGACTTGGACCCCCATCTTCCTGCTTGATGGCAAAACAGGGCTCTGGCTAAGATCCCAATGTAATCACAGAAAAGCCGGCCATAAGCCAACGCCCCACGTTCCTGGGGCCCTCGGGTCTGGTCCCTCTGGAACCACTCTCACCTGGAACTCTCTCCCACACCTGGCAAATCCTCCTTAGCCTTCGGGAGCTCCCCTGGGTGCCCCTTCCTTCCCAGAGAGGCCAACCAAGGAAGCCTCTAGAAGAAGCAGCCAAGGGAGTCGCCTGGACTTTGGGGCTCCTTTCCAGACACGGTAGGAAAACATGGCAGCAGGGCTGGGGACCACTTGGCTCCACAGCTGCCCCACCAGGGCTGCATGTGCCTTCGAGGCAGAGACCGTAGTAGGCCTGCAGTCCTGGAGGCCCTATCCCGGTGCCTGACACATAGTAGGTACACATGAAATGCTTGAGGGGGGGACCCCCTCCTCAGGACACTTCCAGGCTGTTTCGTCCCTTGCCCACTTTTCCCAAGGTACAGGGGCTGGTGCTGGTGTGTGGTTGGGGCAAGCGCAGCCACAGGGTGTGACCTGGTGCACACGTGGCCCTTCAAAGCTGAGAGGAGCCCCTGTGGAGAGTCAGCGGGAGCCTCTGTCCACACAACAGCACACGCACATGGCTTTGCAGGCCAGCCAGTCTCTGTCATGGCTACTGTGCCACTGGAGCACCAAGGCAAACATAGAAACCATGAAAGCAAGTCATGTCCGTGTTCAATAAAGGTTTATTGACAAAGCCAGGACATGGGCCACAGTCTGCCGATGAAACAAATTATCACCAATTCGGTGGCTTCAAACAAACATAAATGAACTTCCTTATGGTTTTGGAGGTGGAAGCCCTGAACAGGACTTACTCAGGTAAAATCAAAGGTGGGCAGACTCTGTTCCTAGGAAGGGTTTCAGGCAGAGGCCACTCTGGGCTTCTGCCAGCTTCTAGAGGCCACCAGTGTTCCTTGGCGCCTGGTCCTCTTCTGTTGACTGCATAGCTCAGACCTTGCTTCTGGTGTCACCTCTCTGACAGCCAGTACCAAATGGCAGCTCTGTGGGAGAAACTGACCTGGGCACCCCAGCCCCGTGGAGCCAGCCTGCTGTCACACCATGAATCCCGTTAAGAAAACTGCAGCCGGGCATGGTGGCTCAAGCTTGTAATCCTAGTGGCTAGGGAGGCTGAGGCAGGAGGATCACGAGTTCAAAGCCAGCCTCAGCAATTTAGCAAGGTGCTAAGCAACTCAGTGAGACCCTGTCTCTAATAAAATAGGATTTATTTTATTTTAACTTATTTAATAAAATAGATTTACTGGGGATGTGGCTCGGTGGTTAAGTGCCCCTGGGTTCAATCCCTGGTAACCATATAGAAAAAAAAAATGCTAACTGATCCCAGCCCAAACTGCTAACTCCCAGATTTGTGAGCTAGTAAATGATTGTTGCACTAAATTTTGCAGTATTTTTTTATGCAACAACAAATGACTCATATAAAAACCAGCATTTTGTGCCCTTCTGTCTTTTTTCTGTCTTGAGACTGGATGTGATCTCTTGAGCTACAGCAACCATCTTGCAATCTTGAGGGGAAAGACCAATTTTAGAATCACAGTGTGATGGCTTTGATACCACTGTGCTACCCAAACAGCAGGAAATCATGTTAAGTTTTGAATTTCTGTGGGGTGTGTATGCCTGCGCACATGCGCGTGCAAATAAACCCCTGTTTATTATAATATCATGATTCTAGCTTCTTGCAAACTAAACTTCTAACTAAGACATGGCAAGCGCCCAGGTCTCTGAGTCAACCGGGGAAGGAGCTGGGTGGGCAACAATGAAGAGGACGAGTGATGCTCAATGGGGGGGCCTTCGTGACCTGGGTCCCAGCATGTTCTGTTCCCTCTTCTTAACCTTGACATGCTTCCAGCACAAGCTGCCAGGGAACTTCCTTCCGGTGGAGAGCGTGGGAGGGGCGGGTGAGGAGTGCCTGGAAGGGCCCCGAGTCCCTCTGGCCGGCAGGACCCGAGCTCTTGTCGCCTGGCCAGGCCCTCGGTGAGGAGCAGTGACTCACGGCGTTATGAAACTCCAGGGCTGGTGCTCCTGACCTCGCCCTCTCCGACCCTGGCCCGGAAGATGTCAGGAGGGGCCTGGCCCTCAGCGAGGGGCGGCGGGCAGAGGAGGATTCCGACTCAGGAAGAGCCCCAGGCTCCAGGAGGAGGCCGGGAGCGTTCCAGAAGAAAACACCCCTAGTAGGCCCAGTGGGTCCTGGGCCTCTTCTCCTGCCCCTCCTTCCTTTCTAGAAGGTTCAGTTCAATGTGGGGCAGGAGAGCCCTTCCCCAGCCTCACACACTCCTCTTTTAATCCCCAGGGGCCCTTCTCTTCTGCGATTTGCTGTGTCCTTGCTGAAGACCCTCTGCAAGTGGGTCTTTAAGTGCTTATTTGACAGATGAGGAAACTGCTCTGAGAGGGTGGGCGGCTTCTCAGTGGCACAGCTGGGTGAAAGCCCAGGCATTCCAACGGCAGAGCTCCAACTCCAAACTGTAACCCTGAAAGCAAGCCTCAGAGAGGTTCGCTGACTTGCTGGACGTTGCAGAGCCGTGGTTTGAACTTGGGTTCATCTGGCTACAGGCCCTTGTATTTGCCTTCTTCCCGCCACCTCTACCTACCTCAGAACCCTCTTAAGAGCGCCACCACCCCAAGTGTTGGAGCATGAGGACCAGAGCAAGTCTGAAAGTCAAGTCTGAACCTTTCTGCCGTTTACTCTAAGTGGCTTTGGACAAATCATTGTCCACCTGTAAATTGAGACTTGTTCTGGCCCCTCCTACCTGGAGAGCCTCAGGACCAACTGGCATGGGGGAGCTGGTGAGTGTGGGCGGACCGTGGGGTGTCCTTGCGCCCAGCCTGGGGGTCACTGTTCTGCGGCGTGGCCTGTGACCTGCAGAGTCGTTCCCGGCAGCTGGAGCAGTCTGGGGTTTCCTGCTGCTGCTCCGAGTCACCACCCTCCATAAAGTGCTCAGGGATGTGAGGGTTTTGCAATCAGTGATTGCATCAGGAAAACTCTCTGAATAGACTCATTCTACCCTCTTCCCGCCCAGGTGCTGGCTCAGCCAACCGGAGGAGGTCGGGCTCTGCAGGGAAGGCAGGAGGTTTCCTTTCCCACCGCAACGGGACCCTGGGTCTCCCCCAAACACCCCGGGCAAGGGCCACTCCTCTGAGGGGCTTGGAGAGAAGCAGGAAGCTCGGGTGGAGAGTTGGGTGCAGAGGATGGTGCAGGAATGGAGTGGGGGGCAACTCCCTGCCCTGTCACTCATTCTCTGTGACACAGGGCAAACTGCACACCCTCTCTGAATCTTGAGAAAGGGAATCATAGTTTAACTCGCCCTCATAGAGAGGTGACGAGGATTAAGCAGACAATGTGTGTGCGCGGATGCATACACACACACACACACACACACACACACACACCTCACTTTTTAATGACATCCTCAGTAACAATAGCCCCATCATTGTTATTACTATATCTGTGACTCTGGTGGCCTGGTTGACCTCAGAAGCATTGTGGAAAAATCCAGCCCTGCACCACGACCTTGAACCCATTCCCCTGACCTCCCTGAACTTCATCTTTGGGCTGAGGCTCCGCCCACCAAGTCTGTGGGACAGTGGTGTGAATTCAGCACGAGATGGGCCTGCAGGACCTGCCCATCGCCTGGCGCAGAGGAAGGACCTCAATGGCGGTCTTTATCATGGCCGGGCTTGGATGGGACTGGGGGAAGGGGAGCCTGGGGAACAGAGGAGGCGATTGTAGAGGTGAAGGGGGAGAGCCCCCGCCTGGCAGACCCCAGCGGACCCTACTTCCACTGTATTGCTTACAGAGGCCTTTATCCTTCAGGGAGGGGACCTTGGAGGCTGCACCCCCCAACTTTCCCATGCCCTCTGTTCACTTGCAGGTTCCCACCCAGGGCCCCAGAAGCAGTTTTAAGCATCTCCCGCCCCAAACCACTGATTAAAAATCATTGGTGACTGTTTTCGTCAGCTTTTTTCTCTGCTGTGACTGAAAGACCCCACAGGAACAATTTTAGGGGAGGAAGTTTATTTGGGGGCTCCCGGTTTCAGAGGTCTTAGTCTTTGCACAGCCAGCTCCATCCCTCGGGGCTGGAAGTGAGCCTGAGTCGTGGGGGAAGGAAGCAGCTCACGTGATAATTACAGAGCCGAGAGCGGGGAGATTCCACTTGCCAGATATAAACTATATACCCAAAGGCTCATCCCCAATGCCCCACCTCCTCCAGCCACACCCCACCCGNAAAAAGCTGACAAAAACAGTCACCTCAAAGGCACAGTGGTTGGTTCAGACACGCATGAGCCCCAATTCTGATCAGCAGTGTGAGGAGGGTGTCTGCAGAGGTGGGTGGGGCTCGGTGAACAGTCTTCTCTGCTAAGGGAAAGAAAGCGAGGAAGAGGTGCCTTCCTCTTCCCTAGGATATCATGGTTACCCTCAGGCGTGAAACCTGCCCTCTGCAGTCAAGCTGAGCCAACCTGACTGGAGCTAACACCTGGGATGGAGAAGGGGGCCTGGCCCTGGTTGGCTGGTGAACCAACCCGCCCTGGAGCCACTCCCAGGTTGTCTTGTGGGTTTAAACTGGTTTAAGAAGTGGTTTGAGGCTGGGTGTGACGGTACACACCTGTAATCCCAGCTACTTGGGAGGCTGAGGCAGGAGAATTACAAGTTCAAGGCCAGCCTGGGCACCCTGGCTAGATCCTGTGTCAAAATAGCTAGAAAGGGCCAGAGATGCAGCACAGAGGAAAGACACTTTCCTGTCCCTCATGAGGCCCCTGGGCTCGTTCTCCATTAACACACACACACACACACACACACACACACACAAAGTAGAGAGGTGTGGTGACACAGGAAAATGTCCTATTTGCCACTTGAAGCAAAGATGGAGAGGGGTCCACCTACACCTGTTCTCTTGGTCTTCCTGGGCTCAGAGTTGTCATTCAGTTAGATGGGCCATGTGACCTTGCTCTTACCAACATGATACTACATCAAAGGTGGGTGGCAGCTATGCAGTGGCCTCCTTCATCCACAGCAGATATATCCCAAGACCCCCGGTGGATACCTTGCTGGGACCAAGCCCTGCATGTACTTTCTTTCTCCTAATTTGTATATTTGACACGGTAAGAGGTTACAACAGCAGTAATAGAAAAGAAAGGTTCTAACAACATAGTGCAGTAAATGTTATTTAACCTCGACAATTGCTTTATTTCTAGAACTTTCCATATAGTATTTCTGGACCATGACTGACTACAGGTAATGAACTGTGGCTAAGAGGAGACTCTGCACTTGCCATTGCTGGGATGAGCACCTGCCTCCTTTGTGCTCTGTCCCCTGGAAGCTGGATGTGGCTGAGCCCTGCCCTTGACCAGGCAGGTGGGGTACGGGAGCCTCAGCACGAAAGGAACTTGTGTCCCTAAATTCTGCCATCCTGGAGTGGTCCCCTCGGAAAGCTACAGGGGAGAGAGGCGGACTCCCAAGTTCGTCAGCCACTCCCCTTTGGCTGTGCTTGTTACAGCAGCAGAGCGCTGCCCTCACTAACACCCCGTCTGTGCTCCGCAGAGGGTGGAGGAGGTGTCCCCAGAGCAAACCGAATCAGAAAGTGCATCCTCCAGATGACTTTTCCCTTGGGGGCAGAGATGGCTCAAGATCCCTGGCTGAACACACTCCTTCACATCTGCCACAATTGCAGATTCCGTTTGTACAAGTGACTTTCTGATAATGCGGCTTCCTGTGGGTGGCTCATCTGGGCCAAGTGATGTTTTCATTGATCTGCTGAGGCGCACATCCTGGCTGCCGGGTGGCTGCTCCGTCAAGGTGCTTCTCTGTGTCAAGTTCCAGGAACCGCTCCCAGGGCTGAGCTCTGACACTGCTCCACTCCCTCCGGAGGACAGCTTCGGGTTCCAGGGGCTGATGGTGGCATCTTGGGGCAGAACTGGCCCCTCTCTCCCGAGTCCCTCCCTCCTGTGTCTGTTTCATTCTGCTCCAGGCTCTCACATGATCCTTGGCTCAAAGTAGAAGCTGGATAGATGTGGACCTAATGACAAACGACTCTGGCCAAGGGTCCCTTCCAGAGCTCCAGGTTTGTCCCAAGATACAAAGAAAGGTCTTAAGACAGATTTTGGTGAAACTGCGTTTACAGGAGCTAGGTGCTCCTCCCTCAAGCCCCCAGGCGAGGCCACAAGTCCTTTCATCTCTCTACAGTTTCCTAAACAGCCGGATGGAGCCTGGCGAGAGTGAGCCTGGGGCAGGAAGTGGAGGGAGGAATGAAGTTCCTTCAGTGGGCCAAACTTGAGTTTGAACTCTAACTTCCTATTTTTCTAGCTGTGTGATTTTGGATAAGTTACTTAGGGTCTCTGAGCCTCCCTTTCCTCAGTTGGAAAGTGGAGATAAAAATCACTGTAGGCTGTCCTGAGATGAATGAGATGCAAAGTACAAAATGAGATGCAAAGTTCAGCGACAAGGCGTCAGATCTCAACATAGGGAAAGGCAAGTAGTCCACGGGTGGAAGTGGACCTCGGGAGGAGCTGACCCTACACGCATGCTTCACCACCTTCCCCACAAAGCCAGGATTTTGTCTATCAAGTTACATAAAAGGCCTGTGTAGACCCTGGACAGCGGCCCATCCCTTCTCAGCTTGCAGTGACAGTTCTGCACAGCAGAGGGGAAAAGACAGCCAATGCCCCCCGCAATCAGCGACCAAGTGGCATTGGCTTCTCCCTTCAACTTTGGGTCTGCAGCTGCTCTCAACATTGCCCGGAGGAAGACCCACCCGCCTACACGATTTTAAAGAGGAATCCCCAGAACCAAACAGCCCTGGGCACGGGGCCTGGCTGCCTTGGGGAATGAGGGAGAATGTCTTGGCAGGCGGCCACCAGGCCCGGTGACACTGAGTGCGGGCAGGTGGCTCTGACGTTGCCTGCAGAGCTCAGATCACATTGCAGTAGGGTGGGGACTTTTTTTTTTAATAAGAAAAAGGAAAAAGCAGCCCGTAGGATACATGTGGGGAAGCATATTTATATATGCTTTTGATGAACGCTCTGTGTGTCAGGATGACTCAGGGTGGGGTGGAGCCAGCAAGGTCTGAGCGAGGCATCCCCAAATCCTGGGAGATGCTCCTGGGGTGGCAGGGCCCCTGTGTGTGTTTGCAGAGAACTTCTTTCCTCTCGGCTCAGCTTGCACAGATTGTGGAAGGACAGAAGGTACCCTGGGTGGCAGCCAGGGCTGCATGGAGCTGCAAGGTCACCCCAGCCTGTGCCCTGCTGGTCAGGCTCTGATGGGGTGGGGGGTACCCAAGCAGGGCGAGAGGCATCCTTTCTTACCTGTGCCTACAGTGTCCTCTGGGCTGGTGAGGCCCTGCTTGACAGACACCCTGATTCAGCCAGGATGGTTCCAGAAAATTCTTCAATTGTCTCTTGCTGGATAACAAACCACTCAAAACAGGGCGTGAGGCCATTCTGGGGTCAGGACAGGTAGGGCACATGTGGGTGAAGGGAGGGAGGAGAGAATCTCAGAGGAGCACTTCCAGGAAAACAGACTCAAAGGTCAAGAGGGCTCAGGCTGCTAACGTTAAGGGCCAGGTCGGGGTGTCAGACATGAAGAAGGAGGGGGACCACGCTCACCACGATGGACTTGCCTCACGTCCCAAGGAATCGCTGGCACTGGGATGGGCCCACAAATCATGGCTGAAGGTTGGATTCTGCCCGTGAGCTCCTGGTTGGTGACTGCCAACATTCATTAAAGGAATCAGTATAATGGACAGATGGGACCTCAGAGGTCACCCAGGCCAGGGATTCCAAGCTTTTCTCTAAGTAAGTAAAGTCCTTTTCTCAAACCAGATATTACGGAAGCATGACGTGTGACATTTGATGGAAATGAGAGCTGCTGGCCCAGGACTCTGCTTTCTGATCATTTGATCACAGTCTCCTGCTGTCTCATTGAGGTATCACCGTCAAACCCCAGGGTTCCAGGGAGCCCAGCTTGGTAAACCACCAGTTTAACATGTTCATTCAGGAGAGGGAGGGAAGGAGGGAGGGAAAGACAGAGAGAGTGTGTGTGTCAGAGAGTCCTGCAGCCTAGCATGGTGACTGACCTATTTATTGCCTTGCCCCTGATCCCCTGCTACTATTCATCTTTGCTTCTTGTTTAATCTGACATATAAGTAAGAAAAGGAACCAGTCATCCAGAGTCAAAAAAGAGTAGCCCAGACAAAGGAAATAGCACATGCAAAGGCCTCAAGGGTAAAAGAGGCCTTTTTTTTTTTTTTAAGAAAGTGATTGGAGGTCAGTGTGAGCAAGAGGCTAAAGGATATGAGAGGAAATGGACAGGAAGTAACAGCCGAATCAGGAAGGGCATCATAGACCCAAAGCATTTGGGCTTTTCTGTTTGTATTTCTTAAAAAATAATGGAAATCCAGCAAACAGCTTTTGGTGGAGAAGCAACATGAACTGACTTGCTTCTTACAAATCCTCAGCACTCCCCACCACTACACACACACACACACACACACACACACACACACACACAC
>NW_025999949.1:23239439-23246742 GCF_001458135.2 Marmota marmota marmota
AGATGGGTGGCTAAGGGCTGTGCCAAGGGGAGTGGAGAGGTTGCCCAGCCAAGTGGTGGTTGCCCAGGTGCTGGCTGAGGAATTGAGGCAAAGAAGAACCCAGGGCCAGGGCACCAGGAGGACCCGCTGGAGGAGGTGTGGAAGGGCAGGGTGTGATGGTCTGGATGTGAGGTGCCCCCCAAAAGCTCACATGTGAGACAACACAAGAAGATTCAGAGGAGAAATGATTGGATTATGAGAGCCTTAACCCGATCCGTGAATTCATCCCCTGATAGAGATGGACTGAGTGGTAACTGGAGGCATTTGGGGTGTGGCTAGAGGAGGCAGGCATTGGAGCTGTGCTTTTGGGGTGTATATTTGTACCTGGCAAGTAGAGTCTCTCTCTGCTTTCTGATCACATGAGCTGCTTCCCTCCTCCACACTCTTCCTCCATGATGTTCTGCCTCACCCTAAACCCCGAGGAATGGAGCCTGCTGTCTATGGACTGAGACTTCTGCAATGTGAGCCCTCAAATAAACTTTTTCTCCTCTACAATTGTTCTGGTTGGGTCTTTAAGTCACAGCAGTGAAAAAGCTGATTAAAACACAGGGACTGTACTAACGAGAGATGAGGTCAAGGGAGAGATGCAGAAAGTCACTGGAGGTGGCAGGAGGGTCCTGATGAAGGGCACAGGGATTCTCCATGGGCAACTGGCACTTCCCTTAGACCTGGCCATCTGGGCTGGGCCTTGCCTTCTTCCACCTCCAGTGACTCCCGTCCACACTGAACAACGTTGGGAAAGGGGGGTCCCTCCATGGAGCTTTTACCTGCCCTTCTCAGTCAAATTCCAGGTACCCCGGACCTGGAATTCTCTCTGCCCCCGAAGCCCAGAACTTGCTTCCAGGACATGGCGGTTCTGTTCCTGGTTCTGTTTTCTCAAACAGACCTTTTGACATGGCCAAGTAGAGCTCTGGGCTCATGGGTGGCCAAGGAAGGGTCATGGGGCAGCACCATTGGGATGTATATAAGTTGGGAGCTCAAATATATCTGTCAGGATGTCCCATGACAGGAAGAGAAGGGGAGACTGACCAGAGACCAGCAGTCTCTGTTCATCCAGGATGCTAGGGTGGGCCAAGGAGGATCTCTGCTTCTACAATCAAGGAAAAAAGAAGGGTTTAGATAGATTTTTTTTTTTTCCTTCATTAGGAGATTGGAGAGGTGCATAAAGTTGAAAGAGCATGCTCAGGAGCCAGTCAGGGTCTAATTTTAACTTTGCCAACCTCCCGCTGTGTGATGTTAGACAAGTAACTCAGCTTCTATTGAGCCTCCATTTGTGCATCTGTACAAATGGTGGTAATAATCACTGTTTTATAAGATTGATTTGAACATTAAACCACTAGAAAGAGTCTAGTATATGGCAGGAACATCATCCATGTTTGCATCTTTCCTAGCTTTTGAAATACCATCTTCCCTAAATATGTTCCCAAAATTTTTCATTCTTTTTTTTTTTTTTTTTAAATTTAGGATCAGGGAACAAAATGCACCCAACCCACACCTGCCCTGTGTACAGTGGGCAGGGAGATGGAGATGGCAATGCGTGTCCCACTAACAACTCCCTGCTAAGAATTCCCCTGAACCCCACACTGACCGGAATCCTCAGAACCTTCCAGGGCTGCCACCGGGCACCTGCCTGGGCACCCTGAGAATGAAGCAAGCCTGAGCTCATCAGCAGCCCAACCTTGTCCTGAAAAATCAATGCAGGTTTCCCCGTGTTATGTAACAGGCGAGTTCCTGAAAAGTTGGAGGTAAATCAATTTTTTCCCCAATTTACATGTGGTGAGCATCTGGTATCCGTTTAACATAGTACTGAGGCCACCTGAGACACACACACGCGTGCACATGCATGCACACACACGCAGTCAGCTGTGATTCTGGCTTCCAGAGCCACCTTTAAATGCACTTAAAAGCTTGCTGACGCCAGCTTGCAGTGGAGCCCTGTATAAAGCAAATGATCCTTGACATGGGAAGAACCCCTTCTTAATTAACACACATCATTTACGTATATATTTATTTGTCACTTCGTTAAGGACCTCCTAGGGGAGGAAAAGTGGGTCTTTGTTATGCCCATTTTGCAGGTGAGGCAACTGAGGCACGTGAAGAGCAACTGGCTTCCTTAGGTTACTATCTGAGGAGTCTGATGGAAGCTTAGTTCAGATGTCAGCAGAGAAAGCCCCAGAACTGAAATCAAGACCATCTCAGCTTACTTGTCCCTCGGCCTCCCTGGTCTCGGGCCCTGCAAGGCCCTTGTGCATCCTCCTGGGCACACAGGCCAGAGGCCCCAAAGTTTAAGCCTCTGCTTTGGCCAATGACTGACAGCCCCTTGCCTTCCAGGGCTGACGCCTGAACTCTCTGAACTCTGTGTCCTCATCTCTAGTCTCCATCCCTGCCCAAATGCTGGCTTTCGCTCTCATCTCGGGCTCTCCCCATGGGTAATTCTGCCCTTTAGTATGTTTATCCACCTGGCACTTCCTGAGCTCCTCTTTTATCCCGGAAGCTGGGGGCTTGAGACACATGACTGCATAAAGGGTCACCCTGCCTTTTGGGAACTCAGCTGAATAGAAAGGGTGGTCAGTGTCCTCTGCAGCCAAGAGGACATTGACATCTAACTGCAGGTGTGGAAGGGTCTGGGCTGTGCTTTGAAGGATGAGTAAGAGTTTCTTCATTACTATTATTTTTTAAACTAGAGATTGAACCAGGGGTGCTTTACCTCTGAGTTACTTTCCCCTGTCCTTTTTATATTTTTATTTTGAGAAAGGGTCTTGCCAAGTTGCTTAGGGCCTCACGGAGTTGCTGAGGCTGGTCTCAAACTTGCAATCCTCCTGCCTCAGCTTCCCAGAGTAAGAGTTTCTTAGGTTGGTTGGGGTGGGGAGGAAAATCCAGGGAGAAGGATCAGCACAGTCAAAAATGCAGACGTGGGAATTGACAGGGCTCTGTCCGGAGCTGGTGTGGATAGAACAGAGGCCAGGAGGTAAGAAAAGTGAGGCCAGCAAGGGAAGTGCACCTGGAAGGAGGCCCTGCTTCTGTACATTGTGGCATTTGGATTTCATCTGAGAGTTCCTGCAGGCGGGCGGCCAGGGCCTGATGTGATCAAGTTCAAATTCTAGGACAGTTACTCTGACAGCTGTGTGGGGAGTGGAATGAGGGGAGGAGGACAGGTTTTGCTTTATGCCCACTGTAGTGGTCGAATTCAGTAGGCACACAGGTGTAGAGCAGGCGTTCACTGTTTGCTGAAGGGAGACGTCAGTGCCTCAGGAGTTCACTGTGGGAACCCAGGGAAGGTCCTGAACTAAGACAATGGGCATGGAGGGGGCTGGACAAGAAAAGGGCACCGGGTTTCTACGGGTCAGGAGCCAGGTCGGAGAATGGAACCCAGACTGACAAGCTCAGTAGAAAGATGGTCATGTAGGGAATTAGTCACGAAGGTGTTAGGAGAGCAGAAACCAGGCAGAACAAAGCAAGGCCTTGGTGACTCACCGACTGGGAACAAGAAGAGGCTGCAGCCACCCTAGGGCCGAAGACAAAGCCGGTCACCTGACCCAGGAAAGGAGTCCCTGGAGGAAACCAGGATCAAGAAGAGGGCGTGTCACAGGTGGGGTTCCCCAGGAAGCGGATCCTGAGAGGAGGAGCAGCGTGTGGGAGGTTTCCAGCAATGTTCTGGAAAGGATGGGGGCAGGACCAGGCAGAGGGAGAAGCTGGGCCTCCATAGACCTTTCTAGGACCTCTGAGACTGGGGTACCCTTCGGAGGTGACTCAGGTTGGGATAAGAGGACCCGATCTTATTCTCTCCCTAGAGTCACTGAGTGTGGACCCCCCATCTCCCTCACCCCAAAGGGAGCATGGCCTTGGGCAAGTGGCTCTTCTCAGTCAAGGCAGTTTCCAAAATGGCTCCTCCTCGGCACTCCCAGCAGCCCCAGGGGGATAAACCAGTCCTGAAAGGTGGGTGGAGGTTCCAGTGGGACAGCTGAGACACACAGCAGGGGGCCTGGCCAGAGAAGGCTGTACCTGACACAGCGTGGTCCGCAGCCCCAACTAGAGAGGAGGGAAGAAGTAAGCCAGCCTCTGTCTGCCTCTGGCCTGCCATATCCCTTCAGGGCTTCCCAGGGGCAAGGGCGAGCTCTCCAGGAAGCCAGAGGGCAAAAGCACGGAGCAGAGCCTGAGGGGGTGGCTCTGAGAGCAAACAGATCTGGTGGTCCCAGTGACCTGCCGCCCGCAGGAGAGAAGAAGCAGGGACACTTTAGGGAGAATGCTTGGCCTTGGGGGTGGGGTGGGGGCTTGGGAGGGAGGTGAGGTACTTGCTCACAGGCTGGCCACACTGGGTCGGCTACTCAGGAGCAGAGGCAGCTCAGTGGATCTCAGACCTCCCCAGCCTGGGGTTGAGGCCCTTTGCAAAGTGGTCCAAAATGACCTCTGCAGGCTCAGCTCCCCACCCCCTTGG
This sequence comes from Marmota marmota marmota, assembly GCF_001458135.2. Taxonomy (NCBI): domain Eukaryota; kingdom Metazoa; phylum Chordata; class Mammalia; order Rodentia; family Sciuridae; genus Marmota; species Marmota marmota. The sequence continues at coordinate 23,243,914 of NW_025999949.1, forward strand.
CAGCTGCCCTGGCCTGCCACCCTCCTTAAATAAACCTGCCCTTCCCTGAATCACAGCCAGCCTGGCCACCGCCCCCCCCCATACCTCCCCCACTGTGGCTTTCACAGTCCCACACATCTCCCAGGTCAAATGCTTCCTTCTGGGGGCCCACCAACTCCTCTCTTCCCCACAAATTGTCATCTCTCTTTGGAGTTCTCATGAGGGCTTTAGAGATTGGCTGCTCCACCACTGGAGGACAGCTTTTTAACCACAAGTCTTCAATTTGTTCTGTGAAATGAGGCTGAGAATAATCCCATAGGGTGGTTATAAAACTGAAGTAGCATGCAAAGTCCTAAGCCCTGCATGTTCTAGGACTCAATTGATGCTATTATTACTATTTCAATCATCTGCTAGCCCCCAGAGTCTAGCGTTTAGTAGATGCTTAATTAGCATTTGTTGAATGAATGGAGAATTAATATGAAAAAGCATTTATTCTTGGGATGTGACCTGGTTTAAAAAACTAAGTATTTAGCAACAAGTGCAAGGAAGGACTTTGATAATAGTTATCTATGTTGGGCGTCCAGGGACTCCAAACTGACCTGGTTTTCTCAAGAAAGATTCTTGTTTTTATGGATCTCCACACAAGGTCTGGCACAGGTTTCAAGCTCACCCAAATCAGTTGCTAGAGAGCATGCATGCGACCTGGCCTGGTTTCCCGGGTGCAAGCAGTATCCCTGGCTGTGGTCAGAATGATTTCCACCCCCTAACCACCTACTCAGATACCCCGGCTGCTGCACTGGGGCCCTAGACCTTGAGGCGCGTGTGGAGTAGGCAGAGGGGGCAGGAATCCGGCGGCCACGTGGGCCCCTTCCGCTCGCTCCCACATCCTTTGTTTCCCACCGGCCCCGGCTCAGGAAGCTTTTTCTGCGAGTCACCGCGAAGGGGCGGCCAGGGAGCCAGGAGAAGCTATTTCCGTGCAATCCGAGCGGGTGGCGCGCGCGGGAGGGGCGTGGAGGTGGAAGCAGCGCAGAAGGCCCAGTGTTTGCTTTTATTTCATCCAACAGAAGGTTCTATTTGTGGAAGCGAACAGACGCTGGGGATTAGAGATGGGAGGGGGCAGGAAAAGGAAAAAAAAAGCCACATCCACTACCACGCACAGGTCTTCCCCGGAACTACCGCGTGGGGGTGAATGACTGATTCTGGAACTCATCACCTTCTCTCTCCTCACTTCCTCCGGCTGCAGCCGGGCCTCGACGGCACCCACGGCTCCAACAGGAGCGCCCCAGGCGTAGAGTGTGGGGGGATCCCCTGGGCGAAAAGAGTAACTGCAGGATTGCGGCCAGCGACGGGTGCAGAGACCCGAGGTGCGCGCGCCCGTAGCCCATTGTGTTGCTGTGAATGAGGCGCGCGCACCAATCAGCTGTCGCTTCGCCTTCCGCAGCCCCGCCCCTTCCACCCGCTTCCCCGGGACCCTGACGTCACGGGAACTTTTCCTCCGCCCCCTCCCTCGGCTTCCAGCGCGGAGCCCGGGCCTGCGGGAGGGCGCGCGACCGCCTCCTGCCCAGCCCAGCCCTAGAGGCTAGTGCGCGCGCCCAAGACGGCCCGGGACACACCACCTGCGCCTGAGAGCGCGCTACCCCAAGCATCCCCAGCTCTCGGGCCACCCCATCCCCCCAACCTCCAACTCCACCGCCCCTCCCCCAAGTCTCCTCCCTCCGCTCCGGTGACTGCTAGCCGGGCGGCTGAGCCGGAGTCGTCGCAGCCACCTCATTGCACAACCCGGCTTCCCAACTGTTTACACAGCCCGGCCTGTGAGTGTGTGTGTATACAGCGTGAGTCACCGGGAGGCGGAGGAGGTGGAGGAAAAGGAGAAGGAGGAGTGCACTGGCCGGGATCAGTGCGGCGCACACACTCACTCACACTCAGTCACTCTCTCCGAGCGCGTCTCGCTCTCTCACACACGAGCCCGGAGCCCAGGAGCGCGCAGGATCCCGGGCGCCACGGAAAAGTTGCTCCGGCTTTTGCTTGAGACTAATTGCTTTGGGAAGTGCATTTGCTCCGTGGCTCCGCCGAGCCTGCGGGATCCTGTCCTCACGGCTAAGAACCTCGGGAACGCAGGCCGCCTCCACCTCTGTCTTCGGGACGGTCGGCAGCCTCGGCAACAATAGCGGCGGCCGCTCCTAGCGAGGCGCCTCGAACCGGTGCCATCGGAGGTCCGGAGACCCGAGCCGGCCTTCGACCCCCACATTCGCGGCCAGCGTGGTCTCCGCGTGCAACGCGAGCGCGGAGAAGCAGCTCCCGCTTTGCCCCTCTTGGGGGCCGAGCCAAGCCGGATCTGCAAACTCCATCCCGCGGGCTGGAAGGAGTCGCAGCGCCGGCGTCAAGCCCGCAGCACCTTCCTGCGCGGAGCAGGGGACGTACGAAGCCGGGGCCGCCCCGGCCGCGGACGCGATGAGGGTTGGCCCCGTGCGCTCTGCCATGAGCGGCGCCTCGCAGCCCCGCGGTCCGGCCCTGCTCCTCCCGGCCACTCGGGGCAACCCAGCCAAACGCCTGCTGGACTCCGACGACGCGGCGGCGGTGGCTGCCAAGTGCCCGCGCCTCTCCGAGTGCTCCAGTCCCCCGGACTACCTCAGCCCCCCCGGCTCGCCCTGCAGCCCACAGCCCCCTCCTACCGCTCCAGGGGCCGGCAGCGGCTCCGTGAGCGCACCGGGGCCCAGCCGCATAGCCGACTACCTGCTGCTGCCCCTAGCCGAGCGCGAGCATGTGTCCCGGGCGCTATGCATCCACACCGGCCGCGAGCTGCGCTGCAAGGTAGGCGTCCGGGACCGACCCGGCGGGGATCCGGGGCGC
>NW_025999949.1:23247060-23256288 GCF_001458135.2 Marmota marmota marmota
CGGGGCGGGGTGGTGGGCAAAGGTGCTTGGGGTCTGGTTCTCCGCGCCCAAAGTAGAGTTTGGGACAGGGCGGATAAGTGGGTTGAGTTCCATAAGGCCTCATTTGGCCAGGGTCGCTCTTTTGGAAATCGAAGGGTTTCCTGTGGGGTGGTATAATGGGGGCTCGGAGGTCAAGAGGAAGTGCCGGGTTCAATTGCTTTCTCTCTGGATTCCTTTCCTTGGCGCCCAGTTTAGCTAGCGCGTGGCGTTCCATATAAGTTGTGGAATTGAAATGGATTCCAGGGCCATGCCATTGCCCTTCTCTCATTCCCCTCGTTTCGCCCCCCCCCCCGCACCCCGCCCGTCCTGGAAAGACGCCCTGTTGTGGGTGCCTCCTCGGAGCTCGGAGCAGCTGGAAGCTCTCTTGCCGGAGGTGCACGGCACCCTGGCTCAGCTGTAGGTGTAAGATCGTGTCGGGCTTCTACCCAGGGGATTCCGACTTGAACCCGCGCTGGAACTAGGACCCTGCCCTCTCAAGGGAGCCGTCTGTGGGGGGCCTTCCAGCTAATCCGGGGAATTGGGCCAGAGTAGAAATGCTGGAAAGCCCACTCTGACTAGGAACCCTCGCTTCCATTCACTTTATTTTCTGGCCAACGATTTCCTTTTGGAATAAGGGATCCCGTCCGGGAGGAGGAGGTACGTCTGCTACAAGCAGGATCCACCCGGTCTTTCTGCAACGCGTAGACGCGGACGGTTCTCACCGTCGGACACCCCCAGAACCTTCCGGGCTGCTCTTTTGTACCCCCAGTTAAAGTTGCTTCTGGGTTTCCCTCAACTCACCTGACGCCCCCCTCCCCGCTCCAGCCCCCAGGGCTTGCTGCTGCCACCTACCGTCCACCCGCGTGAAATTTCAAGTGCATGAGCAAGCCAAGTTAAAGGGGGAAATCTTTTCTGGGTGACTGGGGGCTGAGCTGTTTTGGGAGGTGTGTGTGTGTGTGTGTGTTGGGGGGGTTAAGGTGGGTGGGGCAGGAGGAAAGGGCAGCAGAGGGATTTTTCCAGTTGGTGCCAGCGCAGCCACCTCAGAGGTGGGGTGGGTCTGGTCATTGTGCAACCCCTTCCAGTTCCTCCGAGCAGATAATAGCTGAATCCAGATGGTGACAGCCCGTGTGTCACCATTTCCAGTTGAGTCTAGGATATGAGTAACTGGACTGAACAAAAGGCCCTTAAAGGGACCAGCCGGTTTCTTAGAGGGATGCTGCCCTCTCTGGGGGTGGGGCTGGTGTGTGGGAGGGGAGAAACAAAAAAAAAAAAAAAAAAAGGAAAAGAAAAAAGAAAAAAGACCATTCCGGTGCCCTCCCCTCCGGTGAGAATGTAACTCAAGGCTACTTGCACCTGAGTCACAGCTGTAGGCAGGTTGCTCAAGGCTGCGCTGTCACCGTCTCTCCTTCCCAGTCATCTGTTCCTCTGACTAATGACAGCTCTGCATGTTCTGCGGCCCCTGCTTACCCTTGGAGGCTACGGAGTCACCACACTCCGTTCCCTCTCTGTGCTGAACCCTTTGGGGCTGGCAGGAGAAACATGCATGTCTGGGGATTGCTTTCCAGCCCCTGAGGAGCCTGGGGCACCCACAGTATTATCTGCATTCATGGAAGCACAGAAGTGGGTTTGGGGGCTTAGCTCTCATGGACGATGAGAGCATGTATGGAAGATGGTCTTTCAGATTATCCGCATGATGGGGTGTGACTGTACCTTTGGCTGTTTGCTGGAGCGGAGCCCTGGGTGTGACTGGTTTTAAGGGTGTTAGGGGAAGCTGGGGCTGCATATGGTGATGTGGCTGAGATAAGGGGATGTATGAATGGAGCTCACTGTTATCCAAAGCCCAGAGTTGGAGAACTTTAGCCCAGCTCCCTAAGGGGTTGGGGAGACAGTCCCTGCTTTTCTAGCTTCCCTAAATGGGCCACTTTCTCTCTGCAGGTGTTTCCCATTAAACACTACCAGGACAAAATCAGGCCTTACATCCAGCTGCCATCGCACAGAAACATCACTGGCATCGTGGAAGTGATCCTTGGGGAAACCAAGGCCTACGTGTTCTTCGAGAGAGACTTTGGGGACATGCACTCCTACGTGCGAAGCCGGAAGAGGCTGCGGGAAGAGGAGGCTGCCCGGCTCTTCAAGCAGATTGTGTCCGCCGTTGCCCACTGCCACCAGTCTGCTATTGTGCTGGGGGACCTGAAGCTTAGGAAGTTCGTCTTCTCCACGGGGGAGAGGTGAGCGGCCGCCACAGCTCCTCCTGTGGCCTTTTGGAACCAAAATGAAGGTACAGGTTGTGCCGTTAGGTGCAGTGTGTTGGTGCCAAACAAACCCAAGGGCTCATTGTTCCGAGATTAAGCATTTATAAGTCCTGCTCCTGAAAAGTCACCACCAAGGTTGGTTGATTCTGCACTCTTTTGGATGGAGCCTGGGGACACTTGGTGCTCTTGTGGATGTCACATGCTGACAGGTTGCCTTCCCCACTTCTACCCACAGGATCAGGCTTATTCCCCATTATTGTCAGCCCAAAAGTTCAGCCTCCTGGTGTTCAGATAGTCACCTGTCCCTTTAGAGTACTCCTAGAAGAAGCTGTCAAATCTTTTTTTACACTACATGGTTTTGTCATGCCTAGGAGGTATGATAAGCTAGGTAGACTCGTACTTAAGGTTTTAGCTCTCCTTCTTGACATGCATTTCTGTTCCATCTCTGGCTGGGTCCTCCGTGCTTTCTTTACATTCTCTAGTGACCTTTTAGACATCTAGTTGACTGCATCTTGAGAAAATAGCCACATTGAATGATAAATGGAAGTTGGCTAGAATTGATTGCTAAATATAGATAATGGCTGACCTCATGCAGGACAAGATGAGCTTGATAAAGACAATAATGAGGCACTAAGATTTGAAGTGGAGGTTTTGGATAGGAGACTTCAGAAAAGCTGCATGAGATAAACCATACCTGATTTTAAGAGGTGGACCACATCTCTTTTTGGAAAGAGAGCAATAATCCTGTAGAATTGTAGAGGTGGGAGTGAGTTATTTTGTTATTTCTGTTCACACAGGGCTTACCCCAACAGTGCATTTTTACCTTTAACTCCAGAGCACACCCAAAAAAATACAGGGTTGAATTGCCATAAAGCATGACTTTGTATCTGACCTTGCAATAATTATTGAAACATACTGATTAGCAAAGAAAAGCAAATTGTTTGCAATGAAGTGTCCAATTCCTGGAACATGGTTCTTTGACACGGTGATGCATTTTTCTGCAACATGCCTTACAAACCTTCTTACTAGCTTTTGAAATCTGCATTGCACAGACCAATGTCACGGGCACAGAGTTTGGAAACCCGAGGGTTAAGCAATGGCAGGCTGACGCTATTCGTGTAACCAGCACAGGTGCAGGGTTTTAGTACTACAGCAGCCAATCAGGGGCAGACAGTGTGGGTTGAGTCATATTTTCCGTTTACAGAACCAATGGGTATTTTACATAACGACAGGGAGGTCATGCTGAGGACAAACTGAAGTTAGCACATGTATACTACACTCCAGGGAACAGGAAGGCCGGAAGAGGGAAAAAAAACACTACCGGACCTTTAAGAGGAAAAGGAATTGACCCATCAGCCAGTACCAAATGTTTGCATTTAACTTCACAATGAGTGACTTACTGAAACAGGGTTATTTCAGAGAAGCAGAGAAAGGCAAGCCACCACCGGATATTAGAGGTTCCCCCACGTGGCTTTGGGCTTTGGGGGATGCGGGAGACTTGGGTGGCTGATTTCAAGTAAGGAGCCACCAGAAGTTTCTTAAGGGAGCCTTTGACTTTTTTGGACTGTATTGTTACTTTGACAGAGACCCCCACATAGAATAAATGGCTTGCACACGGACGTGCTGTGCTAGGGCACATGTGTCTAGCATCCCGCAAACCCCCAAGCCACATTTGTTCACGTAACCTCTATGTCCAGGCTAAGTGTTCTTTGCAATGAAACATCCAGTAGATGCAATCAACATACCTTAGAGCTTTCCCACTGTGGTTATCACAGCTAGGACCCAGGTGGACAGAGTTTCCTCTGTGTGTATGTTCAGTGTGGGCTGCGGCACTGACAGATGGCGCATAATGAGTGACGTTTGGGCAGAGCGAGTGTCTCAGCGATCGATGTCATGTTAGAGGGAAGACGGGCTTGTAGGATGCTCAGCCCCCTCTCTGAGGAAGTAGGTTATACTGCTCTCCCCAGGTGGCTTTTGTAGAAAATGTCAGCATTCCCCTGAGATGAGCTCCTGCTTCTGCAATGTGAACTTTGTCAGTTGTGTAAGCCCTATTAGGATATCTCTCACAAGCTCTAGCATCATGAATACTATTTGGGACTTTGCATCATACCCTCCACCCCAGGCGCGCTCTCCATACTTTGCAAACATGTATTGCAGTTTGTATTGGTTTGTGAAATCCAAGTCCTGGGTACTTGCAGGGAACTGCTTACTGGATGAAGGGGTAAATGGCATTCCTGGGCACTATTCCTGGGAAGGCCTTGGGTTTCATGGCAGCTGGTCTGGAAATAACAGCTTGGTTTCTCTCCGCCGCAGAACCCAGCTCAGACTGGAAAGTCTGGAAGATACGCACATCATCAAGGGCGAAGATGATGCTTTGTCAGACAAGCATGGCTGCCCAGCTTATGTGAGCCCCGAGATCCTCAACACCACCGGGACCTACTCCGGAAAGGCGGCGGACGTTTGGAGCCTCGGGGTGATGCTCTACACCCTTTTGGTCGGACGATACCCCTTCCATGACTCGGACCCTAGTGCTCTCTTCTCCAAAATCCGACGCGGACAGTTCTGCATTCCTGACCACATTTCCCCCAAAGCCAGGTGCCTCATTCGCAGCCTCCTGAGACGAGAGCCTTCCGAGAGACTCACTGCTCCTGAAATCTTACTCCATCCCTGGTTTGAGTCTGCCCTGGAGCCTGGGTATGTTGACTCAGAAATAGGAACTTCAGACCAGATTGTTCCAGAGTACGAGGAGGACAGTGACATGAGTTCCTTCTTCTGCTAATCCCAAAAACCTCAGAAACCTCATAATTCTCACTCATGGCATTTCCATTTCTAAAGATGGACGGGCCCTCTGGCATGGTGCCAGCCAGAAGTCCGGTCGGCACCAAGGTTGTCTCCGCAGAACTCACCGTGGAACCCTCTCTCACAGTTGGGGAGGAGTGACTGTTGATCTGAGCAGCACGACCCTCTGACTTTAACTGCAAAGTCGTTCCCTTCTTTACCAACTACCCTCAACTCTGTCTTTGTCAGATCTGGGGGGTTCTGTGTCTTTCAAAGGTGGCAAAGAGGGTAGCGTGGACATCCCACGCTGTGTGGTCAAGTGTCATGAACTTGACAATTCACATGGGAAAGGCAGGAAGTCACCCAGTGGCATTTTGGGCAATAACCATGTTTTTATGGGGTGGCAGATCACTTGGGTCAATAAGCCTGCCATCTTAGAAAAAAACTCCTTTGTAGCTGGACTTGTCGCTGCAGTTTCTCCCATCAGAAAGCTCGCTCTTGCTCTTGGTTTGTTGCGACATCTGTCTTTGCCTCATGGTCACACTTACCAAGGACTCTGCTCTGTTGTCTGAGCAGACTGAGGAGCTCAGGAGCCTGCCTGAACCCTGACCCCACTCTACTCCTACCCTGCCCCCATCTCACATGCAATAATGCTTTGTCCTTGACCTTGAAACTTGCCCCCTGCAGCTATGAAAGTACTTGCCAGCTAATCGTTGAAAAGTGCAGAAAAAATGCGGAACTCTTGGCTATTTCAGAACTCTGAGCTCCAATAGAGACTGCCATTAAAAAACAAACAAAAAAACCAATTTGATCACTTGGAAACCTTTGGCATTTTCAGTTTCCTTCTAGTGTGCTGGGGCTTAGCCTTTAATTTCCCCCCACAAGATCATCTCAGGGTGGAACATTTTGTCCAGGAAGAGAAAGGAGACTCCCCACCCCGCTCTCCCAGGAGCAAAGGGTAAACCTCTTTGTGCTTTAAAGAAAGTGAATTTTGGACAGCATTAGGATTCCCAGACTAAGTTCCAGAATGATACTGTGCCCCGCCCTGTGTGGGCATCCTGGGTGCACTTGGGGTTTTGCATGGTGGGTTGTTGGTACTCTCTGACTACACATCTGTGTAGCCGGCTGCTGGGGTGAATAGTGAGCCCCAGGTATTTCAAGTTGGAAGGACTTTGACAATCATCCGATCCAACGTCTCGCTGCCACCTCCCACTGCAGAAATCCTCACCTTCAGCTTCTTTCCCAGGTGAGAATCCAACCTCTGTTTGAATGCTTCCAGAGACAGAAACTCACTCCCTACAAAAGGTAGAGCTTCACGGAGAGACTTCAACTTGCATTAAAAAACAAGGACAGATGAAGAGTCAGTCGCTGTCTCAGACGGTGCTGAAATCAGGTGGATAAACGGGTAAACAAATATACTGTATTTGAAGAAATGGCACAAACCAGGCAGGCATCTTCAAGGGCTACGCCTACGCGAACTACTAACCTGCATTGTAAGAATGCTGTGTATACCTCATGTACTGTGTACTCTGTACATATATTTTACCTTTTATACCTATGTCCGATTTTTGTCTTCGATTGAGGCTTGTCGTGTTGTGTGTGTCTGTCTTGAATAACCTGCGTGTCTAGAACCACGTGAAATGTGAATGGTTGTCGGCAAGGTGGCCTTGACAGAGCTGTGGGGCTCCGAGAGGAGGGAGGACGGCATCTGTCACACTCGTGTGCAGGTGGTTGTGCGACTGTTGTATCTTGTGATACGTTACCCGGCTGGCAGGGACTTCAGCTGGGACAGCTAGAAACACTAGATCCTTCCTGTATATGTGTAGATATGTGAACGGTGAAATGGCCGTGGCTGACTTGTAGAGAAATTTTAATAAATCTGGTTTCGTAAAAAAGGTGTGGTGGATATCCTGCTAGTGCCATCTGCCTGTGCCTTTTGCAGTCTCGGGAATGCCAAGCTCTCCCATTTCAGGGCTCAGAGCTGCTGGAGGGAGACTAGACAGATAGTGACCACTGAGGATGACCTTTGATAGGCTGGACCCCTTCATTTTTCACTCCAGTGACTAGGTTCACTCAGGTGGCTGGTGCTCTGCGGTGACCCAGTGGGTGGGTGCTTGGGTGACCCAGTGGGTGGGTGCTTGGAGAAGCGTTTCAGGGAGAATGCTTGAGGGCGCCTCAGTTTCTAAGATTCCCTTGGGCTTTTTTGGACCAGGGGCCTTAGAGAATTTGACACAGGCTACGAACACTCCAGAACCATATTACATGTCCCCAACAGAATTTGTTCGGCTTTGTGGAAGTTCACTTAGAGGCCAGAAGACCTCAGGGGGGGCCTCCTGCTGAGAATCACCCCTACTTTAGAACTAAATAAGATGGGTAATAGAGATATTTTTCCCTTTTCCTATAAATGTAAAAGGGAAATGAAAACAAGGAAAATTTGTCTAAGAGACATTTATATCACAAAAGTTGGAAAAGAGTTTTTTTTTTTTAAATTAGGTTTATAGCTTCATTTCACTTGTACTTCAGAATGTCCTCTAAACAAAGTAAATTAGCATCCCGAGCGATTCTGAAAAACACTTTATAGACTGTAAGGCTGGGGTATATATAGCTCAGTGTTCGAGCACGAGGCCCTGGTCTCTGTCCCCAGCATGGCAAAAACAAACAAAAAATACATTGTAAAGTGTAGCACCTCTTAAGAAGAGTGTGTGTAGAAGGGTGTAGTTCAGTGAATTTTCACAAACTGAACACACCTGTGTAACCAGCACTTGGCTGGAGGCCCCTCCTTCCCCTCTCTGTTCCTGCTGGCACCTGCTGCAAGGGCGACCACCATGGGACGGGATCTCACTCTCAGGGGTTAGTACTCATCAGGACCAACTCCCCAGCTCTGGACTTGTGTGCCGAGCCATGCAGAGGCCTCAAGTGACACAACTGCCCTTTGCCAGGACTCGGACTGAGATCACCAAGGATAGCAGACCTGTGACACTGAAGTTAATACAAATTAGGCCGCGTGACCCGGGGAGCTTACATGGGAAAAGCACATCAGAAGCTGCGTGGGAAAGGGCCACACGCCTGGGTAGCTAAGAAACTCGGAAGCTGGTGGCTAGTCTAGGGCCTGCTCAAGACCGAAAACCCAAAGTTCCCTGAGCGAGCTCAGAACACACATCGCAGCCTCCCTGCTCCAGTGAACCCAGACAGGCTCAGCGTAACTCCCTGGGCACGCAATGCGAATACTTTGGACTTCCCCGGAGCTTTTAATCTAAGGATTTCAAAACACTTTGCAAGCAATTAAGGTTACAACACCCCTTTGTACTGTTGTTACATGCACCAAGGGGAGAGAAATATGGGTCGGGATTGGCTGGATTGACACACAGTGCCACAAATCCATAAATTTAATCTCTTCTAAGGGTGGAACAAATCTGGGGCAATCGCAAGCAGTTGGATTATGGAAGGTTGGAATGTGCTGATCACTTCTCAGAAGTCTTGCGTTTTGAGTAAATCCTTCAAGCAACATCTCCATATCATACTTTCTAGAAGTTTTAGTCTTTCCTATCACTTAATTCACATCATATTTTCCAAAAGTTTCTCTTTCTCTCCACCTTTGTATGCACAGCCGTTGAGTGAAATAGGAAAGTCAAATATTCTCCTTACTTTATAGTTGGAAAAACTAAGGCTCAAATGTCTTTCAGTAGTCACTCAGGAGCGAGCAGCTCCGAGCCAGCACAGGAACTTGGGTCCTGGGAGCCCAAGGTTCTCACAGAGCGCTGAGATAGTCTTCTGGTAGGTATGGCAATGAAAGAATGTGTTAAGACAAATGCAAATGCTGATTATCAGCTCCATTCATGTCTTCAAATAACTCAGTACAGCCTAGTGTGGCAGTACAGCCTCTATAATACCATCCACTTGGGAGGCTGAGGTAGGAGGATCAAAAGTATGAGGCCAGCCTGGGCAATTTAGTGAGAACTAATCTTTCTTTTTTTTGTACTGGGGATCAAACCCAGGGACTCTTTACCACTGAGTTATATCTCCAGTTGTTTTTATATTTTATTTTGGAACAGGATCTTTCTAAATTGCTGAGATCGACCTAAAATTTGTAATATTCCTACTTAAGCCTCCTGATTACACACACTTGAGAAGGTACCCTGTGCAAGATCCAGTTTTAAAATAGGGAGGGTGGGAGGAGGGG
>NW_025999949.1:23256313-23288291 GCF_001458135.2 Marmota marmota marmota
GGAGGGGGAGGAAGGGCAATGATCCTAACTTGGCTGGAGATGGAGCTCAGTGGTAGAGCACTCACCTAGCATGCATGAGGCCCTGGGTTCATTCCCAAGCACCACAAAACAAAAGCAAAACGCCCCTAACCTAGACACAGCATGTTTGGGTCCTGGCTGGCTGGCATTCTGGATGAGCACAGGCACCTCAGCACTGAGGACTCTGAAGCTGGCTTTTTAATGTGGCTCTGGCTGCACGAGGGAGGTAAGTGTCTGTTAATCACCCACCCCACCCCCAGACTAGGAGCAGCCGGAGCAGGATCTCATCACCAAACCCTGGGAACCATCCTCGCTGATTTCAGTTGACTCCTCAATTATCTCAATTGCAGTCAAAGACTCTGGTTCCAAGAGGAGGCAGGAGAAGAGAAGGAGGGACGCTGACAGTGTCCCCTCCCCTTGCTGCAGCTTTCACCCTTTGGCTCATTTTATCTTCTCAGCAGCCCTGTGAGGTGGGCGAGGTGTCCCCAATTACCAGAGGTTGGCCTTGAGTCCTGAGGCTGAAGAAGTCAAGGTCACAGCTGAGCAGGTGGGAGGGACTCCAACCTGGGTCTGGAGAACTTGACAATCTTACTCTCTTCCGGCCTGTGCTTTCCACGTGGGTTCCGACTTGCTAGGCCAGCAAGAAGACATCCTCTTTCTTGGAGCAGCCATTTTTCTGGAGGATTTTTGCCAAGCAGGGTACAATCTGCTGGGCCAGGACTGGTTCCAGTCTGTGATTTTCACTGGTTGAGATTTATCAGGGGACTGCTCATGTGGTACCAAGAGCCACCCAAGGTGCTTCACGTGAATTAACACATGACTACCACCAGCAATAGTGTTGCCATATGTCTCTTGTAATTGAAGAGGCTGAGGCTCAGAAAGGGTAAGGGACTTGCCCAGAGTCACACAGCACAAGATCCATTTGCTAATTCACACACCCAGAGCTGTTAGCATGAAGGCTTACTGCTCAGTTTTTAGAGTTGGGAGTTTGTAGTCCCAAATGCAATGTGGCATCCTGGAACAGAAAAAGGAAATTAGTGGAAAAACAACTAAAGTCTAAGTAAAGCCTAGAATTTAATAATAATAATGTACCTGAACATGGGTGCAGCACCAATAATCCCAGCTGCTCGGGAGGCTGAGTCAGAAGGATCGAAGATTTGAGGCCAGCCTTGGTAATTTAGCAAGACCCTGTCTCAAAATGGTAAAGATTCATCTCTGGGTTCAATCCTCAGTGCTGCTCCACATATGTATGCATGTACACACACACACACACACATATACACACACACGCATGTGTGCACACACACATGCACACATGCAGACACACAAAATGTACAAAAGTTGGTTTCTGAGTTGTGGCAAGAATACCACAGTAACAAAGTGATAGCATTAAGAAGAAATGGAGTGGCAGATGTAGGGGGACTCCATTATCTTTGCAAAAAAAGATTGAGTCAGCACTTCTGCTCTTTTTAGTCAGGGAAACCAAGTCTGAGATGGGCTACATGCTGTGCTTGACTGCCCCCAGCCCTCTCCAGCTGCTCCAACTTCCTGGGTGGTGGCTGGAAGTTGTGGGTGATCTTCTAGAATGTTCCTAGAGCTGGAGGAGGTGAGTCTACGTGGAGCTACCATGGAATGTGCCAGAAACCTTTGTGGATGGATCCAGGACAGGGCACTTTAAAGAGCTGACTCCTGGGTCTGGCCTTTGGAGGGGGACTATGGGTGCAGCTCCTTCAGGCCCGCCCTGGGTCCTTGCTCTCCATCAGCCCCGCTCAGGAGCATCCTGGCTGAGCTGCAGCCCCTGAACCCTCATTAGCAGGAAGGCCACAGGGGCTAGCAATTGGAGCAGGGTTTGACCTCCACCTGCAGAAGGAGGGATTCTGGGGAGGGGGGAGCTCAGATGGCCCAAGTGGATTTCTCATCCAAATTCCAGTTCAGGTGCTTCTGTGCTCAGCAGGAGGCCTGAGCTCAGGTGTGTGTGTGTGTGTGTGTGTGTGTGTGTGTGTGTGTGTGTGTCTCGGGGTGCAGCACCAGTCCTCAGGGCCATGAGGTGACTTATCCTCACTCCCCTCATGTTAGGACAGGAGCCTTGCCAAGAGAGAGGCCATGGGAGTGCACTGGTGGATGCCGTTTCACAATCCCCCACCCCCTCGCACTCAGCCTGTCCGGGACACCTTGCTGGGCAGTCCACAGCCGGTTAAGGCACCAGAAAGGGACAGTTGGAATCATAATGATGACAAGAACCCACCTGAATGGAGTACTCATCTAACACCATTGTAGGCACTTTGCAACTAGGTCTCATTTAAGTGTCAACTCTGTGAGGCAGGGATTTGCCTTTACCTCCTTTATAGGTGAGTGCGCGAAAGCACAGAGTTTAAGTGACTCGCTCAAGGTCACACAGTAACTGGGATCTGAACACGGGGAGTCTCGTGTGGAGGATGTTCTCCTAACACGTGACCTGCTGACCCCTTTGACCACTGGCTCCCTGTTTATGTTTTATCCCACCGTCGAGGTCCTCCTGTGCCAGCCTGTCTGTGTGGAGCATCTGACCTCTGTCAGGAGCAACACTTCACATCTGACCCTTGGAGGAGCTGGCAGCCATCAGGGAAGAACTTGAACTTTTGGGTTAGCGGGAACTGGTGTCAAATCCCAACTTACTTAACGTTGTGACCCAAACAGGTCACAGGACCCTCTGTGCTTCAGGTGCAGCAAATGGAACAGGAGTGGTCACATCTGGGGCTGTGGCTGTGCAGTTCACACACGAAGCCATTCGAAGTCCCAGCAGCCGCAGAGCAGGCGCCTGCTTCAGCAGATCCTTGGGTCCTGCCTAGGGAGATTGGGCAGACAGGATTTGAATCCCAGCCTCACTCCCTGTTCGCTCATCACCTTCAGGAAGTTGCAACACCTCTCTGAGCCACAATCCCCTCATCCCTAAAGTGTGCATGATAATGAGCCCTCTACCGGGCTGCAGGGAAGGGCCTGGTTGGAGGGGGAGCGCAGCCTGGGGGGTGGCAGGGATTGGAGTTCCGCTTATCATTATTTCCCTCCCTTCTTGCTCTTTCTCCTCTGGTTTGCAGGTTTGTGGGGGATGGAGTGTAGACTGTTCCAGATCAGCTGGGAAGACAGGGAACAGCTCACAAAGCCCCAGTGGTCAGACTTCCAGGCCCCTGCTGACCTGGGTTTCAGTCCTGGGAAACAGAGAACAATCTGTCTTCTCTGACCTTTCCAGCCACCAGCACCTCCAGTGTCTAGAAGGTTCCCGGGGGGAGAAGGGAACTTGAAAGCACCATCTCCCAGAGGCCACCCTGACTCCCCAGCGGAGGCTTTGGGTTCCCACCAACAGAGCAGAGAGTCAAAGGGCCAGTGCACCACCAGCTTCTGCTCAGGCACGAGCGGCAGAGTGGACAGATGAGAGGCCTGATGTCACAGAGACCTGTGACTCTAGTACTGGTACTGAGGAGTGAACTGACCCACTTCAGCCTCAGTTGCTTAATCTCTCTCTCTCTCTCTCTGTGGGGTGTGTGTGTGTGTGTGTGAGAGAGAGAGAGAGAGAGAAAGTGTTTGGGTATGTTGGATTGAACCAGGGACCATCTACCATTGAGCTACATCCCCAGCTCTTTCTATTTTTAAATTTTTGAGACAAGATCTTGCTAAGTTGCTCAAGGTCTCTCTTAGTTGTTGGGTTGGACTCAAACTTGTAATCCTCCTGCCTCAGCCTCCTGGATCACTGTTACAGGTGTGCACCATCATGCTTGGCTTCAGTTGCCTTATCTGTGTAATGGGTAGTAAAAGATCACGTCTGTGAAATATCTCCCACAGCCCTGACATGTACAAAATGTCAGCCATGCAGGCTGTCAAAAACTGGGGTCAAAGCAAGTCAAAACCAGCTAGTTGATCCATTAAGAATGTGCTAAGTAGGTGGGCCGGGTGGCACGTGCCTGTGTTTCTAATTATTTGGGAAGAAGAAGTGGGAGGTTCACTTGAGCCGTGGGAGTTCAAGAGCAGCCTTGGCAACAGAGTGACGAAATTCTGTCTCAGGAAAAATGAATGAATGAATGAATGAATAAATAAATAAATAGATAGATAGATAAATAAAAGAGTGCTTCTCTTATGTAGGGGTGGGAATCTTGTTAGAATCCAGGTTCTGTTCATCAGGGCCAGGTGGGGCCCGAGACTCTGCATTTCCAGCCACCTCTTGGGTGAGGCTGATGCGCAGCCTATGAGCCACAGTTAGGGCTGCGTGGGATTGAAACCCGTTTACAGGGACCTCCTGAGACTCAGTTAAGATGAGCAAGCTCCGGCTGAGCATGGTGGTGCCTGTCATCTCAGTGACTTGAGAGGTTGAGGCAGGAGGACCACAAGTGGGAGGCCAGCTTTTCCATCTTAGCGAGACTCTGTCTCAAAATAAAAAACAAAAGGCTGTGGTGTAGCTTAGTGGTAGAGCACCCCTGGGTTCAATCCCTAGTACTCTCCCCACCAAAAAAAAAAAAAAAAAAAGTTGAGCTAATTCTTGCAAACGGATCTGGTGGGTACAGGGGAGGGAACGGAGAGGGACTGAATATTGCGTAGCTGCCTGGCATCAGGCTTGCTGGGTGGCCTGTCTCTTGGCTCTCACTGCCCCTTGGAGGGAGCCGAGCATCCCCAGTGTCCTGGGGGGAGCCAAGACCTGGCCACCAAGGGACTTGCTCCAGGTCACATGGGGCTGGGCTGAGACGGGGGCTCAGCTCTTCCTGCCTCTGGTCCCATCACCTCGGGAGCAATGGCAGGACCTGGAAATAGTCAAGGGCCCCCTGGGCAGGCCACCGCCTCTCTCTGGAGAAAGAGGTGGCCTGGTGTACGTGACCTCTGCTCTCCCTCCCCAGCCTCCCCTTGGGAGAGCCCGTGTGAGATGCTCTTATTCAGAGTTCATCTGGCCCTGTCCCCCTCCGCTTCCTAATTTGGTGGTGACATTCTGGTTGCAGACGTATCAGTTTCACCCTGTGGAGTAAGGGACGTCAGTGGAACTGCTGGGTACAACCCTCTGCGCTACACAGACAGAAGGAGCTTAGCACCTGGGCCACACGGGACACTCCACCAGACCCGGAGGCAGGCCTTCCCACGGCTCCCAGGTAGAGAAGGACACTTACGTGAACTGGCAGTCGCATGGCACCCACTTTCACCAGAGCCCAGTCGTAGGGCTCAGCCCCGGGCCTGAGAGCTATGGAGATTGGCTTGAACATGGAGAAGCAGGTGTATGGGCCTCCATATCTCAGCTGGGCCTCGTGAGCTCATAGATTGCGGAAGAGCAAGTGGCCAGAGCTGAAATCTAGGGGTGTAAGCTTCAGCTCTGCTCCTTCCGAGTGTACAAGTGATTTAATCTCCCTGCACCTCAGTTTCCTTATCTGTAAAATGCTGTTTATGGTCGTAGTTGTCTCCTGGGATTATGGAGGTTAAATGAGATAATATATGAAAAGTCCTTAGTGCCTGGGTCATGGTGAGCTCTCAGTACATGCTGGCCAGCCCCTGAAAGTGAGACTCATTGCACTGACCCATTTTGCTTATTGTTATACCTAGCATCTAGGACAGTGCTGAGCGTGGGGTAAAGAGTCACAAATATTGGTGCCATGATTGAATCAGGAAGCTTCTAGAAGAGAAGTTTTCAAACCGTGTTCCTGGGACCCTATGGCCCCTGGAACCACTGTGGGAAAATGTGGGGGGGTCTGAGAGGGAGCAGCAGCTTCCTGCCCTGACTGCTGCACAGAGCCTCTTGATTTTATTATTTTTGTGCGTGGTGTTGGGGATCCAACCAGGGATGCCCACGTGCTAATCACACACTCTATCACCGAGCTACACCCCCGGTCCTCATACTGTATTTTCATTTCTTCTTTTGAAACAAGGGACTGACTCCAGGGTCTCGTGCGCGCTCTGCATATTCTCTATCCTGAGCCACCCTGCAGCCAGCTTCTCTGAGGTACAGGCTTTCATGTGGTTTTGTAGGTAACATTTGATTTGCAGGGAGTTTTCTGTGTGTGCTGTGGGTTGAACTTGGGGCTTTGCACTTGCCAGGCAAGCTCTCTGCTACTGAGCCATATCCCCAGCCCCCGGGGGGAGACTGTGCAGCTGAAAAATACTTTAAAAATCAATGACGTCTGAAATCTGATCCCTGGGCCACCTGAGGAGACTGCCCTGGGTGAGGGTTAGGAATGCTGTTCCCACCCATGATCTGCAGGAAGCGCATGAAGTTTTAATCCCTGTCACCAGGGATTCCCATTTGTGCTAACGGTTGGCAAACGTGTGTCTGATCATTTTAGGAATGGGGACATGGAGGCCTTGTTGAGTGCCTGCTCAGGGTCCCCTGGGTGAGCTTGGTGGGGCCAAGGCTGAGTACTAGACATGTCTCCTCCTGTGCTGCAGCTTCCGTCTTTCTCACGGATCTGGAGGCTGGGAAGCCCAAGACAGAGCGCCGGCAGGCTCCCTGTCCGGTGAGGGCCCACGTCCTGGTTCTGGGGTGGTGTCTCCTCTCCGTGTCCTCACGGGGCAGAAGGAGTGGGGAGCTCTCTGAGCTGATTATCCCCTCCACGAGGGCTGCACCCACAGGACCCAGTCACCTACCATGCTGGCATCTGGGAGTGGGGGGGACAGATGACTTTTGGGAGGCACAGAAGCACTCAGTCTACAGCAGTAGGCCAGAGGCTTGCAGAGACCCCTGCCACGTTATGAGAGGGGGAGGGGACAGGGACCCCATCATCCCGACATTTGTGGGTGGCATCTTTCTGCCCCTAGAGCCTTGGCTTCACCCATTCCTCCCTCACGCAGGCGCTTGGTGATGCTGGCTGAAAGGAGGGAGGAGGATGAACGGAAGTTGCTCTTGCAGAGAGAGAAAAACGAAGGATGCACCATGTAATGGAGGACTAAGTGCTGTGAGGAAAATAAGACCAGCTGAGGTTGGCAAGATTGGGAGTTGGGAGACTATTTTAGATAGATTCAGGAGGAAAAATAGGCCACCTCTTAGGAAGCGTATTGAGTTAAGACCTGAGTTATGTGAAAGACCGAGTCTCCTGGGGGAACAGCATTCCAGGTGAGGGAACAGCAGGTGCGAATGTCCTGGGGCAGGAAGGACCTGATGTGGGAGGAACGGCTAAATGAGCCCTAAATAGACAAGCTGTGAAACTTCCTAGAACAGTTCCTGGAACACGCTGGCTATCACTACGATTGGTGTCATTTTGTCTTCACGATGACCAGGACCACTCCCATTTGGTTTACTATTATTTTATTCAGTTTTATTTTATCAGTCAGAATTAGTGAGGTGCAATTTCCCTATCCTAAAATTAACCCTCATTGACTGTACAGGTAGGTACGGTTTGATAGACGGGCCTGCCTGAAACTCCCACCAACATCACCCTATTGGACGCCTCCACCACCTCAGAAATTCTCCGCTGCCCTCTGTGGCCGCCTCCTCCCCCAGGCAGAGTGCCTGGCACTTACCCCATCTCTGTGTCTGGAGTTTGGAAGCCCCCTGTGCAAGGGCGCTTCCTACCTCCTTCACCGTCAGGCATGAGGCTTTCTAGATCCACCCAGCCGCTGATCTTGCTCTTTTCGATTCTCCAGCAGGGTCCAATGTGTGGCTGAACCGCCTTCTGTTTATACCTCACCTTTAGACAGACACCCGGATGCTTCCAACGGAGATTGCCGCAAAGCTGCCACAAACACTCGCGTGCGTGCTGGGTGAGGCCGCAGGTCTTCATTTTCTTGGGTTAAGACCCAGCAGTCACAGTGCTGCGTCACATGTTTAGCTTGATTAGAAACAACAGGATGGTTTTCCACAGTGGGGGCACCGCTGCGTCCCTGCTGCATCCCCACAGGGAGTGCCTGAGCTCTGCAGTTGCTGATATTCATGGACACTTGGTGTTGTCGGATCAACTTGTTCATCTCCAGCCAACCCTCCAAACCTGGGATTCTGTGTCAGAGATTCAATCGGTTCAATTTGGGTCCTGTTATGGTTCCCAGGACCCCAAAACAAAAACAAAACAAAACAAAAACCAACAAAACAAAACGCAAAAAAACTGGTTCTCACTAAATTGCCCAGGCTGGCCTCATACTTTTGATTCTCCTGCCTTAGCCTCCCAAGTGGGTGGGATTACAGAGGGTGGACTGCCATACTAGGCTCTACTGAGTCATTTTGAAGACATTAATGGAGTTAAATAATCAGCATTTGATGTTTTGCATAAGAGACAGGAGCATCTGCAGATGTGGAGATCCACAGGGGCTCGGGTGGGTCCTAGAACCATCCCTGGTGGAGACTGATTCTAACATGGATTGATTTACATTCAGCCTTTCCAGTGGACACCCGGGGCATCTCACTGGGTCTGATTCCCTTTTGCTGAAGACTGATGAGGCCGAGCATCTTTTCCAACCCTTATTTGCCATCCACGTCTCTTCTCTGTTGAATTAATTCCTCCAGGATTTTGCCTATTTTAAATTGGAAATTTGTTTTCTTATTGAATTGTAGTTCTTTTTTTTTTTTTTAAATATATCCCAGATGCAAGTTTTTCAGTCCAGCATACATTTTGCAAAGAGATCCTCCAGTCTACAGCTTGCCTTTTCACGGTCTCAAAGAGTGTCTTTTGAAGAGGTGAAGTTCTATAATTTCATATAAAAGCCCAGCTTATCAAAATCTTCTTTTATGGTTCACATATCTTTTATTCTAAGAAACTTCGCCTAACCCAAGGTGACAAAATTGTATTCTATATTCATTTTATTCTGAAAGTTTCACAGTTGGAGCTTTTACATCTAGATTGGTGATCCATTTTGGGTCATTCTTTTTAGGTAACATGTGACTTAGGGCCAAGGCTCGGCTCTGAGATTGGCTCATACCATTTGCTGAAAGATCTGCCTTAGGAATCACAAGGCTTTGCCCAGCGTTCTGTGCAGGGCAGAATTTCCAGTCCCATGGGAGTGTTGCCAGAGAAGGGTGAGGATTCAGACTGTGGAAGTCCTTGAGTGGGGAATGGGACTCCAAGTGGCCTGCCTCAGTGGCCCTCTGGGTGATGAAGTCACCGGCCCCAGGTCAGCATGCAGGCCAGCCGGGGAGGTGCCTGCCCGGGCGTTTCTCTTGGTGTTCTCAGAGATTTGTACTGCTCTTGCGTAAGCTGCAGATTAGGAAAGCATTAGGTAAGGAGAGTGGCCCGAGCGGATTACACACCAGCCTGGCGCAGGGCCAGGAATGCGGCCTGCAGGGAAGGCCTTGCCCAGGGAGTCCAATAGAGCTCACACCAGGGCAGGGACGGCTTCCTCTCTCCTCCTGCAGCCAGAGCAGAGGCTCTGCTGGGTCTGGCTGGGCTCTGCGCTGGAGAAGCAGGGTCTCTGGAACCTCCTTCGTGTCTCCTGGCCTTGGAGGTGGAAGTGGGAAAGGAAGTTGGGAGCCCTCGGGAACTGCATAATAGATCCCACTTGAAGGAGGAGGCCTATTGTAAAGGCCTGGGGTCTGGAGGAAAGTAAGCACCAAATCAATATCACTCCTAGCCTCTGGCCCCTCTAGATGTCGGTCCATGGTCCTGACCTGGGGACCCTGGAGGGACCCACAAGAAGTGGCTCCTTTGACATGCCATACTGTCGTCACTCATGTTTTCAATTGAGCCTCTACTGTGAGTTCACAAGTTCTCTCATTCACGGGACCTAGGTAGGATCCCTGACCCCTAAGTGCTTGCACTCAGATTGTGGAAGATGCGAACTCCAGATATCGTGAGGGTGGGAAATTTTGCCGAGAGGTTCCTCTGTGCCAGACGTGTCATCGAGGGTCTCCAGACATCATTAGATTCATTTTTACAGCAACTCTGGAGGAGTGGATTGGTGATGTCCACTCGTCATGTAGAAACTGGAGCTCGGAGAGGTCAAGTGACTTACTCATAGTTGCACAGTTAGTGTGAGAGCCAGGGTGGGAATTGGAGACCGTCAGGCTCTATAGCATGTGAGCTTCCATTAATCTCGTTGCCACAGTATGTGCAAAGAGCTCAGCTGGGGACTGTAGGGCTCGCTGAGGGTAGTGAGCAGCAGTGTCCAACTGCAGATCCCTGGTGTCTGCTGAAGGACAGACAGAGGTAACTGAGATACTGCACTTGGGGCAGTGGGTCTCGGGGCGTCTGGGTAGCTTTCGTGGAGGACGGGGCATGAGATGCCGGTTCTGAAGGATAGAAGCCTGCAGGTATCGGGGGTGGGGGTGTGGATCCTGGAGGGTGGGACAACCTCAGTGGAAGTCCCATTATGGAGCCGTAATGACAGTGAATCCAGTGACGGCTGTGTCAGCCCCACTCTCTTTCTCGTTTTGGTCCTGGGGATTGAACCCAGAGATGCTCTCCACTGACCTGCATGCCCAGCCCTTTCAGCTTTGTCCTTGTGAGACGGGGTCATGCTCAGTTACCCAGGCTGGCCTTGAACTTGAGATCGACCTGCCTCAGCCTCCCCGGGGGCTGGGGTGACAGGTGTACGCCAGCCACTGCATCTGGCTGAACCTCACTGTCTTGATGGCTTCGTCTGCCCCCGGGGGTGCTGCTACCTGTCTGCCTGGTGGGGTTCTCAGAGCTGTCTTGGAGGCCAAGGGAAACAATGCCCCAGAGCCCCGGGGCAGCTGTTGTGCTCGTGCCCACGTACAAACGGGGCTTGGTCCCCTGGGGAGAAAGCTAGTGCCTCTGGGAGTTTTCTCACCTGCCAACAGCACAGGGGCTTCTGCTTTGCCTCTGAGGACAGCGGACTCATTCTCCTTTCTACAAAAGAGGTGACTGCTGTCCACCTGGGGGAGCGTAAACTACAGTGCTCCAGGACAAATCAAAAAATGCCCACTCCCACTTAATTCAGCAAACCTCGAGGCCCTGTGCCAGGCACGGGTGTGGCTGCACTAGGGCCCAGGTCCTGTCTTCCGGAGGCTCTCAGGCTAGCACTAGACGAAGCCCACTGGGATGGGGTATTGCTGTCCACTGAAGCTCATTGCTTCTCCCTTGCTGGGGGGGGGACCTTGTTCAACACAGGTGTGGTCATTTAACTTGCCTTCAATAATGACTGTGAGCAGAACACAAGCATATTACTTCTGGGTAGAAGCCTTAAAACTAACTCCTTGTTTCATACAGTTTGCTTTGCCCTCTCTTATGACAGCCAGATATGCCCCCAGAAACAGGCTACAGCGTTCCAGTTGGGGACCAGGGTGAAGATGATGCTGAACAGAGCAGCTGCCAACCTGTGATGGACATTTAGGGTGAGTGAGAAATAAACCTTTGCTGCTGTAACAGCAAAGTTGGACATTGGGTGTTGTTTGTTACTGCAGCATAACCTAGCTCATCCTGACTAATGTACCCTTAAACAGCTCACCAGAACATGGAGGAAAGTGCTGGAAAATAAGTGAATGGTGTTCTGTGGGAACATAGAGGAAGGAAGCAGGGAGCAGAGATTAACCCCACAGGGATCTCTTCTATTCATTTACTCCTTCCAATGAATATGGTAGAAATCATCTTCACATAACAAGTGAGAGATGTTAAATTCCAGGTTGTTCAGTTTGTCATGAATGGGTCTGCTGTTTCAGTTTAGGTCTTCCTGATACCTACACCTGGACTTTGAAATTTTATTAACGGTAGCTAACATTTTTGTAGCACTTTCTATGTGCTAGGACAGTGTTCTAAAAGCTGTGTGTGAATTAACCCCCTGAACTCTTACATCAAACCTTCGAGGTGGGTATGTATTATCCCCAGTTTACATCACAGGGAAACTGAGGCCACTGACTTGCCCCAGGTCACCCAGGTGGCATCTGAAGCCTGGAAGTCTGGGGCCACTGCTCTAGAAGATGGGTTCCCTCATGCTCGTGAGGCAGCAGGTGAGCCCCGGAACTGCCTGGTGGCAGCTCTGCTTGGGCCAGCTCTCCAGCAGCCCTGGTCAGTGTTTCAGTGGCCACCTGTCAGCCCACAGCTCCTCAGTGTCCCTTCAACCTTCCTGGATGTCTTGTGGGCACTCTTCCCCAAGCCCCAGAGGATCTTTGCTGCTATAACAGCAAAGTTGGACATTGGGTGTTGTTTGTTACTGCAGCATAACCTAGCCATGTCCCGCGGCACCAGTGCCTCTGCCTTTGCCTCTTCCTGTTGCTGAGCCCTCTTTCTAGAACATCCTTCTCCACCTGGTGAACGGCCACTGTTCGCCAAGACTGAGGCCAAGAGCAGCTTTAGGCACGAGAGTCCCAAATCTGGAAGCAACACAGATGCCATCGACTGGTATCGTGGACCTGAAACGTCCCCCAAGGGCCCGTATGTGCAAGGTGGCCGCCAGACTGGCGCTGTTGGGAGGCGGGGGACTGTACCAGGGCGGGCCTGGTGGAAGGACGGTAGGCCCCCGGGTGTGCCTGGAAGGGTATATTGGGACCCCAGCTCCTCCCTCTCGCTTTGCTTCCCACGAGGCTAGCAGCTTTGCTCCGCCATGTGCCCCTGCCTCGATATTCTGTCCTGCCACAGGCCACAGCGACACTGAAATGTCTGAAACCCAGAGCAGGAGGCCTCGACTGTCAAGCCTCGGTGAACCCCACTGGTCCACAGGGCGTGGGTGGCCTTGGCATCCAGCCTGCTCTGGCGCGAGGTTCTTGTAGTCACTGCATCCC
The DNA here is from genome assembly GCF_001458135.2 of Marmota marmota marmota. Classification (NCBI taxonomy): domain Eukaryota; kingdom Metazoa; phylum Chordata; class Mammalia; order Rodentia; family Sciuridae; genus Marmota; species Marmota marmota. Next base: position 23,268,936 of record NW_025999949.1, read on the forward strand.
CTCCCCATCCTGCACCTTGGGATGTGACCCCAAGCCCAGGGACAGAGGGCCCTGTTTGTCTTTCTCAGTGATGTTTCTCCAGTGCCCAGCACAGAGCTGGTCAGGCAATAAAATCACAAAAATTCTTTTTCTTCACTAGACTTTTGAACACCTGGAATAACAAATTGTTAGTTGGTTACTGAAAATATTAGAGTCATTTTTATTTTTGAAGTAATAAAACGGAGGGCAGCCCACGCGTGGATCATTTCCCCCAATACTTTTAACCTTAAATGATAGTGTGGGGAAGCCCAAGAGGGGCCAAATCTCTGATACGTTCAAGTCCTGGTGAGTACATTTTTCGGGGAAGGTTATCAACATTTTGGAGGGTGCTCTGTGACATTTTATTAAAAAAAAACCCACAATATTTTTTAGAACAGTTTTAGGTTTCCAGGAAAATTGCTAAGATAACAGAGAAAACTCCCCTCTGCTCTGCACACAGTTTTCCCAATCCTAGCATCTCACATTGAAATGCTACATTTGCTATAATTAATGAACCAATATCAATATAGTAATATCAACTAACGCCCGTAAATTGTTTAGATTTGCTTAGTTTTTATGTAACATGCTTTTCTTCTCCCAGGATCCCACATTACATTGTCTCCTCCAGCTCTACTTGACTGTGCGGGTTTCTCAGACTCTCCTTGTTTCTGAGGCCCTTGGTAGTTTGGAGAGGTACTGGCAAGTATTTTTTTTTACACTGTCTTTTTTTTTTTTTTTGATACTGGGGATTGAACTCAGGGGCAGTCAACCACTGAGCCACATCCCCAGCCCTGTTTTGTATTTTATTTAGGTCTCACAGAGTTGCTTAGCGCCTCATTGTTGCTGAGGCTGGCTTTGAACTTGCATCCTCCTGTCTCAGCCTCCTGAGCTGCTGGGATTAGGGGCGTGCATCACCGTGCCCGGCTACACTATCTTTTAACTGGGATTTATTCAACGTCTTTCTCACGGTTGACCAGTGTTGTGGGTTTGGGAGGAAGACCATAGAGGTGAAGAGCTGCACTTATTTTTCAGATCTAAATTCTGTCTGTGACTTTAGATGAGAATGTGTCATAGTTGACATTCTATGATTATGAGGTTGCCTTCCTTCTAAGGGGAAAGAGGGCTTGATCCTCAAATGGGAAATGACAAAACAGAACAAAATCACAAGCATGTTTTCTGTCTGCAACTTCATCCTCTCCCACACCCAAACCAACAATACTGCAATTTCTGGGTATTGGTAGTACTTTCTAGGTGAATTAAACTGACTCAGAGGGAGCCAGGAAGGTGTTGCATAGATAGCTCATCCTGGATCAACCCCTTCCTGCTGTCATGTTTTCTTCCTGAGCAAATCGTCTAAGGATCAGAAGGTGGGGAAATGATTCTGTTCTCAAGGGTCTGCCCAACCAGGGTCCCTCACGCCTCTCTCCTTTCTTCGATTACACATTTTTAAAATCCTTGCTATGATCTCGGAGCCATACTTGGGCCGTAAGGGTGACGGAGACTGGGTTCTCATTGCAAGTGTCAGGGGTTTGGAGAGAGAATGAGTGAGACCTGTCACAGGTCACAGGTCTCGGAGAGTTGGGCATGTCCTGGAATTCTGCACACCCATGGAGGGGAGGTCATCATTTGGGTTGGCATGAAGCCTGCCAGTCAAATGTAGCTGGGCAGTACAAGATGCCAATAGAGTGAGCCTGTTAACAAGCAGGACAGGCTCCGCCTGTAAGGGGACAATAAACGCAGGATTTAACAAGGGCCATCTTTCCCCAGATACCACTGGTTTTGAGTGAGTGAGAGGTGACTTTTCCCTTCCAGGTCTGCCTGTGTGATGATACCCAGGCTCAGCTGGGGGGAGGTGACTCAGCTTAATCAGAGGCTGTGACACGGTTTACCAACCCTAATCCTTAAATCCTTGACTCTTTTCCACATCGCTCATGTCAAACTCACCCCTCGGTGAGGATAGGACCGTGCTTTGCCAAGCACTCCAGGTCTCCAGCCAGTAGATCCGGGTTTGGTTTCATATTAATGAAAATTGCTTCCATTTGGATGATGGACGCAGAAAGCCAGTTCCTGTACTTTCTGTATTTGGTCTCATCCAATCTTCAGTGGAGCACGAGATAATGATGGCGCTGATGAGAGTTATTAATTACTGAGCAGTTATTATGTGCCAGGTTGTACAAAGGGCTTGGCACGGAACTTAAGTTTTACATTAATCCTGTGAGCGCTCAAGTCTTAAGCACAGAACTGGATTGATTTTGACCTCTGTGTGTACCCACATAACCTCCACCTAGGATAAGATGTAGGATGGTTCTCCCAGGCTGTCTCGGGGCCGAGCCTCCTCATGACGATCCCCCCACCCCAGCCAAGGAAGCCTCTCTTCTTTCATCACTGTGGATAAGTCCTGTGGCTCATTAAAAAAAAAAAAATCTTGGAGTTGGTGGAGCACTTGCCTAGCATGTGAGTCACTGTGTTCGATCCTCAGCACTACGTAAAACAAACAAGCAAACAAATAAATGAATGCTTAAAGACAGGTATTGTATTCATCTACAAAAATTAAGTATCTTATTTTAGAATGAAAGTGAAAATCACATTCATAAAAATCAGCCCCTTTGCAGTGGCCTGCCGTGTTCTACAGAGCTCGGAAACCTCACCTCTGTCTCCAAAACATTTTTGTCACCCTGCGAGGAAACCCCGAACCCATTCAGCATTTAGCTTGTTTTTGAACGTCCTGTAAGTGAATCATGCAGGGCGTGCCCTCCTGGGTCTGAGAGTCACCCGTGTTGTGTGTGCGGTGCCAATATTACCCTGGTTTTATAGATGAGGAAACTAAGGCCAGAGTGGTGGAGTGACCCGCCCAGGATGGCTCAGCGGGCGGGTGGTGGAGCAGCGATCCCGGTGGTGGGGCCTGGAGCCCTGTTTCCGGAGGGTGCACCATGTTTCCCGGGAAAGAGCGAACTCCAGGGAATGAGGTCACAAGCTGAGCATCGCTGGCCAGGATTTCAGTGCAGCCTTCAGCCTGCAGCCCAAGCCGGTGACCGCCACCTGTTTTCCCACTGGCCAGCTGAGCGCCGTGGGGCCTCTATGTAGGGCCTCAGTTCTCAGCCTCACTAAAGCCTTCTGCGCCTTGGCTGGGCTGAGGGGGCTTAACTGAGAGCCTTCAAGCACCGTCACTAGGTTTTGGTTGACCTTATGACACCGAAGTTTTTTAGGAATGTGGTCAGAGCTGGGTTGGCCCTGGAGAGAGCTGGCCCTACGTGGGGTGGCCAGTGGGGGCCCAGCCCTTCCTGTTCTCTTTGGGTGTTTGTAGAGCTTTAGTATTTCCTGTGCTTGACCCCATCCAGGGTCACCAGGACAGACACCTAACATCCAGGGTCTCTGAGTCAAGGGAGTGCACCTTCTGAAATACCCCGTCCCAGCCTGGTGACCCCGGTCATGATCCTCTGATGAAGCCTTCCATAGGATACTCTGCTGTCACTTGGGAATTCACCTTCTGAGATGGGAGGAGAGAAGAAGGTCAGGGGACTGGGGATGAGAGACGGGTGCCTTGTTGAAAGGGTGCCCTAATTTCTCCGGTGACAGCATCTTTTCATCTCTGAAGTTGGCCTTGTAGCTTTGCCCCCATGAATGAGTGTGAGGAGAGGTCACATGGTGGACCGTCAGAGTTCGCCACTGTCACTTTTGTCCTTGTCGGGCACCGGTTCCCGGAGCGGCTGGATGCTCCTCCCCTCCTGGGCCTCTCTACGCACCCCGGGAAGAGTGGACTTGGGGTGTGGCGTCCCCCAGGATGGAGTCTTCCCCTCCAGCCTGCTTGGATCCCAACCCTTCCCTTTCCAAGTAATTTCTCAGGGGCAACAGAGGTAGAATGTTCCAGAATGCTCTGCAGGCCAGAGGTGGCTTGCCAGAGCAGTTGCCTGGATTACAGCCTCTTCCCCCATCAGCAAATCATGTGAAACAAAGTCCCATCCGCTGTGAACCCTGAATTGGGGAAAACGCTGACACCCAGGGCCCGTGTCCCTAAAGCCGGCGTTTCTCAGGGATAGCGGATTCCTGAGTGCGGGCAGCCGGCCAAGACCGGGAACTCATTAGCTGGGGATCATCAGGCCGGACTGGGATGCGGAGGCAGCTGGGGGACAGGGCAGGGGCGACCTGCCCCTGATGGCGGTCACCGGGTAGCCCAGGCTGTTTCTAAAATACGTGGGGGTCAGGGACCCCTTTCAGCTCCCCAACAGCTCCCACCTGCCCTGGGAGCCCCCTCCCCACAGTCCGGCAATGACAGCCTGGGTGCTGACCCAGCAAGAGCACTGTGGACCGTGTCCAGCTGGGACCTGACCCTTGTTTGGATGGACCTGGGCAAAATGGTCACGAATACCGTCCACTCAGTGCCCCTGCTGGCTCCTGGACCCATTCCCTCCTTAGGCCCCAGGAGGACGCTGTCTGCAGCCCTTGGGCTCCAGCTGTCTTCCTGCTTCCCGAGACTTCGACCTCTGAGCACGGAGGAAATGAGCAAGGCCCATCACTTCCCATTCAGAGGCCCCTCCCCCTCCCCCTCCCCCCAGCCTCCCCAAGGTCGCCAGCTTTCTCTTTCCCTCCTTCCTCTTCTCTGCAGCATTTCCTGGTTTTCCCAAACAGAACGAGTCACGTCCATCTCCGTGTTCCCATAACACTTAGAAGCCACCCTATCTGTGACTTAAGCTGACTTTATGAACCGTGATTTTTTTCTCTTACGCACGCACAGAGGAGGGGAGGTTGTGAATATTTCCTTCTCTCTTTTTGCTTCGAGCTAAGAGCCCAATTTGTGGTTCCCTTGATGAAGTGATCCGTGCGAGTTTTTTGAACCAACTTTGTTCCTGGCTTCATCTCTCTCTTTTATTTTTTGGTGATACTAGGAACCAAACCCAGGGCCTTGAGGATGCTAGGATGTATCTAGCACTGAGCCCCTGATCCTTCAGGGTCTTGCTAAGTTCTGAGGCTGGCCTCAAACTTGTGATCCTTCTGCCTCAGGCTCCTGAGTTGCTCCATTGCGTCTGGCCCTGATTTCATTTTGGATTCAGCCTCTTTGTGTATGGTGCTGGGACTGAACCCAGAGCCTTAAGCCTGCTAGACAAATGCTCTACCACGGAGCTGCATCCCCGATTCACGTTCAGCCTTCCTTTCCTCCGTTTCTTCATTTATATATATAGTATCCTCGTTATATTCATCTATGTGACCAACCTCAATTTTTTGCATTATCAATTTTTTTTTTAGAATTTTGATATTTATTTATTTTTAGTTTTTGGCGGACACAACATCTTTGTTTGTATGTGGTGCTGAGGATCGAACCCGGGCCGCACGCATGCCAGGCAAGCGCGCTACCACTTGAGCCACATCCCCAGACCGCATTATCAATTTTAATGAAGTATAATTTATACAAATAAAATCCATCCATTTTAAGTTTTCAGTGTGATGAATTTGACAACTGAGTATACATATAATCACTACCATATGATGATATGGGACACATTTCTACCACCCTAAAATTCCCTTGTCTCTTTTCCGAGTGTGCCACCCACTCTGGTCCTGGGTACCACGGATCTGCTTTGAGCCACCACAGATTTATCTGCTGCTTTCTTCAGTTTCCTATAAATAGGACCACGTGGCATTGGCTGCATTCACTTGGCATAGTGTCTTTGAGATGTGTGCGTGCTTTGTGTACACCAGCAACGGTTCCTTTTTATGGCCGTGTAGTATTCCACTGTCTGGAACTTGTTTCTCCAGTCACCTGTTGATGACTCCTTAGCTATTTCTAGTTCTAGACTATTTTGAATGAGTAAGGTCAGGTTTCGGAAGCAAGGACAGAGCGTGAAGTGGGTGTTGGGCAAACAAGAAGCTCATTCACCATTCACAAAATTCACCATTAAAGACTTCACATGGGGCCTGGCATTCAAGGCTGCTAAAGACTCGCCTGGTTGGTGGGGAGGGAGTGTGGGGAGAGGCTGATCAACAGGTACCAAGCTGTAGTTAGATAGGAGAAAGAAGTTCTGCAGTGCTATTGCTTAGTAGTTAAAGATAGTACTGTCTATTTTTAAAAAGCTAAAAGAAAGGATCATGAATGTTTTCACCACCAAGAAGTGGTGAATGCTTGAAGCTGGGCTCAGGGGTGCACACGCCTATAGCCCCAGTGACTCGGGGGACTGAGGCAGGAGGACCTCAATTTCAAGACCAGCCTGAGCAGCTTAGTGAGACCCTGTCTCAAAATAAAAAATATAAGGAGGCCCAGGGGTGTGACTCAGTAGTAGAGCAGCCCTGCATTCAAGCCCCTGTACAAAGAAGAAAGGAAAAGAAAGTTTGGGCATTGCACCGTGTATACACGTATTCAAACGCCACAGAGTGCCCATAAGTATGCACAGTTTGTGTATCAGTTAAAATTTTTAAAGTTAAAGAAAGAAAGAAAGGTGTAGTTGGGTTGATTTTAGCAGCTCCCTGCCTGGGAGACAGAGTTGGACTGTGAGTCACAGAAGTAGGAGTCTCAGTTCCAGCCCTGGGCGTCTCCATCACCTGATCTTTAATAAGCCATTGAAATTTCGGAACCTCAGCTCCCTGGCTCTGTGGAATGGGACGGAATCTTTCTAAATTATCACCATGTCTCCCTGACATTGTGAACACTTGGCAAAACATGCAGCATCCGTCACAACGGATGGCCACGGAACCCCTGAAGACGGAACTGACCCTTCAAGTCTTGAGTTTCCTTTTCCTCCTTTCTGTTGTCCCCAGAGGCCGAGGAGGCCTCACCAGCTCAGGGGGGGATTGAGATAGTGTCCACCTCCTGCCCATGTCTCAGCTTCTCTCCTGCAGAGCGATCGGCCAAATGCAGGGATTCTCCCATGTCCCCACCCCCCCCTTGCCGGGGCACCAGAGCAGTCGCTGGAACTCTGAGTTTATCCCACGGATGTTCACCTGGCCGCCCCCCAGGACGGTGTCACAGGTTAGTGGGGCTCTTTACTGATCTTTTCCTCCGTCACTCATGAGTCAAAGTTGTCCACGTTCATTCAGTCCTTCCTTAGGCTTCTACCCCCAGCTCAGCACAACCCCGGACTCTGCCTCCTTTCTGTTCTTAGCCCCATTTTCTCCCTTTCTTCCTGCGACCCTTTAGAGCATCCTGATGTTCCCCGTCTTGATATCATCACTCGCTCTAACTGGCTTTGGCTTGTCAACGTAGTTCCTCTTCTTTTCCCTTGTTCCTGACTCATTCACCCATCGCTCTCCATGTGGCTCTGTTCCCCATGACTGATACAAATTCAGTGACCCCCCCAGAACAAGCTCCCTGGGTGGGTAAGGTCTTTCCTTTCTGGTGTTCTTCGGGGGTTTCCTCATCCGCCCTGGCATTCCTGACGGCCCCCAGGGCACCTCTTGCTCATTTCCCGTCCTTTAGTTATTCTCTTGTCTTCTTCAACTGTCAGCCCCTCTTCCAACTAACGTGTGTGTGTGTGTGTGTGTGTGTGTGTGTGGCCACTTTTCTGGCCGCACCCTGCTTCTCTCCTCGATGTCCACTCCACTGAGCAGTTCATTCTGCTTCTGCTTGTTGATGATTGCCAGATCCATATTTCCAGCTCAGATCTCTTTCCTCCCAACGTGGAAGTTGAACCACGGGGAGGTCAAGCAATGTGCCCACGTTGTGTACCCATTAAGGGGATGAATGTGATTGACAGCTGTTAGTTCCCTGCAGGGGGAAGGTGCACCGAGGGCTGACATTAATCGAGAGCTCACTATGTGCCCAGAAGTCATTGTCCTGGGCCTCAGTGTCATCTCATTTAATCCTTTGTTATCTCATTAATCTCCATGATATAGGTCAGGAGATGGAGGCCCAGAGAGGTGACATAAATTGCTGTTGGTTACACAGCCGGTCAGTACTGCAGCGGTCTTGAAGTCCAGGCTTTCTGATAACAAAGTTGGGACACTCTCTTCTTCATTGTGTTACCTTTCTCTCTCTTTAAAAATCCACTCTCAAACAGTTGGCCTTTAAATGCAGTCAGTCCAGACCCTGTTACGGTTCGTGCCCTGTTTTGGACAAGGCCTGGTGGGAAGAGCTGCAGCCTGGGCCTGTGGCACGGACGCCGTCTCGAATTAGCCTGGCTCAGCAGTTGCAGGCTTGGGTGTTAGCAGCCCTATAATGTCATGCAGTGTCAACCCTGAAATACCTTGGGCTGGCTCCAGGGGAATCCAGGATTAGCAGGACACTGAGAAAGCCCTGGAAAAAATCGGCCATCTACCGTTGTCCCCCCTGGTATGCTGGGATGTGCGGGGTTCTGGAGTTGCCCGCTTGGTAACAGCTGCAGGGGAAGGGAGGAAGGGGTTAATTCCTGGTGGGGCTGCTTTGCAAGAAGGCATGTGCTTTGGTTATTAAAGCCTGTCCAGTGTGGGAGGAAATAAATGGGCCCTTCCAGGAGTCCAGTGAGCAGTAGAAATAGTTTTCTCTTGACCAAGCGCAGGTGGGGGCTGGAGGACTGCCCACAGAGGGAGATGTGGCAGGCGCCAGACCCGTGGGTCCTGCCTGCCGCCTTCTCCTGCCCATTGGGTGGGATTCCCTGCTCGTTAGCACCTTATCTTTGTTTAACAAAGAACCTGTACTGAAAGCCGCAAGTTCAAAGGGAATCTGTCTCCAAGGCTTCTAGGCTTCCTTAATTTGTAAACATGGCTGCTTCCTCTGGCCTTATCCTGAAGAGCTCTTCTGCTAAGTCTTGTCCTCAAGAAACTTCTGAATTGTCTAATCAAATCACCCTTACTTGGTCTTTCTCATTTGATGGTCACTGTCACAGACAATGTTGTAAAAAACATCACAACACCAAACGAAAGCCCAGCTTCCTCCCACCAAAGCAATTTCGTTGCAAAAATTTAACCTTCTAAAATTACACAGTTTCATCTTGCGAAGAAAGTTTTCTGGATGGGGCAAAAATATAGTTTTAAGCATGAAAAACAACTAGGACCTGGGGATATAGCTCAGTTGGTAGAGTGCTTGCCTCACATGTGCAAGGCCCTGGGTTCAATCCCCAGCACCACAAAACTAAACCAACCAACAAAACAACAACAACAACAACAAGAAAACCCCACAACTACTCAGGTGCAGTGACACATGCCTGTGATCCCAGTAGCTCAGGAGGCTGAGGCTGGAGGATCATGAGTTCAAAGCCAGCCTCAGCAAAAGCAAGGTGCTAAGCAACTCAGTGAGACCCTGTCTCTCAATAAAATGCAAAATAGAGCTGGGGATGTGGCTTAGTGGTCGAGTGCCCCTGAGTTCAATACCCAGTAAAAAAGCAAGCAAACAAACAAACAAACAAACAAACAAAAAATCACTAGCACACAACTCACAAATCACAAAAGAAAAAATGATAAATTCTGCTTCATTGAAAACTTATGTTTTTGGAAAACACTGTTAAGAAGCTGGACGTGGTGGTGCATGTCTGTAATTGCAGTTACTGGGGAAGCTGTGGCAGGAGGGTCATGATTTCAAGGATGGCCATCTTAGCAAGACCCCACCTCACACACACACACACACACACAAACAAACAAACAAAAAACTGGAGGAAAATTTGAGAAATAACCTAATTTAAAAATGGTCAAAAGATACGTTCCAAAGAATACATATGAATGGCCAATAGTTATGTGAAAAGATGCTCAGCATTAGTAGTCATCAGGAAAACAGAAATCCAAAGAGCAATGAAACACCCACATTCCCACTGGAAACAACTGAGATGGGAAAGACTGATAACGGCAACTGTTGCTGAGAATGTGGAGCCACTGGAACTCACGCACATGGCTGGTGGGAATCCACAGCGGGATAGCGACTTTTTCTTAAGAAAATGTAAAAATTTATTATATTTAGAATTAGCCAGCTGGACTCAGTTTAGATATCCCCCCTTTTTTTATGGGACTCAAAGCATCATAGCTGGGGGTCAAATGTGTGCCTTCTCCAAGGCCCAGAGTGTCGGCTTGGGCAGGGAAAGGCTGTAGAGATTCATCCACAGCATCTGTGATCTGGTATGTGTTGACCTTGATGTTCACGGTGAACACCAGTGGGACCAGTGTCCTGTCTCCATGATCAGCTTCACGGTCAGGGAGGTTGATGATGGCATTGTGGCTAAGCTTGTTCCTCCTGGAGACGCTCTTCCACGGTTCCTGGGAGCTACCTTTGGAGCTGCGGGGTGGTCTCTTGGTGACCTGTGTCTCTCCACTTTCGTTGTTGGTTGGGATCAGCACTGTCTTCCTGGTCTCCAAAGCCCTTGCTTCCAACTCTGTCTAGTGTTGAAAGAGACCAGGCTCCCTTCTGGCTTCCAGTGTCACTGTGTTCTGAATGTTTGTGTCCCCCTGCCCCCTCCCTGAATTCGTATGTTGAAGCCTAACTCCTAAGGTGACAGCATTGGGAGGTGAGGCCTTTGGAGCTGATGAGGTCCTGGGATGGGTCCCTGTGGACAGGATTAGGCCTTTATCTATCTGTGGGATAGAGTGGGGCCAGAGGTAGCATTTGGGATGGTTCCAGAGAGCTCCTCACCTTTCCACCATGGGAGGACACACAGCAGGCAGGTGCCATCTAACGCCAAGGAGTGGCCCTCACCAGACACTGAATCTGCCGGTGCCTCGACTGCGGGTTTCCTGGGCAAAGGTGTGATGAGGGTAGAATCGTGAGAGAGAAAAGTTCAGAGTCTCTAAGCCCCCAGGTCTGTGACACTGAGCCAATGCCGGTCCTTCTCATGGCTCAGCACACAGGTGCGCCTCCTCCAGGAAGCCTTCTCTCCTGATGGACCCGGGTTGCTTTGGGCTCCACAGCCCCTGAGTCTCCTTCTCAGAGCAGTTGGCAGGCTGTGTGATCCCGAATGTCACGTACCCCATTGGAGCCTGTCCGGTGTTTGTACAAAGGCCATGGTAATGAACACACTGACGGTGTGAGCGAGGTGGAAGGAGACCATCTGCAGAGCTCGTGGCTGTGTTCAGACTCGGCAGTCCTCTGCACCCTCCTGCAAGGCTCTGCATAGCCTTTGCCTCCTGCTGGAGACCAGGAGCCACCAGAAGCCCCCTCAGCCCCGGCTCCAGCCCTGGCCTCGCGGTGGGGCTCGGTCATGATCAATCACTGTGCGACCACCGAAGCTGAGGAGCTGCTCTCCCTTCAGCCGAGGGGAGGGAGGCCCAGGAGGAGAACCCTGTGAATAACCCCACGGATGCAGAGTGTTCCAGCCCTTGTGGTTGGAATGTGTGCAGTGACGGGCCCAGGGCCACCGGGGTGGTATTTAGCAGGACTGGATACTCTTTGTTCCAGGGCTGCCTCCCCCCAGCAGCCTCCCTGAGTAAGGGAAGAGTTCTTGGGAGGACGGGGAAGGGAGAGAAGAGGATGGAGCCACCAGGAGGGAGTCCCTTTACTCTGTCTCGGTAGCTCCTGTCAGACACTTGGCTCTCTAAAGGCACGGCGTCCCCTCGGAGGCCAGCTCCCTGTCGTCACAAGAGCAACACAGGCCTTGCCACGCTCCACCCAGGGTGTGTCTGCTGGCCCCTCTGTGGCTTCTTTCTGGGGTTATCTGCACAGAGATCTTTGAGGTGGGAGCTGTTTTAATCTCCACTTACAGATGTGGACGCTGAGGGCAGGTAACTTGCTAAGGCCAAGCTGAGTACGCAGAAGGCCTGGAATTTGAGCTCAGGCCACGGGACTCGGAAGCCTGTGCATTAGCACCTGGACAATGCTGTCCCAATCTCGCCACCTCAATCCACGTCAATCACTTGGCACATTTTTTTCTGATCACTTCCTGGAAAAGGCGTTATGTGAGATGCAGTGATTCCCAGGAGAGGGAACAAGAAGCCTGTACGTGATGATCAGTCGTTGCTGACCTTCACGGAGTATTGGCTGTACTAGAGACCGCCCTAGAGATTCTTCATGTATTGCATTTATTGAATTCTATGACAAGCCTTGCAGTAGGTTCTGGGGTTCCCTCTATTAAAATTGATGCACAAGGGCACACACTTCCTAAGTGGTAGAGCCTGGAATTGAACATAGCCATCATGCTGTGCTGCTCTGTGGGACAGAGTGGGGCCAGAGGTAGCATCTGGGATGGCTTTGGAAGAAAGAAGGCCCCGGGGAGGTGGCTACAGCAGGACCAGGACCTGGGGGAGGATGCCCCGCAGTGGGGCTATCTCTCTCCTTGACCCGTGTCTGATATTGTCTCTGGGAATGGCCGGGACACCCGTGAGAATCAGGGTACGATGAAGCAACACAGCCTCGTCTCTGAGGAAATGGAAAATTCTGAGAAGGAAGTTTGCAGGAGTTCAGAGACGCAGAGTCCCAGGCTGGAGCCCTGTCCCCCGTCTACCCTTCCTGCTTCTCCGCTCCGAGCCTCGCCTGTTGCCTCAACCGTCAAACCTGGTCTCTCCCCCTCAGCCTGGCAGTCTGGTCCCACTCCCGGGCAGGGAGCTGGCTGTACGCACCATCACCAGCATCATTCTTGAGGGGCCAGCAGGGCCTGGATGATGGCTGGATCCTGGGGCAGACCCATCTGGGTAGAAGCAGGTAGAAGAATTGAGAAAGTGACTAAAGCTAGTCCTGCATCATCCTGGGATCCAAAGGTTGAGCGAGGTAAAGAAAATACACGGAGTATTACAACCAAAGCAATCTTGTCCCGTTTCTGCTTAACCACTTGGAGCCTTCAGAGTGGGGGTGCTGTGTAGACTAGAAGAGATGAGGGGTGTGAATTGAGGGGCTCTACCAGTGTAGACAGCAGCCCAAATCCCCACCTGCCTGCTTTGTTTTTTCAAACATGCGTTTATTTATTTATTTTTTTTATCCGAGATAAAATGGTAGGGACTTGGAAGTCAGGAAATCAGAGTAGTTCAGTAATCCCTATGGGGACTCACCCTTAAAAAAGGTTCCAAAGATGTGGGTTGACACAATTTTCTTTCAAAAAAATTGTTCAAAGCCCCAAGCAGGGTCTCCATCCCGGGAGCTGCCCTGTGGTTCCCGGGGGGCGGGGGGGGGTCAGCTTTCTGGAAAAACCTGTCCTGGAAACAGAGTGCAGCCCCAGGGGAGCGGTCCCAGAGGGGACCCCGGTTTTGTCCACTCAGCTGCAGGCAGTGAGCTGAAGAATCATTTAGGTGCTCGTTGTGACAGGCGCCCAGGCCGGGATGAGATGGGCGGCCTCAGATGGCCTGGATATTAATGCAGCCAATTATGTGGATTGCTTCACAGGCAGAGGGGAGATACAATCGGGCCCCTGGAGTCCTGGCGGGGAGGCGCCATGGGACCAGCCCGTGTGCTCCTTGCTGTACCGTCTGGGGAAGCCCAGGTGCCCTGGCCAGTTCCAGATGTGGCTAGCCCTTCCTGGTGGCTCCACGGACCGCCTGCATCTCCAGGATGATCTTGGTGTGGCTGTGGAGGGAGAGAAGGGCCCCCCAGGGAGGAGAAAGCCACCACCAGGTCGACTGGTGCTGACAGATGGCTTGATAACGATCACGAGGTGCTGTTCCAGGCACAGAGGATGCGCCACCCCTGGAAATGGAGAAAAGAAAGCTGCCGAGGCCACGTCCTTGCCAGGCTTTGGATTGCAGAGAGGGCGGGCTGGCTCCACCATCTGTGGAGGCTTGACCTTGTTTCTGGCTCTGTAGGGGATGGGGATCTAGGCTCCATGTCTTGTTCCCCATGACTGAAATTGGCCACACCCAGAAAATCCTATCAGGATTCGTGAATTCTATTCCCCTACTTACCTACCTACCTTCCTACCTTGTAACAACATACTATCTTATGTTGGAGCTTTTTAAAAAAGAAAACAAACCCACAGATGAGTGTCATTTACAAAGCTGCTGATTGCACTTTACAGTGGTGACTACGAATTAGGAGAACAAAGCTGGCCCTTTTTCTTGTATGGTGGTCCTTATCACAGGTTCTCAAAGCTCAGAGACTTCTCCATTCAAAGAGAGCAAAGTTGAGATTTGAGCAAACCATTCTCAAAACCGAGTCATTGTGGGTCAGTAGTCAAGCAGAAGTGAGCCAAGAGAGCGACTCTCCAAGCCTGTCCCTAAGAAAGCCAAGGTGTGTGTCTCTTTCCTACTCCTGTATCCGTCTCCTGGGTCTTCTACCATCTATAACTTCTGGAGGCATCTTCTTTTTGTATGTGTTAGAAGGTTTTTATAAGTTTTGAGAAAATGCAGCACGGTATCAAATATCAAACTCTCCTTTGCTTGGTGGTGTTCTGGGGGGGGGGGTTTGCTACAAAGCAGAGGGGTGTGTGCAGGTCACAGTGAACTTGGCTCTTCCAAGATGGACAGCCTGCTGCTTTTGGGAGACAAAGTATTGTTCCTTTATCACATGCAACTGGAAAATATTTCTCCTTTCCTTGTAGATTTCTTTCCCTCCTGTGGTGAGTAGATAGAATGAGAAGCTTTAGGCATATCATCCCCTCTCCTGTCCCTCTCTGTTGCCTGTTGTCTTCTCATTGTCAATAACACGTCCTTCCACACCCATCAATTGTAAGATGCCGTGCTGATTGAGTAAGAGCCTTCATTCATTCACTCATTCATTCATTCATTCATTTTGTGGCAAGATTCATACATGGGGGGAGGACAATGTGGTGCTCTGATTTCAGCAATGTTAGGATTCTTTTCTTTTTTATTTTTTTTTGGGGCTGGGGATGCGGCTCAAGCGGTAGCGCGCTTGAGTGGCATGCGTGCGGCCTGGGTTCGATCCTCAGCACCACATACAAAAAAAAAAGATGTTGTGTCTGCCGAAAACTAAAAAAAAATAAATAAAAGTTCTCTCTCTCTCTCTTTAAAATAAAAAAAAAAATCACGTCTTAGACTCAAGGGGATTCCGTGGCTCCTTTGAGTGACTCAGAAGCCACTTGGTTCAGAGGAAAAGGCACCGGTGGAGCCCATCAGCTTATTTGGTGTGTCTATCATCCTGTGTCCAGGACGTGTCTCTTTTTTCTTCCTACCCTGTTCTGTGTCTTCTGTGTCCTTTGCTGGGCCTCCTCACCTTTCTGCCTCCATGTTGAGGTGCCCCCATAGGAAGCCCTTTTCTCCTGTAATTCATTCTGTCCCCGGGCCCTCTGATCCAGCCCCTTGCCTTTACAGATCTACCTGTTCCCTGCAAGGCTCCGTGTTTGGGGCTACAGTGACCCCTGTGTGACAGCTGCCCTTGGACACCTTTGAGACACAGCGAGCAGAACATATTCCAAAGCAAACTTTGGATTTCACATCTGCCCCTTCTCCAGGGTTCTCCATCCCAGTTCGTGGGACCAAGTGGCTCAAGCTCCAGACCAAAGAACCATCCGGGGCTTTTCTCAGTCACATCCTACCTTTGTCCCACCAGCAAGCCTCATCAATTCCACCTTCAAACAATATTCTTCCACCTCTAACCTCTCACCTCCCACCTGGATCACTGCAGTATCTTCTCACCGGGGCTCGACTTCCACTCTCACCTCCCAGAAACCACACAGAAACCAAAAGATTCTGCTTTTTTGTTTGTTTGTTTGTGTGGCTGTACTGAGGGTTAAACCCAGGGATGTTCTACTGTGGAGTTACACTCTAGTCTGTTTAATTTTATTTTGAGACAGGGTCTCACTTAGTTCTAGAGGCTGGCCTTGAGCTTGCAATCCTCCTGCCTCAGCCTCCCAAGTAGCTGGGATGACAAGTGTATGCCACCACATCCAGGTTCCAAATTCTTTAAAGGTAGAAATCAGATCATTCCACAGTCCTGCCTGACGGGTCAGCAGACTGAGCTATGGAGAGGGTAAAAGTGTGTCTTTATAAATGCTTATAGTTTTACAACTTATACGTTTTTAGGATCAACTTAGTTATTTATTGTTAAAAATTTTCCTGATGAAGACTGAACCAAAGACTCCCTTATGTCTGGTATGAAGCCTGGCACAGTAGCGGGTATGCAATAAATATCTTTTTAGATAAAGTTTGTGAATTGTGACTCAGATTCTAATTTGCTGTGTGACCTTTTGGTTCTCTTGGCCTTGATTTTCTCCTCTGGCCAAAGTAGCGGCTGGGATTCTGCGATGTGGTCTGATGTTTTCTGTGCTTTTCTATTTTTTATACATATTGACTGGCCATAAATCACTATGGCGGTTTCACTATTTCCTAAAGGGTTGAGACTCTCTGAAGAATGCTGCCTGGCCACGTCACAACTGTAAAGCTCAGGTGACTGCAGAGAGCCTGCCACTTGTTCTGCAGGAGAAAGAAACAAGACCATGGAGGGGCACTGAACCAGAGTTTGACCCTCACACACTGTGTGATCTTGGGAAACTCACACAGCCTCTCTGAGCCCCACATTTCTCATCTGCAACATGGGGTGTCTAGTCCTTTTTTCTGCTATATACGGTCATGTGGGGCACTGGCTCTAGGACCCTGATACAGATGCTCAAGTCTCTTATATAAAATGGACAGAACCAGCACAAAACCTACGTACCTCCTGCTCTATGCTTTAAGTCATCTCTAGATCCCTTATAATACCTAGTACAATGGAACTTATGCAAATAGTTGCTATATTATATTGTTTAGGGGATAATGACAAGAAAAAGTCTGCACATATTCTGTACAGACACAACTTTTTTTTTTTTTTCTGAATAGTTTTAAGCCATAATCGGTCAAGTCCTCGGATCCTGCACCTATAGGTGACTGTCTGGGTGCACATGCAGCATGATGGCCACATGATGGCTGATCCTTATTGCATGCTTACTGTGTGACAGTGACATGCCATGTGCTTCACAGTATGCTCAGTGGTTCTCAGGCTTGGTGGCATATTTAAACCATACAAGTAAAAAATACGAGTGTAACTTGGACACTCAAGTTCATTGAGATCAGAGTCTCTGGGGCTGGGGCCTGGATATTGGAATAATATCAGAGCTTCTCGGGAGACTTCAAGGTGTAGTCAGTGCTGAGAACCATTTATTGACTCACTCGACTCTCTAACAACCCTGGATGGTAGGTATTAACTTCCGTTTTTACCTGGGTGGACTGAGGCCAGGTGGGCATTCTGACTCCGGCAGTCTGACTTCGTCTGTGTCTGGACAGAGGAGGTAGGGAGAGCCTTCTCCTGGGAAGAATGCTTCAGGCCTCGAGTGGCTCAGGAACTGGCCTGAGGTCACTGCTCTGGTTTAAAGGTGTCTCTGAAGAGCTTATGTGTTGGAATCTTAGCTCCCAGCCCAGCAATGTCAGAAGGTGAGACTTTGAATGGTGGATGGGTCCTGAAGGTTCGGTCTTCATGGACGGATTAGTTCATTCATGGATTAGTGGATTAGCTTATTCATAGATAAGGAGACTGAGGGATTAATGGATTAATTCATTCATGAACTAATGGATGGATCCATTCACAGATTAATGGATAATTTATTCACAGATTAATGGAGTAATTCATTCATGGATTAATGGATTATCACTGGAGTCGCTTTGTTGAGAAATCGAGATCTCTCTGAGAGATATGCTTGCTATTTCAGTATGCATTTTCCTCCACCATGCCATGATGCAGCAAGAAGGCCCTCACTAGAAGCCAAGCAGGACTCTCCAGCCTCTAGAACCTGAGCTACATAAACTTCTATTCTTTGTGAATTACCCAGTCTGGAGCATACAGTGTTAGAAACAAAAAATGGAGTCAGATGATCCCCCACTGGGTTTTGGCAGTAATGGGTCTAGGACTCAAGACCCTGCGAAGTGGATTGCTCCTGCAGTGACCCACTTTGTTTACGAAACTTATGATGCTCTGTTGTGACCTGCTGCAGTGGTGGACATGACGTCCCTGAAGGGCACTTGTGGACCCCCCTGCTCCATTCTGCTCCTCCCCAGGCGGGGGCGGACAGTACTGGGGGAGGCTGGTCTGGAGGGAAGCCGGGTCCCTCGGGGACCCACACACCTTGCCCTTGTGGTCAGGTTGAGGCACAGCTGGTGCTGACCCTTTTGCCTCTCTTCAACTTTGCATTTTACTCATTTTCCTCTTAAATTTTTAAAAACAACAAAAGGTATTATTTCTGCAAACATATTGATGATAATGTTGGCAAGTCCCACCAACCTCAGTGAAGAAGTAGGAAGAGAAGTAATGAAGTACATATCAGTGAAGCCCTTCATATCAGGCTCACAGAAAATTCTAGATCATCACCGAGAAGTTCTAGATGCCGCCTTCATTCTCACAGCGAAAGGGGGGTTGGCACGGGAAAGGGAGACAGCAGTGAGACCAGTGTGTCATTTCCCTTTCCCTGCGGGTCTCACCGTGTCCCAGGTGAGTCTCCCGTCTTTAGGGCAGCAGTGTGCAGCATCCCAGGGGGTGGGCCCTGGGCCAGGTGGGGGGATGCAGCCCTAGCTGGGCTCTGGCTCTCCTTCCCGCCTCCCTGTTTTGTTGACTTTGTTTCCTCCACCCAGGATGCCCTTCCTGGACTTCCCCTTCCTGCAGTTGGTTTGTTCACTCATTCATTCATCCATCCATGCAAGCATTTATTAAGCACCACAGAGGACCTAATGTGAGCTACTAGCAGGATGAAAATAACCTACAAGTCATGGTTCTTTCTTCCAAGTGTTGGGAACCCAGAACAGGAAAATGTGTTTTAAACGGAAGTGCACTAAGGCGGAACAAGCCCTTGGTGAGATGCAGGGAAGGTTGAATTGGGACCTGTTTAGGGTCACCTCTTCACCCTGGGCGCTCACGGTCAAGTGCGTCCTGCATTCCAGGACCTGAGATGTTGACCCGGCTGGCAAGGGACCTGGACAAACGGTGGCACCTTTGCCGAGCTGCTCTTCCTTTCCTGTGCCCTGGAGGGTGTTTATCTAACATTTGGTGGAGGAAGCTCACCTCTCTGAGGCCTCCTTCCCCAGCTGCAGGGAAGGGGGGGGGGCCCTGTGCTCTGTGCACCTTGGGACTTTGCCTTTTTGCAGGGCTGGAGGCTGACCCCAGGCTGGGCAAGTGCTTGACCATGGAGCCGAACCCTCAGCCCTTGCTGGAGCTCTTGTGGGAATAAAATGAGAAAAAATGCTCTCTCATGGTGGGTGACCTGGAAGGTTTATGTGACTCCCTGTAAAGTGTCCTTAGCTCTATGGCACCGAGAGGAGGCCAGGATTATCTACTGTTTTACAAAGGGAAAAGCCCTCTGGTGATGTTTAGTGACCTGTGTAAGTTGCACAGCACTTAGAATACGCCTCTGAACTTGACCTACTCCTCCCCTCCCACCTGCCTCCCCTGCACCAACAAGCCATGCACAAGACCCTTTCCAGTCCCCTCTCCAGCCACTCTCTTTTCTGAGCTAAGTTTGGGACTGGCCAGGAAGCTTTGGCCATGGGTAGCGCTTGGTCTGCGGGTCAGGCCGGAGCTCATCTGAAGGCTGAGCCCCCACCTCCCCCACCTCC
>NW_025999949.1:23288304-23304187 GCF_001458135.2 Marmota marmota marmota
CCTCCCCCACCTCCCCCACCTCCTCCACCTCCTCCACACCCCTGGGCTCTTGCAAGGAAACACATAGAAGAGGGTCAGGATGATGCGCTGTCCTGCAGCTGCAGATGTTTACTGGGTCAGGCTGGCTGATTGCAAAATGGGGATTGGGAAAGGACGGAGGGGGCAGGGCCCAGGATCTTGGCACTGTGCTTGGACCCCAGCAGACCCTCCAGCCCAGCCAGGGGCACCAGCCTCAGTGACAGGTGTCCCTCAGAGCCTATGACTTCTGTGGGCAGCACACAACTCCCGCCTCAGTATAGAGGGCTTGTGGTGCTTAGAGCAAGGCATGGCGCCTAGTTAGTGCTCAGTCTGCGTGAGCTTCTGCTCTTATTGGGGGAAATGATGGGTCGAAAGACCTGGGTCCTCATGAATGAACAAGTTCATGATGCATGAACAAGTCTTTTCCGTGAAATGAGAGAAAGGTGGCAGGTGGCTATAGTGTGGCAAGGGTAGACCAACTGTGTACCATGTGGAATAACTTTTCAAACCTAAAGGGGCTACGTCATGGGAATAGCCATGGTTGGGAGCTTTGGGCTCCAGTCCTGCATCTGCTGTGTAACCACTGACTAGTCACATTGTTTCTGAGCCTTGTTTTGTTTGTGGGTAAACTGAATCTTAGGGCTGGATCAGTCGTTACCAATCTGGGTACACACTGGAATCAACCTGGGGGCCTGGGTATAAGACACACTGATGACCAGCCCCATCCCAGACCTGGTCAATCAGAATATCTGGGGTGGAGCATCGGGATCACTTCCAGGCTACCCCATTGTGGACAGTGAGTGACCAACGTTGGGGTCATGTGGTCCAGGTGGTCCAGAAATTACTCCTGGCTTGAATTCTAGGAAGTCTGTGGGACATGATGGTCACAGGTGCCCTCCCCCTCCAGACACAGGGGCCACCCTTCTCTTTGCCAAGAATGGGGAATTGCTGCCCAGCTGCTGGGTCTGGGCCCCTCACTCTGGCTGTGCATGGCTTGGAATGACCTGGGAGCTTTCAGAAAACTTTAGGACTTCCCCCCACCCCCAGAGCAAATGAGTAAGATCTTTGGGGGATGGGGCACCCCATTTAAAAACATCTCCCCACGTGAGTACCAGAGTCAAAAACCACTGGTTTAGGAACAGCCAGTAATCTAGAGAAAAGAGACCCCCCTCTTCCTGGTCCCTTCCTTCATCAGTGCAGGGTGCTCATGGCCTGGGGTGGGTGATGGACCCCTCACCCTGTTGGGCGAGCTCGGAGTGTGCTCCTGGGTTTGAATTCCAACTCTAGGCCCTTATTGACGGAGTGACTTGGACAAATCATATAACCTCTCTGAGCTCCTGTTTGTAAAGTGGGGGTCCTGACAGTCCCTTGTGGGGCTGTGGAGATTGGACGAGTTAAACTGGAGAGTCTGCAGAGCAGGGATTGGCACACAGCAAACATCAGTTGAGCCTGACATCAGGGCCTGGGTCCTGTGGCTTCCAGACCCCAGGGTGGGACTCTGGTAGCCTCAACAGAGGCCTGTTAGATTGAGTGCAGGAGGAGGCTTCCCCGAAGACAGACTCGGGCCGTGTCCCAAGCCTCTCCATGTCTTCTTTCCCATAAACTTTGCTAAGCCTGTGGTCAGTGTCCCTCCCTCCCGCCCCCTTCCTTTCTTCCTTCCTTCTTTCCTTGCTTTCTTTTCTGTGGTGCTGAGGATTGGGGATTGAACCCAGGGACTGTGCACCTATCACTGAGCTACATACCCAGCCCAAGCCTGCATATATATATATTTTTTTCAGTACTGGAGATTGAATCCTGGGGCTCTGCAAACTGAGCTACATCCCTAGCCCTTTTTATTATTTTTTAAACTTTGAGACAGTGTCTCGCTGAATTGTACAGACTGGCCTCACACTCACAGTCCTGCCTCAGTCTCCTGGGTGGCTGGGACCATGGTTGTGCACCACCAGGCCTGGCAAGCCCCATGTGGCTCAGGATCACCGAGAGCTGTGACAGGCAGCTTCCGTTTCCTTTCAAGCCCAGCTATTCAGCAGGTCGTGGGTGGTCCCAGCAACTGGGGATCTGGAAACACCCCCTGAGTGACTGAATGTTCACCCGGGGTGGAGAAACACTGCGCTCGATGGCTAACCTGATGTGAGCCCATTGGTTTGCTTGTGTGCACGTTCACCCATCTGAGAAAAGTCCCTTGTCAGTCTGAGAGTCTGGAATTTTGCTTTAGAAATTACAACTTGACCAAAGTATTTTCTAATGATGGGGAAAGTTTCCCACGGAGCCATTGACACTCTCCTGTCTTGTGGTCGTTTGGAAAATTTGTTTTCAAGCTACTCACTTCAAGAGTCTGAGCAGCCCCCCACCAACCCCCGCCACCGAACCTGGGCTGGCCCTGAGACCACCAGGGAGGAAAGCCACTTAGCCGACAGGAGGCTGCGGGCTGTGTGGAGGGGAGCAGGGGATCCTCAGCCAGCGGCCAGCGCCACCCACCAGACTCAAGAGCGAGGCCATTGTGGACCCTCTGCTCTAACTGACCCCTCAGCGAATGCAGCCTCGCGTGTGAGCCAGGCCAAACCAGCCCAGAAGCTGACCCGCCCACCAGCAGAATCAAGAAACAATGGGTCATTTTTTGTCTTCAGCCAGAACCTTTGGGTTTGTTATAAGGCAATAGATAACAGAAGTTTATCTTACCTGTCTTTCAACACAACAAGAGAAGTAGCCAAAGGAAGGTGTAAAAAGAATGCAAAGGAGAAACCTTAGCTCTCCTAACCCCTGGGGGCTGAGCTGTGTCCCAGCTGAGCTTAAGCAGAGGGCATTCCCAGAGGGTCCTGGGGGGGCTACTGAGGCTAAAGCGATCAAATCCCACCTGTTGGCCCTTGGAAGCCTCATCTTGTAGGTGACTCAAGGTCCCAACTATCCCCAGTGTCTGTCTGCATTGATGGCAACGTTCCTTCTGTGGCCCTGGGGCCTTGGGAAGACTTGGTTCAATCATGAATGAGTTAATTGCTATCTGATCGTAAGTCAGATGGCCTGTTTCATTTTCAAAACTCGGTGTGTCAGCGGCTCTAATGCAATGTCCAGCAATGTCTTGAGCAAGTGACCGGCAGGGGACATAGGATGCTGTTTACTCAAGATAGTCCCATCACGCAAAAGCAGCTTGCCTAACCGGGTTTGTAAGCAATTGTTACGAGACCACCATTGCAACAGGGATTGCTCTGGGGGATGGTCCCAGGAGGGAGCGAGTCCCTCCAGGCCAAATTTGGGGCCACCTTCCACTCTCTGGAGCCCTTGGGACTCTAGATCTCTGGCCAAGAGTAGAGAAAAAGCACAGTTGGGAAATTCTAGCAGATGCACAATGGTCCTGGCGAGGATGATGCCTTAGGACAGGAGGCTGCTTGACACCTGGAGGGAAACATCCTCCCCTATCAGCAGAGGCTGAAGGGGCGGCAGGGGCTGTAGAGGTGGGGTGTCCAGGTGCCGAACAAGAACATGGTGAAAAGCTTGGTCTGAGTGTTGGTTCTATGGGTTGGGGAACAGGGGACGTTCTGTCGTTAGCACCCAAACCGTGGTGGAAGGATGGCCTTTGTGTCTAGCCTCCTCTCAGGGCTAGCCCTTTGGATATTTTCTGGGAAGTCAAACTATTTGAAAGTTTTCCTCCTCTCTACCTCTCAGCCAGGATCTAGTTACAACCACCACCAACACCACCACTGCTACTGCCACTACCACATCACCACCACACCACTATTACCACCACTATACCACCACAACTACCACCATTACCACACCACCATTATCACTACCACCACTACCACCACCACCCCACCATCACACCATTACCACCACCATCACTACTACTATTACTATCACCATTGCCACCACTATGATCACCACTACCGCCACTACCATATCACTAACACCACTGCTACCACTATTACCACCAACACCATCACTACTAACATCACCACCATCACACCACCAACAGCATCACTATCATCATTATCATTAACACCACTATTACCATCACCATCACAACCATTATCACCACCGTCTCCATCACTACCACCCCACTATTACCACCCACCACCACCACCACCACCACTGCCATCACCATCAGCACCAGCAAAAAGCATTTTTATATATTCTATCAATTAATCCTCACAAAATCCCAAAACTAGATATTATTACACTCACCTTACAACTGGAGAAGTCCAGGCCCAGAGAAGTGAAATATTTCATGTAAGTCTATAAGTTGATGTTTTCTATAGAAATATAATATGGACTGGAAATGGGAGTCACATGCATGATTTGACATTTTCTCTTCATCATGTTTAAAAATGTAAAATAAAAAAATACGTAACATTAATTTGGGTAATATATTTATTTGTAACCAAATATGTTCAAAAATTATTATTTCAACATGTTATTAGCATAAAATTATTGAGCAAGCTTACCTTCTTTTTATCATGTCAGTTCTTTGCAGTCTGGAGCATATGTATACTGAGAACCCATCTCAAGGTGGACTAATGTATTTATACTTAGAGCACATCTCAAAGTGGACTAATCATATTTCAAGTACTGAATTACCACTTGTAGCTGGTGACCAAGGTGTTGAGTGGCACTAGTCTAGATCTTGATTGCCCATGTTCCTTCTTCTTCCTGAAACTTCTCTGCTTTCCAATAATATGCATCTTCCCCCCCCCCCCCGCCCCCCACTCCATTTCTAAAGGGAGGTACTTGGGCCAAGGTGTTCCCGGGGGCTTTTCCAGGTCTGAGCTTGTCTGATTCCAGAATGAAACAGAATTCTGCAGGTTTCCCTTAGACCCTCAATCCAGGGTCCTGGAAATGTAGACCAGGAAATGTGAAAACCTTATTCCAGGAGCTTACGTCCTGGCCTGCAGGGGTAAGCAGTGGTAGGTCCAATACACAGAGACACAGAGACACAGACGGACAGGCTTGAGGGCCTCTAGACCTTCAGATAAAGAGGCAGGACACACAGATACAAAGACATATGCACAGACATGGCACCTATGAGGTCGCTTTTGAGTGTGCTCTTCATGTTCTTGCACGGGTAACACTGACGTCTCTGGGGCCATCCTGCCCCTTCAGGGCCAGGCGAAATTGCGTGGATGTTCCCAAACCTCACTCCATTTCTTTTCTTCCACACATAGACATACGCTCGTGTGCACACGTGTGCACAACCCCTCTCTACCTGTGGACACTGGGTGGTGTGGAAAACGTATTGCCCCTGGGCCGCGGTCAGGCTAAGCTGTCCCGGCTCAAGGCGCTGCTCATTGCCCCTACCCAGGCACCTCCGCGGCTGCCATCTCCAGCCCCTTTGAATTCTTCCTCCATCTCTCCAACTTCTCAATGCGGCTTTCTTTCCTCAGGGCCGGTCACACGGTCCTCATTCCCCTACTCTCCCATTTCTCTTGCGTGTGGGACCAAGCTGTCCTGGGGTCCCTCTCCTCCCCAGGCACAGCCTCAGTCCCTGTGTGAGTCTCAGGAGCCCTCTTCTCCCTCCCCCTCCCATAGGGAGACCCTGCAGGATCTCCTTGGTGTCATCTGTCTCCCAAATCCCTGTCCGGATGTCTATGAGCACCCCACCCCATACAAAGCCTAGACCAAGGTGGTGGTCTCCATCAGAGAAACCCGGGATCAGCTCTTCATTTATAATCCGTGTCTGCCCTTCCGTGACAGATCAAGGTTATAACTAGGCAACAGCTTTAACCTGGAGTCTCCAGCTGTTTGCCTGTCTCTGCTGTGGGAGGGTAAAGGCAGATGTCTCCTGGAGAGGTAAGACCTTCCGTCACCACATGATTGTCCTGTGTCACTGTCCTTACTGCCGATATGAACTGGCCGTCGTCCTTCTCAGTGTTTTGTTGAATCACATTTGAGTTTTCCAAGTTGTCTTCTGGGGTAGGTACGTTGTTGTCCCACTTTACTCTGGGACGGTTGTCCCTCGGACACCACTGAGACACAGAAGTGAGTGTCTTGCCCACCATCCTGAGCTCTGTCCTGGTCTCTGTCCCTTCTCTTCAGGCTTCCTGGCCAGGGTCTGTGCCGGGCTGGCCAGTTCTCCCTCAGTGGGGCAGAGCTGTGGGAGGGACCCCCAGGAAGGGACGTGAAGTCAGACACAGGCTCAGGGTCTGGATCCCCAGGGCAGGAAGAGCAGGAATCAGCAGGACACCCCACAGAGTGGGAAACAGCGGCTGGCACTAGCCCCTGCCATGGCACCCCTACGGTGGCAGCCACTCCTTCAGGAGAGATGTCACCAGGGCGGTAGCCTTGGAGAGCAAGGTGTGTGTCCCAGGGTCTGCCCTTTCTCTCCAACTCCTCTGCTCCCTGTGAGTGAGTGAGCCTGGCTCAGCCACTTCACAGCCATTGGTCACCCTGGTTAGGTCACCCTGATGGAGGATGTTCCAAGTGTCCTTCTGGTCCCTGGAGGCATGGCCCAACACCATGTCAAGTGATCAGCATGGTCCGGGGTTTTGAAATGAAGTTCTTAAAGAGAAGGCAAATTTTGGTGGTGGTGATTGTTTTCCTTGTTTCTCCTGCAGCCAGGTCTTCAGTGCTGGTGAGGCAGTTGTGCAGCTCGGAAAGCAGGAGAGAGGGTGGGGAGAAGCCACTGGGCTGTGAGTGGTGGGGATGCGTGTGGGGTGGGTGAGGATGGGATGAACCCTCCCAAGCCCCCTACGGAGAATCACTGGGTTCAGAGACGGGAGCGTGTAGCGGTGCTGGGCTTAGGTGGGCTGTCTGTGGTGGACGGAGCAGTGGGTCAGAGATCACGTGGCTCAGTAGTCTCAAGCAAGGCTGCTGGGGAGAGATTTGGGGTGCATGTGCTGAGGTTGGGGTGCAGGACTGGGGTTTGAGTGGTGTGGTGAGTAATAGAAAACCCAAACCACGGCGGCTTCATGATCACGGGATTATTTTTGTCACAGAACAAGGATCTGGAGGCGGCCGGCAAGAGCTGGAGCAGAGCGTCGGCCGTGCCACGAGCATCCAGGGGGTCTGATCTCTGCCTCTGGCTCGGGGGGTTGGTGCCTTCGTCCTCTGGTGGGCAGGGCAGGGGGTGCCGCCCCTCCAGGCTTCGCCCTCCTGGGCCAGCAGAGGAAGGAGCAGGAGGTCACCGCAGCTGGGCCTGTTTACTGGGAAGTCATAAACTACCCCAGATGCCTCCCCTTTCCCAGGCGGCTTCTGCGGACATTTCCCTGGTCACAGCCGTGCCACACGGTGGTCTTGGAGTGCCAGGGAGCAGGGCTGGGGGCAGTTTTCCAACCTTTCTATCAGACGCGGGAAGGGGCGGCTGGGAGTGGGCCCGGACGGGCCAGGCTCCAGGGCTGCCCTCCTGGGGAAGTGGGAATGCCCGTGGGGTGGTCCCGGGCAGGGGGGCTGGTGCCTGGGAAGGTGGCTGGCAGGACGAGGGGCCTTGTATGCCGACATCAAGCAGCGGAGCCAGCCGTGGGTCCCAGCCCTCCTGGCGGAGTAGGTGTGTCGCAGACGCAGAGGCCAGGCCTGAGACCTAGTGGGGCCCCAGTGGATGGGGGCCTGGTGCCATTTGTGGTGCTGTGGCGGGAGTGGAGGACGGGGGTGGGGGTGGGGGTGGGGGGTGGGGGGTGGGTTCCAGACCCGCCTGCTGCCGTCCCAGTCTCCCTCACTCCTGGATCTTGCACATGCTTTGAGGTCCTGGGCCTCCTAGGGAGCTTGCCATGGTGGGGAGGTGGGGTTTGCCTCTTCAGGTCAGGCCCCCCTGGATATGGGGGTGCCGGGGTGGGGAGCTGGGCACTCCTTTCCTGAAGAAGGGGCACGCACCAGCGTGAACAGATCCTGAGGGTCTCCTTCCAGGGAAGGAGAATCTGTTACCACCCCCTCTTAAAACTAGGAAGCTGAGACTCAGAGAGGGAAAGTTAGTTGCCCAGGGTGCCCCAGCATGGGTGTGTGGAACCTGGGAGGAAAGAGGAGAGCCCAGGGCAGGCCAGGGGGTGGACTGGTCAGCCTGGGTGTAGGGGACTGAGAGTGTGAGTTTAGGCTGCAGCTTCTCAGCACGGGCCCTCATGGAGGCTGTGGCAGCCTCGACTCCCTCTCCACTGAAGGACACCCGGTCACTCTCTTCTGCTCACTCCCCGCCTTCTCCACCTGGGAGCTCTGGAGCCCACGGAGCCCCGAGGGCCCTGCGTGTGTCTTCTCAGCCCCTTGCAGGGCTCTGCGTCTCCATGGGGCCCTGGACCCTGGGCCTCTGCCTGTGTCACTGTAGCCCTCAGGTGGCCTGCTGTCCTCCCGGGGGTCCCCGGCTGGAAGCTCCCTGTCTCCAGGAAGCCACGGCGGCTCCCATGACCCCTCACCTCTCCATCAGCTCAGGGCGACGGATGAAGACGTTGAGCTTCATTCTGCCTAAACGTCCAGCACCTGGCGTGGTCCACGTGAGCCGTGCATTAAAGAAGGATCCAGCAGCAGGGCTGGACGCCGGCAAGACCAACACTGGGCCCAACACGACGGCGGCACTTGCGTCTCACATGTGTCTGGTCATCTACGTGGCCTTGGTTGGCTGGTTGATTGGTGGGTTTTGCTTTTCACGTCTCCTCTGTCTCTGGCAGGGCTAGGGGTGGACCCCAGGGCCTTGCGACAGCCAGGCCAGTGGCCCACCGCTGAGCCACGCCCCCAGCCCATGTTTTCCCCCCATCCAGGGTGAATCCCCTCCCTCTCCTCCTTCATCTTGTGATGGTAGAACAACATCGGCGTAATGTGAAAGTTCTCTTCTTCTAAAAGAGAGAGAAAACTCACCCCTCTCTGTGCCTAGACCCTCTTATTTTGAATTTTCCGCCCTCATTTCACAGGCGTTGACTTAAATCGCTCAGTTGTGGACTTTGCTGGCCGCGGGGCTGTGGACTTCCTGAGAGGAAGTAGAGACCCACGTCCTTCACCGGCAGCCTGCCAAGCACCGGCCAGTGCAGGCCTGCTTGGGAAGGCCGCCATTGCAGCTGCTGGCCATCAAGTCAGAGGCCACTTTTTTAAGGGACAAGCTGAGGTACACCCTTCTCAATTCGGGCCTCATAGCAATCTTGCAAGGTGAGGGTCATTCCCTCTAGTTAAGTGATGAGACCGTAGTCACAGCCTTAGAGAGCCAAAGAGCTAGGATTCGAACCCAGGACCTGGGAGGTTAGAGTCCATATTCTGTCCACTGCATGAGGGTTCGTCAATCTCAGCTCTGTTCACATCTGGGGCTGGATAATGTTTTGCTGTGCATTGTGGCACGTTGAACAGCCTCTCTGGTCTCTGCTCACTGGATGCCAGTGGACCCCTCTCCTTCCTTCATGGTTCTGACCACCAGACATGCCTCCAGACACTGGCAGGTGTCCACATCTAGGTGGAGAAGGCTGCTGTCTGGCTCTTTGGTGTCTTTTTCCAGGGCTTGCTCTGGCTGCGAATGTGGTGGGGCCAAGCCATGTGATCGCTCACCAGCAGTAGGTCCAGGTGGGCCCTGGCTGTCAGAGAGACTAAACTGAGGATTCATGTCCCATCTTCTGCAGCCCTACCTGCCTGACTCAGCCCAGTGGTCCACTCTCCATGAGTCCCTTACTACTCTCAGATATGGCTTAGGGGACTCATAGGGTAAGGCTTTGGATGCTGCCGACACACCCAGCAGCATAGCACAGATTAGGAAAATGCTCCCAACCCCCCAGCCGTGCTCCAGGGCTGAGCAGAACAGGAGCTGGATTTCTGCTTCCACAAACCAGCTCAGATGGTCTTGCAGAGTCCACAACTTGCACAACCATTCACAGCCACCCTGCTTTTAGAAAGCTACATTTACTCTTCTCCACTACCTCCTTATAGCAAAGAAGGGCTGGATAATTGGAGCCCAGAGACAAAACCCAGCCCCGATTTTAGGCCTAAGATGTGGCTTTTTTCCCCCTCTCACCCAGCTTTGCTCTAGAGTTGGTTATTTTTTTCACTCAACAAACATGATGCATTTACTTTGTGCAAGGAGAGTTTTAGGAACTTGGATCTGAGACATCAGAAGTGATGAAGTATGATGGAGCGTAGTGATTCTCAAAGTCTGGTGGTCTATCAGATCCTAGAATTTTCTTCATATACTTTAACCCAAGCAGCATATCGCAACGTACCAAACACAGCAGCAGGTCCAAAAATCCAGTCGTCTTCTCCTAAGTGCAACCTTCAGGAGGTAACACGATGCTACCCTTCTCGCCCAGTTTCGGTTTGTTTTGGAAAATAGGGTTAATTTTCATGAAAAAAACCAACAAAAATGATTTCTGGTCATGTGCAGTGGGTTGACCATTGTTACTGGTGAATTCACCAAGAGAAAGCATTTCTTAGTTTTAATCTGAAATACACAAAGAGCCGGAGAGTAAAGCCACGGACGTGCACGCTCTTGGGGGGTCTCCATCCCGGGGGTGTCGCAGGCTCAGGAGGACAGCTGGGTGGCTTCAAGGGGCCGGGCCACAGGGGGCAGAGCTCTGAGTGTGTCACCAGCCTCCCCCGCAAGGTAAATATGTGAGGATTGGGAAAGTTGGTCAAAGGAAAGGAATTCCGTTGGTGAAACAGCTTCAAAGGAGACGCAGAGGCAGCGCGTTTTGCTGGGATTGTTTTGATTGTGACCACTTTTAAGTTTTGTAAAACTGTTGACCGTCTCTTCCCCTCCCCCTCTACTTAATGGACAAAGAGGCCTCTCAGGGTGTGGATAGCGGTCCCTCGCAGAGGTCCACTCCAGGGAGCTGGCAGCTGTGACTGCTGGGCAGAGGGTCCTGAGAGTGGCTTGGGAGAAGCACAAAGGCCCAGGTGAGGCTCTGACCCCCAAAGTGGGACCAGGTCAGTTCTGAGCAGGGCAGCTGAGGGGGGGGCTTTGTCGTCACCATATTTGCTACCCTGCACCCCCAAACAGCTCTTGCATCAACCTGTCATGAGGCCTGTGTTTTTACCACATGGGGTTTCTTCTTTGGAAAAAGACTCTTGTTTACCAGAAGTCTCCTCTGTTTTTGCAGTGATGGGGTCAACCTCAAGGCCCCACACATGCTAGGTAAACACTCTACCACTAGCCCTTTTTACTTTTTTATTTTGAGACACTCTCTAGGTTGCTGAGGCTGGCCTCAAACTTGCAAACCTCCTGCCTCAGCCTCCAGAGTGGCTGGGATTGCAGGTATGCACCACTGTGACTGGCTTATCAGAAGAGTTCTGCTGGGCTGGGGCTATATATAGCTCAATGGTAGAGCAATGGCCTAGCACATGTGAGGCATTGGGTTTAATCGTCAGCACCACGTATAAATAAATAGATAAAAAGGTATTGTGTCCACCTACAACTAAAAGTCTTAAAAAAAAATTCTACCCAACTATGAGTGACAGGGCAGCTTGTCACCAGCCCCTTAAGCCTCAATGTAGGTTTATTTGATAACAGAGGACCCCTGGTAAACTTAGATAGGTTCTGGATGTCACAGACCCTCCTAAGTGCCGGCCTGCTACTTTGCTTTCCCATCTCCTGGGGGCTCTGGGACCCACCCCTAGGAGTGGGACCAGTCAGACCTGGGACGGGTCTCAGACCCTCAGGCCTCGCCCTCGGGGACTGGCACCATCCCCTGTCCCTTCGCTCCTATAACTGGGCTTGCTTCCTTTGTCCCGATTCTGGGCCCGAGTCCTGCATGACTCCAGCCGATTGGGCTGACTGGCTGGGCACCGAGAAATGACAAATTGGAGGTCTGCGTCGGCCTATTTAGGATCCAGGGCTGACTGTGATACCCGTCCTGATCTTAACGGTGCTGTGTGTTGTCTTTCCAATGATTTTTAAGTTTTCGGTGTGGGGGATGGGACCCAGGGCCTTGCACACCTGGGCAGTGCTGCTCCAGTGCTCTGCCACGTCTCCAGCCCCTCTGATAAGTGTTGGATTCTTTAACTTCAGGCTCTGGTTGGAGTTGTAGGCAGACGATGCCTCCTCTCCCAAGGTCCGTCTGAGTCCCTGGAACCTGTGACCATGTCCCCTACATGGCAGGAGGACTGTGCAGATGTGATTTGGTCACAGGCCCTGCAATAGGAGACTTTGCTGATTATTGGGGTGGTCACCACGATCCTCATGGAGGGAGGTGGGCTGAGTGGGGCAGAGATGGGCTGATGAGGTTGCTGGAGGTGGGGACAGACAGGGGGCCACTGGCCAGGGAGCAGCTGGCTTCTAGCAGTAGGAAAAGGGCCGGGCAGACTCTTTCTTAGAGGCTCCAGGAAGAAGTGAGACCCTGGGACACCATGATTCTAGCTCAGGGAGCCCTCTTTGGACTTGTGACCACCAGAATGGTCATGTGGTCACAGAGCGGTGCTGTTTGAGCTGTGAGGTTTGTGGGAATTTGCTAAGGCAGTGACAGGAAATGGGTCCAGCTGTGGCTGGGGACTGTCAGAAGCTGACACAGGGCAGACAGTTCGAGGGGTGCCTGGACTTCCCTGCTAGGATCTGAAGTGCTCAGGAGGGCGTGAGATTCTCTGCCAGGGCTGCGTGGCCGGGCCAGGTGGAGGCCCTGGGCAGCAGCTCCAGTCACAAGCAGAGGGGTCATGTCAGGTGGCATCTGAGTTTGTCCTTGAGGGGAGGACAGGGTTCCCACAGGTGGACCGAGGGGGCTGGAACTGCCAGGTGCTTTTCCGCAGCGTGCTCCAGAGCCTGGCTGTGAGTGGGGTTTGGAGCCACGATTGGGTCGGGGTGTGTCTCGTCCTCCACTCTGCCACCCCACTCACTCCGCCCTTGGCCGCGTTCCCGCGGGGAAGGGTTTTGTGGGCTGGGGCGTGTTTGGGGCTGCCCAGCAGAGACCCCAGGTTCTTGCTCTTTGCCGTCAAGGCCCCTCCGACGGCCTGCTGGCCCTGATGCCTGGACTCACAGTCCCCCGGTCCTAGAGACAGCTGGCTGGGAGTGGTTTGCGTTTTCACAATGACAGGTTCCTGAAAGTCACCCGAGCTCTGGGCTGGTGATAGCTGGGTACAGGCCAAGGCGGGGAGAAACATAGAAAGAGGAAGGAACTTCCTGTTAGAAAGCAAAGGGCCGGGAGGTGGGGCTCAGGGGCATCATGCGGGCTGCGCCTCAGAACTTCAGGGACTGCGTTGGGGCCTCCGTGACCCCAGGGCCCTTGCTGTTCCCAGCGACAGTGCGGCCTCCATGGCAGGATCCCTCAGGTCCAGCAGGGCCCGCCTGGATTGGCCTGCTGACCTCCTGATCATTCGGGCACTGCCTCCCACCACTGTTACTGAACTCCTAGTGCCCTGCTGGCTCCCAGGCCCGACGTGGCTGCTGTCCACCGCCTTGGGGTGGGGGAAGGGGGAAGGAAACAGGCTTCCCGTCCAGAGAGGCTGTTGCGGGGGCCCCGGCCCCAGGTGGCAGCTCCTTCCAGCTCCTGGTCACTGCAGGAATGACAGAGGCCTTCCTGGCCCTGCAAGGCCCTGCCACCCCACCACTGAGCCCTGTTGTCCTGGGCTGCCCCGGGCTCCCTTCCGGGGGGATAATGACATGGACAGTCCAGCGTTCTGTGGGCACCCCCGTCACAGCAGGCTGGTCACAGCCCCCTTCCCAGGTGTACCCCAACACGTCACTCTTTGCCCTACTTTTCTCTTTCTTCCTACAGGACCCAGATTCTATCTGCTCCCGTCTTCTGCAGCTGCCTGTGAGCTCTGGGGTCTTGTTACCCTCCAAGCCTCAGTTTCCAGGGGTGTCCGGGGGACATGCACCCTGCTCTTCAGGGCTGATCGTCCAGGAGTGGGAAGCTCCTCTCTGCGACCAGCACCTCTCAGGCTCGGGGCTCTGGGGACCACGTGCCTCTTTCCCTGGGACAACATGGTTCGTGCTTGTGATTTTTTAGGGTCATTATTCATCCCCTTTGTCTCTCAAAAGTCTGGACAATAAATTGCACAGTGGCCGTTTGTTTTTTCTCGTAATCGCTGGAGTTGGCCTTCCCTTGGCCAAGGGCGCCCGCGTAGGGCCAGGAACGCGCATTTGCCCTGGATTCTTGCTCCGGCTCTGCTGCCCAGCCCAGTAAGGACCTGGACGTCGCTGGCCTGCCCTTCCTGCTTCCCCAGCTGCTCCGTGTGGGAACGTCGTCATCTGCTGCAGGGCACGGCTCTGGGTCCTTCTGCCTCCCCCAGGCCCGGCACCCGGGAGGCGCTTGGCTGAGAAGTGCCACTCCAGCCCCTGTATCTCATGGGGCTCCCGCCACTCCAGCCCCTGGGCCAGGGGCCCAGGGCGCATCCGCCCAAGTGCCTCCAAGGCCTCGCCCACTCACTTCCCCAGCCCCCCAGCCAAGGTGGAAGAGAAGGCCCTGGGCACACACCTTGGCTCGATTCCAGTTGCTCTAGACTGTTTCCCGAACCTCTGTGAGCACCTGCTTCTTCAGAGATTGGGCAAGACAGTTTCCCAAACCACTGCCAGATCCAGCCAGGTTTCTGGCCTCAGGCGCCAGATTGTAATGGGTTTACAGGACACGAAGACCTCAGTTTGGATCCTGGTTCTGCCTCTTCATAACTGCGTGACCTCAGGCAACTCACTTAACCTCTCTGGGCCACCATTTTCTCAAGTGAACATTGAGAAATCCGTGGGGAGGCGTCGATGAGATAGGTATGTGAAGCATCTGTGCAGGTTTGGGGGACCGAGAGGACACTAACTAAAGGCCTGCCTCTCACCCCAGGGGGTGCTAGTCAGGGGAGGGCGGTCCTCCCTCCCGCCCTCCCCCCTTGACACTTCCCTCAGATGGAGAAGTCAAGGCCAGGTGTCCCCGGGTCACCCACAACCACCACATTGCCTGAATCCACATGTCACCTGACGGAGACCTCAGAGGCAGTGGTGGAGAAGATCCACTGAACCAGTTTCAGGAAAAGCGCCCCCAGGGCCCATGGGGCAGGAGCCTGGGTGCACTTCTGGCCCCGAGGGGAGAGCAGGGCCGCCCAGGGCACTTGTTCACTGAGCACCTACTGGGTGCCAGCGTTGGCCCTCCCGTCCTCTGGTCTTCAGCTGCACTCGGGGAAGTGGGCCTCACTCCCACGCCAGGCTGAGGCTCAGGGCCGTCGACTCCTGGAGAGGGGAGATCTGAGCTCAGGGTGTCTGGTCACGGGCCTTGGTTGCCATTCCTCTCTGCCACTCTGGCGCTTGCCTCTTGGGGCGGCCTCAGTTTCCTCCTTCCCGCAGCCCGAGACCTCCCTCCCACCTACTTCTCAGGGTGCTTTGAAGGTGGGTAGGAGCGTGTTTTCCCAGAGTCCTCCGGGCCTCCCAGGGCAGCCCAGGGACAGCGGGGTAATGAGCCCTTTCCCAGCACCCTGCGGCCAGGAGCGTTAGCCCCATTGTAGAGGTGGGGAAGCCGAGGCCAGGGAGCCCCATCTGGGACCTGCCCACGGTGCCGTGTGAGTCAGCGGTGACCCGGGGCGACCTGTTTGTTCTCCTTCCCTCCCGACAAGCGGAGGCTGAGGAGGAGGATTGGCAGCCTCGGGAGCCTCCGGCCCGTCCCTGGGAGGCCAGAGGCACAGCCAGTCTTGGTGTCTCTGGTCTGGCTGAGCCTGGCTTCAGGTGAGAAGGGAAACGTGAGGATGAGGGGAGTCCAGGTTCCTTCCTCCCTGGACACGATTCCTGGTGGCATTGCTGTGACATTGTCCCTTAGCTTTCTCCAGCCATTACTCTGTGGTAAGCCCAGGGCCAAGATGGTACTAGATCCTGAGAGAGAAGCAGCTGATGTGGAGAGGGGGAGGGACGGAGCTTGTGCCACACACAGTAGGCCCGCTCATCCCATCACAGTGAAGAATCCGGCCCAGAGGGGTTGACAGTTCAGGTCGGCGTGTGGAGCAAAGTGGAGATCCGAACTCAGGCTCGTTGGAATTCAAAAATGTTGCAGCTTCTGAAGTTGGCCACCCCCCCCCCCCC
>NW_025999949.1:23304203-23572988 GCF_001458135.2 Marmota marmota marmota
GGGAAGGATCACATGCTGAGTGGTGACTTGGTTCTGTCCATCTGTGTCCATCTCCAAATGCATAATAATTTTTGAAAAAGGGGCCCCGAGGTTTGCTGTTTTCGGACGCTGCAATCGTGTGACCCATGCGGCTCCACACATAAGATGGGAGGCCTCTACTCCGTGGAGGGCCTTGGGCGGATGCTTCCCTGTGACGTCCTCATCCGCACAACCAGGAGTGTGGGTGGCCAGCACGGGCCTTGGGGCTGTCCCTTCCCAGGACCCTGCCCACAAGGGCTTGAAGAGGGACCGACAGAGACTGAGTGTGGGTTTCCCAGGAAGACCTGCTACCTCACGGAGCTTCAGGGTGGCTGGGAGGTTCCAGAGACCAAGGAAAGTGACCTGGCAGCCCTCGACGGCTGCAGCTGGGGCAGGGCCCCTCAGTGCGGCTCTCAGTCACAGGAAGCTGCGGGACATTGTTGACAAACGTGATCACAACGCTTTGATGGTCCCAACCGGGTGGGGTGGGAGTTGTTTTTCCTTCTAAGCAAACACACTTGGAGGAGTTTCGAAGTTGTCACCAGGCAGGTGTGATCTCACGGCAGCCACTGGGAGCTGCTTCTGGTGCTCGGAGGCACATCCCCAGCCTGCCCTGGGCCGAGCTGCTCTGTGGAGCCGGACAGGGCCCCGAGTGCTCCGATGGCTCAGGCCGGGCAGCTGAGCCCCCCAGGCCCGGGCCAGTGTGGCCTGGAGACCCGACGTCCTGAAGAACCCAGCTCCCATGACCATAAGCTGACTTCCACAGCACAAGCTTGTGGTGGTCTCCACTGCCCCCCACCCCCTCAAAAAAAGAAAAAATAAAAAGACACTCTCCGCCCCTTGCTTCTTGGGTCAGCTCCTGGGTGACCTACTGGAACTAGGTCCTGTCGTAGCTCTGCTTTGGGGACAGCAAAAGTGGGAGTGGGTGGGGCTGCACGGCGCCCCTCTTTCAGACTGAATTCACAAACTAAGTCCAGGTCTCTGTCCTTCAAATGTCGCAAACTTCCCATCGTCTAGGAGGGGAGATGGCTGATGACAGCCAGATGTGACCCCGAGCAAGGCTTGTCACAGAGGTGGGTGACAATCCTTTCTGGTGGGGAGTGGGGCAGGTGTGGGGCACAGCAGAGATTAGACTTTGCCAAGATGGGGCTTCAAGTCCGATGTTGGTCACATCCTTAGCTGTGTGATTGGGGGCCAGTAAACTCCCTCCTCTGGGCCCCCCGTGACTATCTGTCAAATGAGGGTCACCAGCCCCCAGTCTCACAGTTGGCTGGGAGGGTCCAGGATGTTTGTAAAGTCATTTTGGGATTGATGAACAGCTCCGCGCATGCGTTATGACGGGTTGGTGGCTGCCGGTTAAAGAGGTGGGAGCCGCAGATTGTGAGGCCATGTCCAGGCAGGAGCAGGGATGGGTCTTGATGGGTGGCATTCCTAGCAAGGCCCCCACAAGCGGGTTCTAGGCAGGGACAACAGTCTTCTGGCTTGTTGGAAGTGGTTCTTGGACCTCCCTGGTGTGCCTTGGAGTTGCTGTGGTACAGGGGGTTGACTGGGGCTATGCTCCTGTCCTGGGGTCATCTAGCAGCTGGTCCCCAAAGAAAACACGCAACCCCGGGGGACCCGTCCACAGCTGGTGAGCTGGGCTGGCGGAGTGGGACCTGGGGCACAGGCATAGCAGTTGCTGTGCTGGTGCTGGGGTGACAGCAGGTGACAAGGTCCAGCCCTCCTGGGACTCCTATTCTCATGGGGGAAAAGGCAGCAAAGATGTAATAGGAGGTCAGTCTGTGCCATGAAGAAAAAATAAAGCCAGGTGAGAGAATGAAAAATGACAGGAGGGCCACTGACATGCAAGAGGGGCCAGGGAAGGTGGCCTCAGAAGTTGACATTAGAGCAGAGAGTGAGTCACGAAGCTATGTGCCAAGAAAGACAGAGATGGAAGTCAGTGCAAAGGCCCCGTGGTGGGAGAATGTTTGAGCAAGGTGGTTAGAGTGGAGAAGAAAAGGTAAAGTCAGAGTGTGCAAGAGGTAAGGAGGAGGCCAGATCATGCCGGGCTTTGAAGGCCAAG
Organism: Marmota marmota marmota; assembly: GCF_001458135.2. Taxonomy (NCBI): domain Eukaryota; kingdom Metazoa; phylum Chordata; class Mammalia; order Rodentia; family Sciuridae; genus Marmota; species Marmota marmota. Next base: position 23,306,284 of record NW_025999949.1, read on the forward strand.
GTAAAGTTCAAGTCCAACTTTTGCCACTAGTCGCTGTGTGACCTTGGTTATGCTCCTTTTCCGCTCTGGGTCTGGTTTCATGGTATGCAGGTAGTGGTCGGAGTAGGTAAGGAGTTCTCAACTGCACAATGTCTGTTTAAAAAATAACAAAACAGCCAGTTGGTCAGAATCTTCTCTGGTGCTGAGGCCTCCGTATTTATTCTGTGTGCTTGGGAGCAACCAGGAGAGGATGCACTGGATAGGAGTCGATGGACCTGCACGGTCGTAAGGGCCAGCAGGGCCCATCTGATGGGACCATCTCCAGCCCCTCTGCCATCTCTCCCTCCCGACTGGTTTAGACCAGACAGCCTGGGCCTGCGACCTGCAGCCAGCCACGCCAGGCACCCACATGTTCATGCAGCACCCTGTCCCCTTCCTCCTTCCCATGGAGCCCTGGGGCCTGGGCACGGGGTGGGGGGTACCCTGGGCCCTGGGAGATTTGTTTACGGTGCAGATTTCACTTCTACAGGCTCCGCACAGCTGCGATCTTGCCTCATCGCTGTTGCTAACACCGAGAGGCGGCCTTCGCCCTGTTTGCTTAATTCCTAAGTTCCTCTTTTGGGCATGTGCCTGTCCCTCCGCGTTCCCGTGGCTGCGTGGAAGTGGACCGAGGCCCAGAGGATGACTAAGAGGGGAAGCCCCTGCGCTGTGAGCTCCCAGCGGCTCCTGGATTGCGTAAGGGCTATTTTTGAGGAGATTGCAGACGATCTGATGAATCATAGCGAACACAGGGCTCGGGCAGGGGACGGTCCTTCCTCATGCGGCTGTGGAGAGCGGAGCTTCTCAAAATGAATCAGCTGTGCCTGAACCCCAGGTCCGTGGGAGGAGGATGAGGGTGCACATTACACATTTCCGATGTATCGGGGTGTGCCCTCGGGGCTCCGGACGTGGGGCTGCAGAGACCCAAATCTCTGGTTTTCTCCGTGACTAAAAGATCAGGCCTCACTCACCTGAGCCTCCCACCTGGAACCTGCCAACCCTCAATCATCATGGAACATGGCCACTCGCACTTACTGAGACCCGAGGGGGTTGTCTAGGAAGGTGCAGTGGAGAGGAGTTACTTTCAACTGGAGGCAGACAAGGTCTGAATGAATGCAGAAGTCCCTGGGGCCTCCCCTGGGTTGGGTAGCCCAAGTGAGAAATCCCTGACCTTCTGCAGAAGATTCAAACCACACCTGTTAGGGGAGAGAGGAGACCCTCCTGCTCCTTCAAGCTCAGGAGCAGAGCTGAGTAGTGGTTGGGATCCATCAGGCTTTGCAATTAGACAATACTGGATTTGAGGCCTAAATCCAATATGGCGACCTGGAGCAAGACTGAAGAGATAGCTGAGCCTCAGTTTTTTGATTTGTAAAGTCAGGAAATAATATCAGCCTGCTGAGACTGTCGTTAGGAATGCCTGAGGATTGCACAAGGCTGTAGGGTGTGGATGATAAGAACTCCGACTCTCAGCCGGAGGTTTAGGCCTTTGGTCTCTTACTAACTGTGTGTGCTTCGGCAGATCACTTAACCGTTCTGTGCTCAAGTTTCCTCACCTGTAAACGGGCAGGACACAATCTGGCCTTCCTTGCAGAGCTGATGAATGGGCTGATAGATACAAAAGTGAAAGACAGATGACTGGGACTTCATGCGTTCTCAGCGAGTGCTAGCTATTGCTAGGTAAAGCCAGGCTCACAGCAAGTTAACACAGATTTCTTACAGTCAGCGTTCATGAAATTGTCATCGTTGTCATCATTATTTTTCTACAGAGCTGAAATGCCTTCAGATAGAACCTGAAGTCATGGTAGAAGTCAGACTTTGGCCTCCTTTATAATTCTGCTTGGTTTTGTTCAAAAGACTGCCAGAGAGAGGTTTTGTAGTTAGTTGTAGAGGAGGAGAAAGACAAGCGGGGGAGCTTTCTTGGAGAGGATTAGAGTTCTGAAGTGTCCTATTCATCTCTCTGCAAAATGGAGCGTCTTCAAAGATTGCCCAATCCATAGGGCGCAGGAGAGCTAAAGATAGCCCAGCCGTCGGCCCAGCCCCACGCGGCCTCTGGCTACTGAGGCGGAGAGATGAGAGTTTCCATTCACATTTGCTGGAGCAACGAGCTCTGTTGGGCAATAGCTAACACTGTGGGTGCTTTCCTGTGGCCGCTGCCCATGGAGAACATGTTCTTAAACAGACAAGCTTCTTGGGGCTCTAGGTCTGGCTGGCATCTCTCCAGATGGAGAGATGGGCCTGAGGTTAACCTGACGGCCATAACCAGAATGTCTAATTCAGCGTTTTCACTCATGTCTGCAAATTTGAATCACATAGAAAGCTTTGAAAAAACGTTGCTTGGACCCCACCCAGACCCATCGAATGGAGATGTCTGTGGACAGAGCTGGCCGTTGGATTGTTGAAAAGCTCCTTGGATGGTTCAGGTCTGCAAAGAAGGTGGCCACTGCTCCCAACCGTTTCACTGCTTGAACCTGAGCTCTTTGTCTCTTTCATCTTGAACTCCCTGCCCCTCCCTGCCCCACTCTGTCCCGGCTCATTTCATTCCATTTTCCCCTTTGCTTTTCTGCTCCCCTGTTCTTTTATTTTATTGTGAGCTGCTTTATTTGGCTACATTCCCCTGGAACCAATTGGTTGAAGGATGTGATCATTCAGAAAGTATTTATTGCAAGTTTACTGTATACTAGACCCTGGCGTAGGAAGGGCAGGTACAGAAAGAAGCAGGAAAAGACCAAGTCCCTACTTTCATGGAACTGATATTCTTATCCAGAGAAGAAGTAAATAAGCAAAAAAAAAATAGAGAATATGCATCAGTGGAGACTGGAAGAATATATCAGGGGAGGACATGTGAGTGACAGGTGTCAGGGAAAGTGACATTGAACAGAGACCTGAAGAAAGTGAAGAAACCACCACATGGATATGTGGGGGCAGAATATTCCAGAGAAAAGAAACGATGAAGTCACAGAGGAGTGAACACCCTGAGCCCATTCCTTGCTAGTTCTCTCCATTCCACTCCGCGTCCCCCGTGACGTCTCATCTCATAAACACCGTCCACCCCATTCCGGTCCTAATCAGACTTGGCTTAGCTCAGTAGGTTACCAGTCTTACATCAGGTACCAGGTAGGGACACAGTACCTGCTAATACAGAGTCAGCTGATGTACACAGCACCACCTAACTGGGCTCAGTTCAGCTCTGGACAGGTGTCCTGCCTGACATCCATGTGCGGGTCTGGAGAGGAATTAGAAACCAGCGACTGCAGACACATTTCCCCACGGGAAGAGCCCTATTGATCCATAGATTTTTGTTTGATTACATTCTCCAAATACTGGCTCTCAATGGGCACCAGCAACCCATTGGGATTCAGATGATATGCCCTTATCTCATTTTGTTCCCCTTATCATGGTGTCTAAAACTGTCATATTTGGGTCATTCATCGAGAGGTCTTGGAATCTTGCATAAACTGGGAGCTCGAAAGAATGGGACAGGGGACAGGGGACAGGCAGGATATGATTGGAGAGGAGAAGAGGGAACTATCAGGATTCCTGTCTTCCAGAACTGGCCAAGGTGGGGGGGATCCAGATACAATGTGCACATCCCAGGGCTGCATGGGGGCACGGAGGCTGTGGGGGTGGGTGAGCAGGCCGTTGGATTGTTCAGAAGCTCCTTGGATGGTTCAGGTCTGCAAAGATCAAGATCAGGTCTGCAAGAGAGCAAGGCCATGTGGCTACATCAGTATCATACTGAGGCCTAGCGTGGCTGTCTGAAGACAAGTCTGCAAGTTTGTTGGCCCACTTTTTCACTGACAGGTAAAATCTATGTTCCCTCTTCTTGAATCTGAATTGGCTTTAGTGACTCTCTGATGAGCAATAGAATAAGCAGAGATCTGCTTCCGTGAGAGCATAGTGGGGTAGCGTGAGGTCAGAAAAGCCCACAGAGCTTCAGCTTGATTCACTTGGATCACGCCCACTGGAGGAAGCCAGCTGCCACATGAAGGCCAACCAGCCCAAGGCAGCCAAGCCAGAGAGGCACGTCTGACCACCTAGCCAGCAGCCAGCCAGAGGCCATCTTGGCTGCGATCGGAAGCCACAGAGCAATCTTGACCGCTCAGCCCACCGAGCCTTCAGATGCATGCGATCGCAGCTGGCATGGACGCAGCCCCATGAGACCCACCAAGTAAGGATGGCCCAGAGAGGCGCTTTCTCAATTCTTGACTCACAAAACCACAAGCAAGATAAAATGGTGATTGTTTTACACCACTAAGTGTTAGAATAATTTATTTCCCAGAATCGTAACCAGACCTCTTTGTGCCCAGCCAGCCTTTTGTGGCCTATGTTTATGGGGACCAAACATGCAGAAAAATGATGACGACAGCTCAGAATGGGCTTTGAAGAGTGGGAGAGGAAGAAAGAGGGGCTTCAGACCAAAGGGCTTATGGACACGGAAGTAGTTTTAGAAATTACCATGTCCAATCCCTTTGAGACCGAATGGAAGTGACTGGCTCAGGTCACCAGCTCAGGGATCCAGATTCCCATGTCCTTTCTTCCTTCTTCGGGAGTTCTGGGCAGGTACGGAGCTAAGGGGCCGATAGGGCCGTTGGTTCTGTTTTCCTTGGAGTGGGTTTGGATTTCACTAAGTCAAACACCTGGATTTCTCTGCAAGTGACTCCTTACAGAATTCTTCAACTGGAATGTTCCCCTGCCATCCCTGCTTGTCTGGGCCCTCCCAGGCCGTGATTTCTTGGATGCATTCAATGACTTAGTCCACTCACACTCATAAGGCAGGTCCTGCCTGGGGCGCCCCTGTTGAGCAAGGTAGCTATGACTCTGGCCTCGGGGCCCACCCTGCCCTCCCCAGGTGGCAGAGACAGCTCTCATCTTTGAACTCCAGTCCTGTTGACCTTGCTGTGAGGAGTTCATCCCTCCTTCATGCGGTAACCAGATGCATGGCTCTCCTCTGGAGTCTAAGCTTCCCAGTGAATAGGGCTCGGTGCCTGATTCACAATGTCCCTACTAAAGCCTGCGCTTGCCACCCGATTCGGATTTCTGTTGCTCTGGGAATAGGTGAGCCCCCTGCTGCTGTCATCCTTCACATGTGACAGGAGTCTCAAACATGAATCATGAAAAGTGTGTTCTGGGTCACAGTGTAAAATAGACTTCATGATTGAAAAATGTTTGAAACTATTTAGTCTAAGCTGAACTGCTCCAAACACACTGATAACACAAAACATTTTATTTAGCAGCTTCTATGTGCCAGAGATACTCCTGAAACTGAACACTTGACAAATGGAGGAGCCCCGCCCTTCCTTCCAGCACCCCTCAGCCTCTGGTGAGGCTGTGGCCTCCTCGACCTCCCCGTGAGTCTCCAGCAGGGAGACTATCAGGCTGGGCTCCAGGGGCTGTCTCCCGACAGCTCTGCTGAACATGTGGAAAGGTGAGGTGGGAGGGGACGTATCATTAGGCCTCACCCCCACCTGCCCTGGGTGGGAGGGTGCTCATCCACCAGGCCTGGTGACTCACATTATTTCAGGATGTCTTTATTCATTTATTTCTACTCATGAAGCACAAACACACTGACAGACTTCCCAAACTAGGTGCAGGGCAGGTGGTTGTAACAGGGGCCATAAGAGGAGGGAGGGGAGGAGAGGAAGAGGGGAAAGGCAGAGGAGGGGGGGAAGAGGAGTGGAGAGGCCCTCAGTTATTTTCCTCATTTTCAAGTTGAGGGTCTCAGAACATCAGAGTAGGCGGTCTCCCTAAATATCTCTAATCTGGCATCCTACTCAGATGCCGAACAAGCCATTCGGCACAGGTCGTGGCCAATTAGAATGGACACTGGCAAAATCTTAGAGTATCCCTACTGGGCTGCACACGGATGCTTCCAATGGTGGATGTGGGTCATCTGGGGGGTCCTAGGCAGGCATAAGTGCTGGGGTACACTTGTCAGTCTTGGGACAGTGGCCATCAACCACTTGTGTGGGACTATTTCATTATTTTAACTCACGAGAGGGGCCTTCTGGCCGACTCAGCCCAAATCCCACCCTTAAACCCACATCCCTGAACTCACATGCGGCCTCGGCATTGGTCATGACCCCCCTGATGCCACCTGCTCCTGTGGATTTCCAGTGATCCCCTCATCAGATTCCATGTTGCCAGCTTTGCATGGATCAGGGAAGAAAGAGGACGTCCGCACGTCACATGATGTCCTAGTGGTGGGCCGTGTGTGTGTGTGTGTGTGTGTGTGTGTGCTGGTTCCATGTGTGTCCGTGCCCCCCACCCCCCCCCCACACACTCTGCCGTCACCAAGTCCCACAACCTGGGCACCTGGAATTATAAAAACGCCCCCCCCCACAGTCCTGGAGGTGGGGAGCTGGAGAAGGCCTTTCTCCTAGTTGCTGGTGGTCGGCTGCTAACCCCTGGCGTGCTTGGCTCATGGATGCGTCAGCCGAGTCCCTGCCTCACCTTGGCGTGGCCTTCTTCCCGAGTCTTACCTTCACTCTGCTCCCTTCCTAAAGACTAGTCCTGCTGGATCAGGGCCTTCCCTACTGACCTCATTTAACTTGTTCCTCTGCAAAGACCCTATTTTCAGAGGGGTCACGTTCAGCTGTCGTGGGGGTCAGGACTTTGCATTTTTGTGAGGCCATGATTTAACCGACATGAGGAGGATGTACTGAAGCATCCTCTGGTGAACTCTGAGTGGGGGAACCTTATTCTTTCAGTCTGAATTCCTTTAAGTCTTACCTCTGTACAGGTCTTTCCCTCCCACCCTTCCCTTTTCTTCCAGAACTTGTTTTATTCACATAACTTATTTTATTCCATGGCAGCCTGCTGGGTTAAAGACGGGAAAGCTGCTCTGCTCTGGGTGGAGAGCAATAGGAGCCCCAGAAGGTGCCCTGGCACACATTTTGGGAACTCCTGTGTAAGCTGTCGTCAAGTGTCCCCCAACCAGATATCCCACAGCTCCTTCACACCCTGGGTTCGGCTCCAGCACAGGTTCATATAGTCTTGTTATTTTGGGGCCAATGCAGTTTGTGACCTATGCATGTTCCTGGCCAAGGGCTGCCCAGGAAATGGATCCCTACTGCTTTCACCTCTCAAGTCCTGCTCTGGGTGGGCGGTCTGAGGGTGCCAGCCAGGACTGTTGCCAAGTGTTCTAGTCAGGATAGGAAGCGTGGATTTTTTCCATGATTCTGCTCCTTGTGTTGGCTGCAGAAATGAACCTGCCTGGTTTGAAAGCCCAGGATTGCCCCCTCTTGTTGTAGCTTCTTTGCCCTGAAACTTGCTGGGGCTGGGCCTGCGGGGGGAGAGCTCAGTCTTGGTCTGGGGGCTGTGCAGGACAACCTTGTGTGATAGGCAGCACTCTTCTCACAGAGCTGTGTGCCCACACGACCCGGCTGAGCGGAACCACCGGCCTCCGCCTCCCCTGGCTTCCCATCTCCCTTTCCAGGTACGCGACATCCCAGCTGCCCTTGCAGGGATGTCACTACTGGGTGGGTCACAAATGACTGTGCCTTGCCAGCACTCATTCTTTCCCTCGCTTGCTCTGATGAAGCAGGAGCATTCTGCATGGCCTTGGACCAACAGCCAGGGAGGAACTGAGGCCCTCACTCTAAGCAGCTAGGAGGCACCCAGTCCTGCCAACCACCATGGAGTAAGCTTGGAAGTGGCTTCTGCCCCAGTACAACCTCAAGATGGCTAAAGTCCAAGCCAAGATCTTGATTGTGGCTTGACCCAGAGGACTCCGCTAAACCATCCCAAGAAAGCCGGGAGATGAGAAATGTTGTAGTCCACCAAGTTTGGGGTAATTTGTTTCGTAACACTCTTTGCTTTCTTGATACAGAGGAAAGAGAAATCAGAAATCAGCTTCCCCCAGCTCCAGGCTGTTTTGTGACGATGAGGTAACAGGTGTGAAGACCATCCATATTAAGCATGGTGGGGTGACCTGGCCTCCTGACCTTATCTTTAAACAGTTGAGCCACTGCAGCAACCACTTGCCTCTGGGCTTCTTTCTTTCCTTCTTTTTATGATATTGGGGATTGAACCCAGGTCCCCACACATGCTAGGTGGTGCTCTACCACTGAGCTCCAAGCCCAGCCCTCCTTATTTTGTAGTTTGAGACAGGATCTTGCTAAGTTGCCCAGTCTGGCCTCAAACTTGTGACCCTTCTGCCTCAGCCCCCAGAGTAGCTGGGATTAGAGGTGTGTGCCACTGTGCCTAGCCTCTCTGGATTTCTTATATGAGAAAGACACACATATTCCTATGCAAGTCTCTATTGATTAGACTCTGTTAATTGTAGCCAACAGCTTTCCTAAAAGTACGTCCCTTTCCCTCCCTGGACTGGATGACCCCTGAGGGCTCAGCTCATTCTGGGCAGTTCTTCTCCCTAGGTACTGATGATCTTCTGTCAAGTGCTGTTTCCATCAGGGTTAATGGCACACTAGGAGCTGCAGACCCCACGAGTGTGCACCGTGGTTCTCTTACTGAGGCTGGTTGTAAGTGTCACACAGCATCTTTCCACTTGAAGCATTACCTTGAACACCAGGGTCTGCTGGCGCTCTGGGCTCAAGGGTTAGGACAGACTATGCCACAACCAGGAGCTGTTGTGTAGCCTTTTCTGCTCTGGGCTTTGCTCAATCTAGAAGCTAAAGAAATTTACCAGGTATTGTTTCCCCCCCCCCCCCACCCCCAGTTATGGGAAGTACAATATATAACAATTTGCTCTTTGGAGAGGATATTCTAGCCTTTCCCAGAACCCTTTTTCAGCCCAATGGACCTTGAATTTTCACAAGGTTTATCTCCCATGCTGTGTCTTATCAAGCCTCCAGGGTGTTTGCCGCTTCTTATTCATTGCTTATTGATTGACAGGAAGTCATGTTAATACGGTTGACCAATGTGACACTCTGTGCAATGTCCAGGTGGTCGGATCCTTAAGGGTGGCACCAATCTCCCTGATTCCCTAATGATGCAATGTTGATTTTGCTTCCTTTGGTTAGTGGTTGTGGGTGGAGGCAGTGTCAGAAGTTTCAACTTGACCTTCCCCAAGATGATAGCTTATCTCACAGGCCAAGGAAATAATATGGGGTTCTGCCAACTATCATGACCACTGCAGTTGTTTACTTGAGGACTGAGAGAATGACCACTGGGTGAGCCCATGGACCCAACTGTGAGCTGGACCAGAGCCTGGACTCCATTTCTTACTCACTGTACCAGGGGCCAAGATGTTTTAGATCTCTGTGTATCAGCTTGGACCGTGGGTCCAACACTTCTCAACGTAGCTGGGCATTTTGCTTTCTCTAGTGCAAATTCCCTGAGTGAAAGCATGGTAATCGTTCTGACACGGTGGTGCAGGGCCTTTCTTCCTGGAGGTCTGGTGTTCTCTTCAGTCAGTGGGTTCCATGTCTGAAAACGGGCTCGGGTCTGGGAACTTGGCAAGGGAACGTGATCCTTGATTTATTTTGATTGCATAGATTGAGCAATTCCTGTGTGGCTGCCATCTAGCTCGACGGAGGAATGTCATGTACAATTAACCATCTCCATAGCAGTGGGCCGGCCCCCGGCTGCCTTGGTGACTCTGGCGCTCCTCAGGATCTTGCACTCTGATGGTTAAGTGCCATCTGGCACCTATTATTTTGTGATCCTAACATTCCCATCGCTATCGGAGAAGTCTACCAGACCCAGAATTTTTTTTGGCTAAATAACATATAACTTGGCTCTAGTTACAGGTCTGGCAATCAGGAGTGAAGTAAGGGTCTAAATGTGGGGGGAAAGGGGAGTGTGTTTTCTTGTAACATAGAAACTTCTACATTCCCTTCTTTAATCTATAAGGGAACATGGCTCATCTGCTAGTGTTTTCTAGGTGTCCCGGGTCACTTCTGCAGGCTCAGAGAGTTCTGAGGATCTGGGGCTTTCACGATTCTTGAGTGCATCTACCCTAATGTCCCGATTTCTTTCCAATCACAGCCTCACTGTGGCATAGCCGAGCAGCCACACTTGAGAATTTCCTGTTGCTCTATAACCCTTATAATTAAGATTTGGCTTGGCTCTGACAGCCCTGGCTGTCCTCTGCATGCGGGAGACCCGAGTCCTTATATACTGCCACAGGGGTCTTCTCACTTTGTGTCTTTGTCTTGCACGGGTGATTTTCTCCATCTTTCTCTAGTACTGTTATGGCACTTGGCCAGCCAACTGGTTTTATTGTCATTACAATGAGGACTTCATCTAAATGTGTCCAAATCCTGAGTTATTTTACCCACCAGTTTATTCTCTGACCCAACAGCCCATCCCAGTTTCCCGCTGAGAGAAGGCTTCCTAGAACACCTCGACATCACCCTGGCTGTGCGGGAGCTGCCTCCTCCTCCCTCCCCAGCCACAGTGATGTCAGCTGGCCAGTGAGTGGGTGATCCCGTTCCAAAATGCCATCTGCTTCCTAGACCACCCCACTTCTGGAATCAGTTCTCTTAACTCAGATATCTTAAGACTAAGAGTCATAAATCTGAATTCAGGGTGTTTATTGTTGGGTGCTTTGTGAATAATATGTGTAAGGAAATGAAGAATCTAAGACTGGGCAGAAGGACTAATTGAACTTGCATGCAGTAGGACCAGAGGCCTCAGCCAATCGCATGGGGATCCACGAAAATGACAGCACTCGGCAGAGTTAGCCCTGATTGAGGCCCTGGACTTCTACATTGGCAGAGGTGCTGCTTACAGGGAGAGGAAGTAGCTTTGGGTGAGGCAGAGTCCCTCAGTTAAAAGGCAATTTCTGGGCAGGAACATGGCTCATCTGCAGCCAGCACTCCTGGCATCCAGGCCAGTGATGGCCCTTGTTCCTTAGAGTGAGCTGGGCAGAGCACACAGCATCCAGGGCTTCCCAAAGTGTGGTACCCATACCAGCAGCATCTACGTCATCTAGGAACTTGTTAGAAGGGCATTAGAGGGGCAAAGTCTTGGGTCCCATTTTAGATCTACTGAATCAGGAACTCTGGCTGTAAGTTCCAGTCACCTTTGTTTTAATAAATCCTCCCAGTCAGTTTAGGAGGAGCTCAAGAGATCCACAGTATCACAGGAGCAAGATAGAGTAGATCATTTACAAAGAATTCTTTTGCCTTAGGCCAAATTTCCTATATATTCAGAGACATGTTTGATTATGGGAATTATATACACTGGTATTTGTTTCCTTGATCTATTCTTAAAATGTTTTTGTTTGTTTCTTTTCTTTTCTCTTTCTTTCTTTCCTTTTTTTCCTTCCTTCCTTCCTTCCTTCCTTCCTTCCTTCCTTCCTTCCTTCCTTCTTTCATTGATTGAACCCAGGGGCACTCAACCCACTGAGCCACGTCCCCAGCCCTTTTTAATTTTTTTTTTTTTTTGAGACAGGGTCTCACTAAATTGCTTAGGGCCTCACTAAGTTGCAGAGACTGGCTTTGAACTCACAATCCTCCTGTTTCAGCCTCCTTAGTCATACGCCATCATGCCTGGCATTCATTTATTTCTTAACTGACTGATGCATGAGGGTAACTGACTCATTTGTTTCTCTGCTTAGGATCTGCAGTATTTTCCAAAAACAGTCCAGCAGCTTTTGAGAAATGTATGTGTCTTGAGCGGCTTCAATCTCTAGCAATAAGCAGTCCACTTTATCTGTGCAGGGTTTGGTTTGTTCAAGGATTCAGGCGCCCACTGAGGTCTTGGAACATATCTTCTAGCAATAAGAGGGCACTACTGTATGTACAGAAACCCCAAACAGCCCACTGGAAAGGGTTTGGGTACTGGTATTAGGAGAACCTCAATCTAGTGCTCAATTCAGCTGGCTACCCAGTTCCTCTGACTGTGAGACCCTAAGAACCCTTTCTCATTAAACAACAACAATAACAACAACAAACAAGGCATTGATATGAAGAAGAATAGTAAATCACACAAGGTTACTGCTTCTGACCCTCCCTTCCAGTGTCCTGGTCCTGCGTCTGTAGTCATTTGGTGGGCTCCTGGGCACATCCCTTCCCATCTCTGTGATGTCACCCCATCTACAAAGTGGAAAGGCATTGATCTCGCCAGACGCCGAGGTCCTTCCTGTGCCTGTGAGCAGGAGTTGTGTTGGTCACTCGTGTCTTCCAGGTATTTAGGGACCCAGCCTCAGGAATGGAAGTGTCCTCCAGGGTGTTTCATATCTCTCTTGAGTAGCGTCCCAACTCCTGTCGTGGCCCACCGAGCCTGCATGGTCCAGGACCTGGAGACTTCTCGGACTTCACCCTTCCTCTTCACCCACATGCTCCAGCCCCTCTGTCCCCTCCCTGATCTTTGAGCAAGCCACCCTTTTACAACATTCACACCCCCCTTTTAGAACACTCCACCCTAGTTGGGGACCCTGCTGGCTCCTTCTCATTGGCTGCATCTCAGCTCTGTACTCCCCTGGTACCTCACTAAGTGAGCCCCCGGTTCCCTGCTTCCCTCCCTGTCTCGTCAGCCCTTCAGTGTCCTGCAGAGCACTTTGCACACTCGGAGGCTCTCCTGTTCAGTTGGCTTGGCTATCGTCTGTGCCTTCACTAGAACGCACAGCTCTGGGAGGCTGCACTTCTGAGCTGGCCTTTCCCCGACGGCATCCCCGGTCAATAGCTCGGGCATTCAGTGCTCAAAACCATTCTGAAAGGATGAGTGAGTGGAGACCTGTTCCAGAAACCCAGGCCGACTCTGTTGCTCATCCCTGTTTGGCTCTTATCGCAGAGGAATGGGTTTCAACAGGCAGCCCATTTCCTCACTGCCTCGTGGCCGAACCCGTGGCTCGTTCCATCCCGCCCAGAAACCTCCAGGACGTGCCGGACGGGCTGGGCCTGGCTCTGCCACCCTGGCCATCCACTCCCAATCCTGGCTCCCAGCAGCTCCCCAACCCTCTGAGGCAGAGATAGGGAGGGAGTGTGGGGCGAGGAAGGAGAGAGGGAGCAGGAGAGAGACAAGGGGCTGGGTTTGGCTTTGCTCTCCAACCAACCAACCAACCAACCAACACACGCAGGGCATCTGGGTTTGAGTTTCAGCAGGGATGTGTCAGCAGAGCGTGGTTGTGTTGGGCTGGGGTAAATATGGAGGGGGTTAAGTCGCTTGTGAGGCGTGGTGGTGTAATGCAGATGACAACACCACACAGGTCCAGATGTGGTGTCAACAAACACAGAGCAGGAGCTGGACTGCTGGCTGGGGACATGGGGACATGTGGGGTGACTCCTCAGGGAAGGGAGGGTGTGGCCATCTCCCATGCCTGCCGGGAACTTTCAAAGGAGAATCCCATGAGGATCCTCACACCTGCCAGGTGGAGACCTATTATCAAGGTTACTTGGGCATGTGAGGAAACAGGACGCAAGACTTGGAGGAACAGGCCCAGGTGTGGAGTGGAGATCCAAACATGGTTCCATCAGAACCCCGAGTCCATCTCATTCTCTTCTGCCTGGGGACCTGGATTGGAGTTGTAGCTCAGTAGCTTGCAGGCTTTGTGAGCTGGTCAAGTTCTTCAACCCTTCTTTAAGAAGATGGCCCAGCCTGTGTGGCCCAGACCTATCTTCTGTCTTCCTGGGCACAGATATCCCTGCCCAATGGGGAAGGGAGGAGAATGGGTGGTGGGTGGGATGAAGGGTGGGAAGTGAAATACGCTCTGATGGACCCCAAGGAAATGGAAGTGGATTTGGACCCTAGGTACTGCCAGAATCTTTCTTCTCTGAGCTTGCCAAGTAGATGACTCTGTCCCCACAGTGTGGTGATATCCGGGTCAGGCTGCCTGCCACTTCCTACTCTGTTGGCAATGACAGCAGGATCAGGTTGTGGGAGGAGTGATATCTGAAAGTCCAGAGGTTCCAGGGGACTTGGGTGGTGAGAGAATACCTACCATGGCACCAGGCCCTTGATGGACACTGGAGATATCCAACCTCACCGACCCCTCCCCAGACTGTGAAGAGTGGAGTTGCATCCTCTACTTTCTCCTTTCAGACTGACCAAGCTGAGGTTGAGAGAGTGGAGGCAGGTCAGCACACCAGTGGTGGGCTGGATTCAATTCTATGTCCACCCACCAGATTCTTTTCTAGCTTTTGGCTTCCATGTGGACTGACAGGTGGGGAGGGCCAGCGCTTCCCCTCTTTGGAACTCAACTCCACCATCTGTAAAATGAGGATCTGGTGACCTTCATGAAGCCTCCCCGCTCTGCCATGCCCTGAGCTGCTATCCTGGATATTCTGGTCCCATGAGTGCTCGGAGGAGCTGTGGGCTTGCTTATCTTTCCTGTGCTGTGGAGCTGGGAAGGCCCAAATGGCAGCAGCTTGGGTCACTCTTGCTGGGATAAAGGTGTAGCTTCCTCGGTGGTCTCTGGATCTGAGAATGTCCCTCGGAATCTTCACTCTACCCAAGGACATAGAATCACAGCCCTCACCCTCGAGAGAGAGCTTGTGGCAGAGTTTGGTTTATTTTTGGTTCTCTCTCTCTCTCTCGCTCTCTCTCTCGATTGTACCATTTTAAACAAATTTTAAACATATAATAATTTAGTGGCCTAAAGTACGTTCACATCGTTGTGCACCCATCACCACCATCCATCTCTAGAACTTTAAAAAGATCATTCCAAACTCTTTCCCCATTAAAAAATGACAACCTGTTCCCCTCTCCCCAGAGCTCCAGGCTGTGGTGCTATTACACCAAGACTGCGTGACACTGAAGATTCAATGCCACCCTTTCTTCTCTCCCAGTTTCATGCGAAGGAAAGGGTGACTTGACAATGACACTGATTTCCAGAGTCAGGGACATTCCTAAGCCCAGGGTGAGGATGGCGAGCACTGGGTTCTTTGGTTCCAGGAGCACAAACAACCTCGTGGCCTCATGATACCTCTGCCCCAAAGTGTCTCAGTGACTACAATTGCACCGTTGGTCTTCATTTATTACCCTTTCTCTGGAGTGCTCTCTTTTAAAGTCTCTCCCTTCCGTTAGCTCTTGGGAGCAGATACGGAGCTGGTGTTATGGAACACTGGGTCACCCTGGGGCAGGAAATCCGCTTTCCAATTCTGGCACTGCCTCTGACTGCGTGATCTTAAGTAAGCACCACGACCTCTGTGATCCTCAGAAAGCCAAATGAGGCTCAGAACACACTCATCCGTCCAGCGCAGTGAGGACACCCGCTCTCAGGGTACCGAGCATCAAGTGAGCTGCTTCCGGAGACGGTGCCCGGTGGAGATGCTGGAGAAGGGAGAACACAGCCTCCTGTCGTGGCTGGTCCCTCCTCCTTCCTCATGTCAGGACGGTGCTCTGAGGGTTTGGATGTGGCCTGTGACCCCTGTGGCTATGGAAGGCTCCACAGCCACAGGTTCTGGAGATGACTCATGGGGTTTCCTAAAGGTCAGCCTCTTTCACTCACCTTTCCCAGGGGTTTATGAGTGTGCTAAAAAACGGTTTTCTTATCTCCTCTTGGGCCCTGATGCTTGGTGAGGGGCGCTGAGCTCCTATTACTCACAACATTCTGGACACAAAATGTGTGGGTTTTCTTTTCACACTAACCAATTCTCCAACTCTCTGAACACCAACAGGGTGTCTTACAAGGGAATTCAATTCAGAGGTCAGGGGCTTGTGGGCTCAGCCCACAAAACTGTACTTACCTCAGATGCCACTCACACCTTCCTGGCTTAGCTCCCAAATCTGGAGGATTCCCATAGCCTTTTCAGGTTTCACAATTTGTTAGAACAGCTCAAAAACTCCAGAAAATGCTTTATTTTTCCTTGCTGACTTATTACAAAGGATATGAATGAACAAGAAGACCAAGAGGCACAGAGGCCAAAGTCAGGAAGGCTTCTGACTCCATGGAGCTGAGGTGGGCTGCCCTCAAGGCATGCGGGTGTGTCTGCCAACCTGGAGGATCTCCAAACCCAGCTGTTTAGGGTCCTAGTGGGAGTTCCATTATGTAGCCTTGATGAATGAAATCATGGGTCTGCACTCTCTCTCTTCCTTGGAGACTTGAGAGTTAGGCTGAACCTAAGCTTCTACTCTAGTGACTGCTCCCATCCTGAAACCATTTAGATGCCTAACAAGAGCCAAGTTGGCTTCATAAGAACAAAAGAGCTTCCTATCACCATTATCACTCAGGAAATCCCAAGGGATTTAGGAGCTCTGTGTCAGGAACTGGGGACAAAGATCAAATACCTCTACGGGACTACCTGGAGTGAGAAGAGCCCTCCTCTGCCCAACAAAAGGCTCAGCAGACTGGTTTGGGGTACTGTCTTCTGTAGTGCTTCTTAGTGAAACCACCATTTATCAAGGGTGCACACTGCAGGGAGGCAGTTATCATTCACCTTCCTCACATGTAAAGAAGGGGTGTATTAGTTATCTGCTGCTGCAGAACAAATATCCTCAAACTTAGAGTTGGACACACAAGGCACATTTACCATCTCACAGGTTCTGTGGGCCAGGGATCTAGCTGCAGTCAGCTGAGTCGGACTCTAGATCTCTCACGGCTGCAGTCAAGATGTCAGCTGCAGTCTTTATTTTGGGAAGGGATTTGCTTGTAAGCTCACTCTGCGGCTGTTGGAAGGATTCAGCTTCTTTCAGGTGGTGGATGGAGACCCTCTGTTCTGCACTGGTTCTTGGTCAGAGGCCTCCCTCAGTCCCTGCAGTATGGGCCCCTCCACAGGGTCGCTCACAATATGGCGGCTGGTTTTACTGGAGTGCGCAAGTTCAAGGGCAGGCAAAGAAGTGTGAGAAAGAAGAAAGTCATAATCATTTATAACCTAATTTCACAAGTGGCAGCCTACAATTTTGGCCATGTTCAACATGTTAGGGGTAAGTTACTAGAGCTGCCTTTAAGGGGAAGGAATTATACAAGGCCATGGACACTATGATGGGGGATCACTGGAGAACATCTAAGAGACAACAACAAGGAATGATAGTAATATCTACCCTGAGGATGGTTGTGGGGACAAAAAATGTGACAATATTTACAAAAATGATTGCTTTGGATATGCCAAAGCATTATGCAAATGTTAGTTATTTTTGTATTATGAATCATCTATTATGCCCAATAATAATGATACAAGTCAGTATTTCGCTAATAACCATAGCTGTAGAGAAGAAAAATTATACACCATTAGAACTACGAAGAGCATCAGAAACCAACAATTACAACCCATTGTAATAGATTTAATATAGTATTACAATACCATTTTGCAAATGGTGAAAGAGTGCATTCAAAGCTATTCATAAAGAGCCTCCTTCAGCCCCTGGAGCTGAAGGAAGGAGTTCTTAAGATTCTCTCGATGCTGTACCTGTGTGGTGGGGTAGGTAGGTAGAGGCTGCCTGTTAAATCAGTGAATAGTGCCTGGGGCTGGGATGGTCCAAATTGGCGAGGGCAGGATAGTCTAGTGCTGTCCACCCTCACTGCGCGTCAGAACACCCTGGGAAGCCTCAGCGATGCCATTTGATTGGTGCAGGTTGCAGCCCAGGCACTGGGAGTTCTCGAAGTTCCTCAGGGAGCTCCAGTGTGCAGCTCATTGGAGGAGCCGAGGTAGCATCTCTACTCAGGTAAGGGGGCCCACTGAATGTGCAGTCAAGTCTGGATGCAGAGCAGAGCAGGTGAACCTGGTCCACGGCTTGTTTCTGTGAACCAAAGTTTGCTGTAACACCGATATGCACATTTGGAACTAATGTTCACGCTGCTTTTGTGCTACATGGCAGAGTAGAGCAGCTGTGACCGAGACCACACAGCCCACAAATCCTACAAATGTACCATTTGGTTCTTCACAGGAAAAAATGTTGCCCCGCTCTGAGGGCAACGAAGGGAGAGTGGGCCGTGTACGGGGTGCAGGGGAATGTCTGGGGAATCGTTTCCATGGAAGTGAGAGCAGGGGCCAAGCCAAGCCTTGAAAGGCGACTTGAAAGGAGTCACGGAGAGTGGGAGGGGGCACAGGCACATGCCAGCCTTTTGGGGCCGGATGGGAGGAAGGTCAGAGGAGAGGAACAGCGACGGTTAAGGTGAGTGTGGAGAAGGCAAGGTAGTGGAGGGACAGAGGTCAGAGAGGGGCAGACAAACCTAGAGAGGGTGGTGCCCTGCAGCCCAGGGAAGGGAGGACTGGGGAGGTTGTGGTGGGAGAGGGTGCTCCACAGGACCCGGGGTGGCAGAGGCCAAGGAGGCAGGAGCCTGGGCAGAGGCTGCTGGCTTGGCTATTGGCTGGTGCTCGTTGTACCTTAGGTATATGGTAAAAAATTAAGAAGAGAGAGTGAGAGAGCAGGAGGAAAACAGTGATTAAAATATGAAGAAAAATAGAGGCGATCCTCTAACATTCCTACTGTATGTGTTTAGTAGGGATGGATATTTCTTTGTTGCTGTTGTCTGTTTTGAACTTTAGTTTTACTGGTGCGTTATAATCATACATGATGGTAGCTTCACTGTGCTGTATTCATACGTGTGCCTGGCAGTGTCGTCAACCTCACTCCCCAGCCCCTTCCCCCCCTCTTCCTCCCTCAGATCAGCTTACTCTGCTGATCTGCCTTCCCTCCCCCTCCCCCTCCTCCTCCTCCTCCTCCCCTCCTCCCCCTCCTCCTCCTCCTCCTCCTCCTCCTATTACATATTTAAGTGGGATTCATATGCACATGGACATAGTATTTTTGGTAGATTTTGTCCCCCCCTCCCCCCATCTCCTTTCTCTATTGTATTGGTTTATCCTTCTATTTTGGTGAAACAATTGACAGCTTCAAAAAGGAGAAAAATGTATCTATTTGACTACATAAAAGTGCCATGAGAGACCACTTAATTTTAAAATACTGCTCTGCCATTTTCATGGCATCATTTTGTGGGGAGGGGTATTGTATTCTATTTTCGGATGCCATCAACCACATCAAAATTCTGTTCTTTTCTTGTTCTTCCTTTCTTTTCTTTTTTTTTTGGGGGGAGGGTAGGGGGTACCAGGGATTGAACTCAGGGGCACTCGACCACTGAGCCACATCCCCAGCCCTATTTTATATTTTATTTAGAGACAGGGTCTCACCAAGATGCTTAGCACCTCCCTTTGGCTGAGGCTGGCTTTGAACTCGTGATCCTCCTGCCTCTCGAGCCGCTGGGATTACAGGTGTGCACCACCGTGTCCGGCTCTTGCTCTTCCTTCCTGTCTCCTCTCTACGTCTTCCTCTGGGGCCACAGATACACATATGCACCTAATTGTACCTATCAATCTGTAACTTTTAAAGAGTGATCTCACATCATCAGTTGTCTCTCCTGGAGACAGGTCTTGGTGTGACTAATCTATTTCTTCCGAAACACTTGTTATGGAGCCAACTGACGGCACACAGGTTGGTTCAGGTGCTGTCTCGCGATTCCCCTCATCTCCTCCTGTCCTTGCCCCATAACTTCAGCCCTTGTGCTCAGGCTGACTTGTGAGTGACCTTGGACACTTGTCTGCTGGACATGCAAACGTGGCAGAGGATGAGACGTGGTGGACTAAGCATTGCCTTTGGGGTCCAGCAGATCTGGCCCCCAACTTGCTCTTTGTACAACCACATCTGTAGGAAACATACCTACTCTCCTTCAGCCTGTTTCCTCAACTGTAAAATGAAGGAAAAGCATCCGATTTCAATGAATTGTTATCTGAACTAAAAAGATGTGGCACCTCAGAGTGAATAGGTTTCTCCCAAAGAATACAATCTAGGTGGGAAGACGCGTTTTACCTGTTACAACACAAACGCTTTGGGCTTATTATCCTCAGTACTGTTCTTAACATTCATGGAATGTCACTGCACATACAGTAGGGTGTCTCTGTCATTGTACCAGAAAGCTCCATATCTTTCCTGCCTCATTTTCCCCAGCTGACAAATAAGCCTAACAGGAGCACCTGCCTCCCTTTGTGTTGAGGATGCTATGACCTAGTGCATGCAAAGTGTCCATGGTTTCACCTGCTGCGGGGTCACTGCTTTAAGCACTGCTGGATGCAGGGAGCCAGGAGCATTTACATTTGCACATCTGACATGTGCGTGGCAGGTTGTCTTCTTTCTTTCCTTACATCCTTACCCCGCCACTGCAGCGTCTGTGAGGTCTGCATCTCATAACAGATGAAGAAACTGAGGCTCAGGGAGGGTAAACAAGAGTTGATCAGGGTTGTGCAGTAGGTGATGGAGCCCGCTTTCCAGGCGAGGCAGCTGGAGCAGGGATAGCAGGCAGGGGAGCTGCAGGGAGGGGGCTTCCCGTGGGAGAAAGGCTGAACCCGAGCAGACGTAGCGTCTGCTCTTCATTGTGAAGATGATGGCTTGCTGGGCCTCTAATTCCCTTCATTCCATTCTAAGTCTTTATAAGGGTCTGTTTCTCAGGGAAGTCTTAGATTTGGTGTCCACTGTATCTCTTGAGTTAAAATAGTAGCAACACAGGTGGAAGAGCAAGAGGTCAACAAGAAAACTGCTCTGGGAGAGGGGGCTGACGGCAGAGTCCTCCACTGGGGACAGCAGCTACCTTCCTACAGCTGCTCAGGTGGTGACCAGAAGGCACAAAGACACGCGATATTGGGCTCAATGAGAGCTAGGTGAGGCCAGAATGTGAACACCTGGGTAGGGAGAGCGTCTCCCCCCAGGCCGGGCTGCCCTGGGGGGCCATGACATAGCTTTTCCTCCTTTCCTTTTCATTGTCCTCAAGTAAGGAAGACGGTGATTGTTTTGGAAGCTGTGATGGGTAGAAAAATGCCTGGTTTCTGCAAGATGTCCATGTTCTAATCCCCCAAGTGTGTTTATCACCTGACCCGGCAAGAGCCCAGGAGACCATCCTGGATTGTCCAGGAGGCCCCATGTCACCACCGGGGCTTTATAAGAGGGAAGCACACGTTGGAGATGAAGGCGGAGTGGGGGGAGCATGGGCCAGGCAAGGCAGGCAGCCCTGGAACCCCAAAGGGCAGCTCATGGGTTTCCCCAAGACCCCAGCAGGAATGCAGCCTTGCCCAAACCTGGAGTTTAGATGTTTTGACCTCCAGAACTGGAAGATAGTTTGTAGTAGTGTAAGCCACTATATTTGTGGTAACACTAAGAAAACAGTGTTAC
Source organism: Marmota marmota marmota (assembly GCF_001458135.2). Classification (NCBI taxonomy): domain Eukaryota; kingdom Metazoa; phylum Chordata; class Mammalia; order Rodentia; family Sciuridae; genus Marmota; species Marmota marmota. Next base: position 23,327,302 of record NW_025999949.1, read on the forward strand.
AGTAGCACTAGGAAAACAGTGTTACAGTAGCACTAGGAAAACAGTGTTACAGTAGCACTAGGAAAACAGTGCAGAAGTAGGTACCCGCCCGCCCTCTCTCTTCCTTCCTTCCTTCTTCCCTCCCTCCCTTTTTCTTCCTTCATTCCTTCCTCTCTTCTTCCCTCCCTTCCTTCCTTCTCTCTTTCTTCTCTCAAAAAAGGGAACAGACAGGGGCTGGGGTTGTAGCTCAGTGGTTGAGTGCTTGCCTCACACGCTTGAGGAACTGGGTTCGATCCTCATAAAATAAAATAAATAAATAAAACAGATTAAAAAAAAAAAGAAAAGGGAACAGACAGGATTCAGCTTTGAAAATTTTCCCACTAGCCCTGACTTTGCTCTTTTCAATGAGAAATTCACCCCCAGGGGCTTTCCGACTCACCAAGTCCCATTTCTCTTTCTTCCTCATCTCTGGGCTGTGTCTTGGAAGCTTTGATCTCCAACCTCACAATGAGATCAGAAGAGCCCCCTCAATTACAGATCATGTGTTAACCCACCCCCCTCTGTTTTCAGCCCCGGGCCCAGGGGTTCCTGCATTAGAATGTTCCCTCCAAGTCCTTGATGGATCCCGTTGCTCAATTCTAACTCAATTCTCTCCTTCTATCTTTTTCCAGGGCTTCACTTGTTGTCTTTCCCCTCTTTGCAGATTCAATGTGGTCATATCAATTTCCCTAACTCTACAGTGAGTTTTCTTGGCCCACTGGTGAAGCCCAGATGCCTCTCAAGTTGTGCAGGGACCTGCTGATGAGCCCTACAGTGCGTTTTGGGATCATGTTCTACGTGTCAATTTCTTTTCTGCTTCTTTTTTTTTCTATTATCTTTTTTTTAATTGATTTTATTGTTTTTTTTTCTGCTTCTTGAAAATACCCGTGTTCTCAGGATTCACTGTCTTTTCAACTGCAGTGTGATGCTTTTTGCCCACTTACTACAAAACCTTGCTCCCTGTATGAAACTATGGAGCTGCTCCGTGTTGGAATGCCGTTGTTGTGTGTGGAAACTTTTTCTACCTTGTGAAGATGGTGGAAGACAGGGCCCTCTCCTACTGCGGCATCTGGAAAGGCCAGCAGTTCACAAAACCAGCCTCCTCTGCGAATGCTGGACACTAGACACATTTCCTACCGTTAGATGAATTTCCCCCGGGCTATGAACTTGAAGTTACTGCTGCAAAGATGAAGTATCCTCTTTGGTCGTGGTGCCAAGATCCATTTCTTCCATGGTGGTGCCAAGATCCATTTCTTCCTAAACCAAAGGGTTTAGGCTGCAGGTAATTGCATGGCTTGAGTTTGGCTTTGGTTCTGGCTACATGATCTGTGCGTTCCCTTCTCTTTTCTGTGCCCAGTTCTTTAGCTTTCTAAGCCATCGATTGGGCTTCCCAATATCATTGTGAGGTACCTTTCTTCTTAAAGCAGAGTGAATTTAATTTGCTTGTCCCAAGTTTTTCAACTCATAGAGCAACACATTCAAATTCTACCCCATTTTTTCCTCTTTGGCTTTCCTTAGGACAAGTCCTCTGTTCCTGTCTTTGTGTCCCCGCGTGCATTATTTCTATATTCAGCTGTAGTTGAAGTTGAAGTTGAAGTATGAAGTTGCTGATGTTTTAAGTCAAAAGCAGCAGAATTGTTGCAACTTCCGAGAATTTACATGAGCATTTTCATCATTTCACTTCCTAGTAGAGTTGCTTTGACTTATGTCTGTTTTCTAAAAGACTTTGAGTTCATAAAGGGCAGGACCTCATAGGACGCTGGGGTTGGTAGACTTTGAATAAATAGGGGAGAGGATGCATTTGGGAGAGCAAGAAAGGAAACGATTGTCCATCAAGGGCCTTCCCTGTGCTTGGTGCTGGCCGGGTGATTTCACACAAAATCTTCAATCCCTTCTACAGCACTCTGAGATAGGTATGAATGTCTTCACTGTGTAAGAGAAAAAAAAAAACAAAACTGGAATTCCAGGAGTTCAAGTGACTCCACATCTTACAAAATTCGGATGTAAAACCAGACTGTCTAACTCAAAGAGTCTCCATTAAATGAAGATTTTGTATGACAAAACCACGTATGACAGTCGGGAAGATGTCTATTTATCCATCCATATGTTCAATCAACAATCACGGACTAGAATTCTTCCTGTATAGGGCACTGATGGGGGGGGGGTAGTTCACCTTCCTCGCCTTCCTCTAAGAAGTTGTGAATGGCATCACTTTATCCATCACCCATTACCCACCCAATATCGGTCTGTTTGTCCTCCGTGTCCACAGACTCATTCAGTGGCCTCTCACAGCTAGCTATTCATTCTTTCCCCGTGGTCAGTCATGTAGTCAATTCATTGTTGTGTTACTTTTCTGTTTGCTTATTCATTCAGTCACTTAGATGTTTATTCTTGCCCGGCCTCATTTATTCATTCATTCTGATTCACTCCATTGATCCACTGAATCACAGGCTTGCATTTGGTCATTTTCTTCTATCATTTAGTCACCCTCTGCGAGCTGGTTCTGTGTTCCAGGGGACCCAGGTGCGTTTACCCAGGAATTGCACAGGAAGAAGAGTCTCCCCGCGGTGGGAGCCCCTGAGGGGCTGTGCAGGTGAGGCAACCCATGTTCCCACAGGATGTCACCTGTTGCCATCTCCCAAGGAGCGAGCAGCTGGGGGAAGCTGCCAGCTTTCAGCTTTCTGTGTCTTTCCTCCCTCCCCCTCAGAGGAGACTCCCCTGAAGCTATTGGCGGGTGCTGGCTCTGAGCAGGGGCTGAGCCTGGCGCACTGGGTGGAGTCAGCACCCAGGGAGATATGGAGCCTGTTCCGTGGGACTTATCTCAGGCCTATGAGGCAACTGAAGCTTGGCGATCTCATCGATCTCATCGGCAACTGTTGTTTTTGTACTTATCTGAGGATGGGGGTGGGGGTGGGGAGGTGGGAATGGGCTTGAGTTGCAGCTAAAGGAATTTAGATGAGACACCTGGAAGCACTTCCCCACATTCAATGCTAAACCGAAGGAAGGAAGCGGAGTTGCTTTTTATCCTGAATCTATGATAGAATGCTGGTTATGTGTAAGCGTTCAGTAAATGCACCAGGAGGGTGGATCAAAGGCCATTTTCTGTCATTCATTGACATCAGGGCCATTACTTTTCTTTATTTCAGAGACCTACAGAGTCTCAAGTCCTTATCAGACTTGTAGGTTAGTGATGAGGATTAAGTGAAATGATGTATCAGAGAGACTAGTCCAGTCCGTGCCTAGCCACAGTATGTGCTGGAGGAGTATCTGTGACATCTGGATTCTCCATGACAGTGCAATAGAAATATAGCCAATAAGTCATTAACATGATTGAATTGATAGAGGCACAGGATGTGTGTTCAGGTAGGTCAGGCAGCTGCAGGTGGGGTTGTTTTTTTTGGTACTGGGGATTGAACCCAGGGGCACTTAACCACTGAGCCACATCCCAGCCATTTTTAATATTTTGTTTAGAGACAGGGTCTTGTCAAATTGCTTAGGGCCTCACTAAATTGCTAAGGCTGGCTTTGAACTTGCTGTCCTCCTGTCACATAGGTTTTGGAGAGCGGCAGACCTGGGCCATTTTCAGAGCTGGGTGTGAGGAAGGGAGAATGGGCTGATAGAGCCTGGGAAGTCAGGAGGACCCCAGACTATCTCCCAGCCCAGTGGTAGGAGACGGTTTGGGTGGGCAAAGTAGCCATGGCAGGATTTTAAGCAGGGGATCACGTGATCAGGTTTCACTCTTTGGAAAGAGCATGTGTCTGCTAAGGGAAAGTCAGAAGCAGGTGCAGGGAGGTCAGCCTGGGGGCACTTGCAAAGGTCCAGGTAAGATGGCTGAAGGTGCGCTCAACGTGAGCCGGGTCTTGGTGGCTTCTGCTTTTTGTTGAAGGCAAGTAGAGGAGGTATTAGCAAGATCTGCAGAAATTGTCCTAGGCACTCACCTACAACGCTATAACCAGAATGAGCTCTGGACTCCTTTGGGGGAGAAGTTGAATCCTATCTATCCAAGGCCTTACCTGTCTCTACTCTCCTTGTTCTGGTAATTTCACTCAAAATGAGTTCAAGGAAATTGTCTAAGCTATGGAAAAGTGGTCAGTGAGGAATTCTTTACTGCGCCTTTCCCATGTGCTAGGACTTGAGGGTACATCGGGGAACATTAGAGGAGAGATTTTGAAGGGCTACTGAGGTCATCCATCCAATCATTCAATCAAAAAACATTTATTGAGCACACATTATGTATCTGGCATCCTTCAAAGTTCTGAGTTTCCAACAAGGACCAAGACAGGTGAGTTATCGTCCTTCTTGGGGCTCAGATGGTGGACACGCTGGGGTGAGTAGACCAGCAAAGATGCATGTTGGTGCTTGCATGACAGTCTCCCCTGAGCCCCCGTTCTGTTTGTTCTCTCATATGCTCTTCCCTGTCTCCAGACTTATGTGACTGGGGAGCTCAACTTCCCAAATTCCACTGAAAGTCACCCCACACGGACCTCATGGAGCAAACTCTCCTGAGGTTTAGGGAGATGGAGGAAGTAATAGAATGTAAATACATTGATTTTGAATTAACTAGTCCTAATCATTCTTCAGGCTTCTCTGGCTTCCTGAATCCCCTTCCTCAGCAGAGAAGAAGTTCCAGGCAGTTTTGTAAAAAGCCCTTGCCTTCCTGGTTATGATTAAAATCACCAGTATAGTCATTATCCCAGCTATATAGAAAGCTCTTTGAAGCACCAAGCTCAGAGCCTCACCCATAATGAACATTTTGAAAATAGTTATTCAGAAAACAGGCAAACAGATGAATGAGACCTTTGAGTCACTACCATGGCAAAGAAATCACATTACCTGCATCTTTGAGAGAGGGGTCGCACAAGTTAAGTTCATTTTTTTTTTAACCACATGCACCTCTGATAAAGCACTGATCTCTAAAATATATAAAGAACTAAAAAAACTTAATACAAAAAAATACCCCAATCAATAAATGGGCTACGGAACTGAACAGACACTTCACAAAAGAAGAAATACAATTGATCAACAAATATATGAAAAAGTGCTCAACATCTCTAGCAATTAGAGAAATGCAAATCAAAACTACACTAAGATTTCATCTCACTCCTGTCAGAATGGCAATCATCAAGAATACAGGCAACAATAAATGTTTGTGAGGATGTGGTGAAAAAGGCACACTCCTACATTGCTGGTGGGACTGCAAATTGGTGCAACCAGTATGGAAAGCAGTATGGAGATTCCTCAGAAAACTGGGAATGGAACTACCATTTGACCCAGTTATCCCACTCCTTGGTTTATACCCAAAGAAATTAAAATTAACATACAAAGTGACGCAGCCACATCAATGTTTATAGCAGCTCAATTCACAATAGCTAGACTATGGAACCAACCTAGGTGTCCCTCAATAGATGAATGGATAAAAAAAATGTGGTATGTGGTATATATACTCAATGGAATATTACTCAGCTTTAAAGAAGAGTGAAATTATGGCATTTGCCAGTAAGTGGTTGCAGTTGGAGAATATCATGCTAAACAAAATAAGGCAATCCCACAAAACCAAAGGCCAAATGTTTTCTCTAACATGTGGATGCTAATTCACAATAAGGTGGGGGGCACTAGGGAAGAATAGTGTTACCTTAGATTAGGAAGAGGGAAGTGATGGGAGGGGAGGGAAGGGGATGTGGGGGTAGAAAAGATGGTAGAATGCAACAGACACTATTACTGTATGTATATATGTGACTGCATGACCAATATGATTCTGCAGCATGTACACTCAGAAAAATGAAATTATATCCCATCTGTGTATGATATATCAAAGTGCATAAATGCATTCTACTGTCATGTATAGCTAATTAAAACAAATAAAAAAATAAAAAAAGATATCTAAATATCTGGATTGACATTTGCCCATTTGTTTTTCCTGCACAGTTTGGCAAGACTGTGACCAACATGGGCTTTAGAGGCAGATGCACGGCTTTCAACCTTGGCCCTTGCATTGGATCTTTGGGCAAGGCATCTATCTCTTGTAAGTTTTAATTCCCTTTTCTGTATAATGGGCTCATTACTAGCACTTACAGTCCAGTGGGTAAGTGTGGGTTCTAGAACTAGACTTCTGAATTCATTTTTTTTTTGGGGGGGTACTGGAGATTTAATCCAGGGATATTTTACCACTGAGCCCCATCCCCCATCTGTTTTTATTTTTTTATTTGAGATAGAATCTCACTAAGTTGCTGAGGCTGACCTTGAACTTGCAATTGAACTTGGAATCCTCCTGTCTCAGCCTCCAGAGGTGCTAGGATTATAGGCATGCACCAGCATGCCTGGCTTGGATTTCTGAATCCATGTATCAATTTTGCAATTTGCAGTGGTAATCTTGTGCTGGTAACTTATTATCATCATTCTGATCTACTAAGCAGGAATAACAATGTAATTTATCTTAGGGTCTGTTGGGAGAATTAAATGAGTTAGGGCATTTAAACAGTGTCTGGTGCACAGTAAGCATGATTTAAGTTTGGCTGATATTATTACTTACCTCAAGGGGAGATGGGATAAGGCAGCACAGTAAGGTATGTTTTAGCACAGTTCCTGGGATACTCAATACTTGCTGGTTATCATAATTATCCCATAATTTATTGAGTTAAATACAGATTCTTTTTCTTTTGTCATGTCTGAAAATGTGACTGCATCTAGCAGTCACTTGGAGGACTCATGATATGCATCATTCTGCACACCAGTCTTGCAGAATGATGCTAGCACCTTGGAAGAAGACCCCAAGACCCTGGGGGTATCTCTGAAGAAGAGCGACATCCTTCTAATGGTCATCTCTGGAGTCCAGATGGCTAAGAGTGGGGCACTGGGTGGGGACACTGTGCATGTAGGCAGTTCTGAGTGAAAAAGTGATTCAGAGGAGTTGGATTCTGAATATATCCAAGTTTCAAGAAATCCTTAAGCAATGCCTCACTTACATCTTCCTTTTTATGCACGCATGAGACTGATATTTGTAAAAGCCTCTCTCAACCAATCTGAAAAGCCTTCAGTAAATAGAAAACATGCATTCTAAAGTAATCAAGATCTATTGTGTCATAATTTAGTAGGTCACAGAAAATAATGGTGCATTTTACAATTGCTGGCATCTTAGATGGTTGGTTGTGGACTTGTATGTATCCATCTGTCTACTGGTGTCTAAGTGTATATCCACCGATCAGCTGGTGTCTGAGCTGGTGTCTATAAGATGGAGATTCCAGCCTGGAACTGTCACAGTCTTCCTGCAGAAGGGCCCTGGCCTGGGATGGTCAGGCCTCCCGGGTTCTCACCTCATTATCCTGGTACCGAAGTGACCTGCTTTGGGCTTCCCTGGCTTGCCTTCAGATTGCTTCACCTGAGCAAGTTGCAACTGTCTGGGACGAGCCTCGCCCTTGACTTACAAGGACAGGCCTGGATCAGGCAGGCAAGTAGGTCTGGTGATAAGGAGGATGGGGCAATTTCTGGCCAGCACCACCTGGTAGAGAATCTGGGTTTGCACTCCATGGCTCAGAGCATGGGCAGGGAGCAGAAGGGTGGGGACTTTTACTCAGTGAAAGTGATAGGTGACCATGATTATCACTGAGTCTCAAAACTAGACGTGCTTACCTGTTTCCTTGGGCCCAGGGTTTGTAAGAAATCAGCAGTGGCACCTGTCCCCCACTTCCTAACATAAGATTCTCTGAACAGCAGGTGATGTTCAGTTAGTGTGGTGACCTTGGGTACAGGTGGCGACATGTGGATGTCAGGGAGGGAAGGGCGCAGAATGGGGTAAGAAGAGGAAGGAGGTGGCTGATGGTAGCCAATGTTCACACTTCATGTGGGGACACTTAGGAACACCCACTCCTTTCTGGAAACTCCTCCCAAGGTGTGTATACCCAAGTCCAAGTTCTCTGGCTAAGAAATGAAAAGTTGAATGCACCACATGCTGTGAATTCACTCCCCAGAACAAAGATAGTTGATTTGCTCTGGCCATTTTTAGTTTGAAAAAAAAAAAAAAATATATATATATATATATATATATATATATATATATGGGAGAAAGAAATAAAATAATGAAAGAAAATCCTCAAAGGCAATTCCTTTCTGTCTTATCTCATTGCCATCACTTATATATTTGTTAATTGGTTTTGATTTATTGATCCATTGTGCAAACATGGGTTGAATGCTGCATCTGGAGCTATGCTAGGAATGAGGGGCATGTAGCAAGGGGACAGAGGGTTCCTGCTGCAGGAACCTCCGGGCTTCCTGCAGGAAGATGGGGCAATTTCTGGCCAGCACCAGCTGGTAGAGAATCTGGGTTTGCACTCCATGGCTCAGAGCATGGGCAGGGAGCAGAAGGGTCAATTATCAGAAGGGTAAATTACTTCAAGGGAGTAAATTAGCAAATGCCTGTGATATGAAGTGAGGGCTTGAGTCACTTTTTCTTCTGAGCCTCCCTTTGAAGTGGGCTTTGTTATCTACTTTACAGATAATGAAACTAGTCTCCAAGAGGTGAAGGAACAAGGGCGGATCAGGGGCTGTGGAAGTTCAGGGTGGACAGCAGTGATTTCCATCCTGGAGTCCAGAGCCTGAATGTTCTTTGGAGGAGGTGGCCTTTGAGTATGGAGGCGATGGCAGGTGAACAGCAGGTTCAGCCAAGCTGGTCCATGGGACACGGCCGGTTGATGGTGAGGGGACGTTGAGCAGCTGGTGAGGCTGTTGGCTCAGAATGAGCCCCTGAGCCTTTCCAGTGGGCTCCGTACCATGAGAACCAGTCAACCCCCAAGGAGTAGTCCCTGCAAGGCTGCGCCATCTTGACTTGCCCATCCCCAGCGGGTTGAGCGGCAGCTAGTGGGGGGCCAGCTCAGCACAGGCATAGGAACGTCAGCATAGGAACGTCTCCTCTGCCTTGTGTTTATCTTTCCTGAGCAAATCAACTCAGCCACAGGGATTCAGGTTTATGTAACCTGAGTGACCGCTACAGGTGGCCAACTTATGGCAGGGAGCTCAACAGAGGCAGTGTCCTCTTTTGCTCACTCATTTGTTTCTCAGATATTTACTATTTACTATGTGTCACGGGCTGTGACCACAGATAGTTAAGTCACAAATGGTTGAGTGCAGGGTTGGACCAGAAAGTCAGAGAACAGTCAATTCCTGTGAGCATAAAAATCAATACCTCATGTGCACTTGGCATTGTTCTGAGTGCCCTTCACCACTGCGATGAAGGTTGCCTACACTGTTACTCTTATTTTGCAGAGGGAGAGACAGGAGCACAGAGAGATTAAGCAACTTGCTCAAGGTCACAGAGCATGGGGAAAGCAGAGTCAATATTTAAACCCAGATTGGCTCTAGAGCCCAAGCTGGCCATCAGGGGGCACACAGCCCCTCACTCACACAACCAGATCATTTCTCTAACATGGCAGGACTGGGGAATGCTAAAGAGCACAAAAAGGGGTCCCCAATCCAGCTGGGGGGACAGTGGGCAGGAAGAACTCCTGAGGAACCAAGACCATGGGAGGCTTGAAGGGTGAGCGGCTGTCCCCTGTCTGAGCACGGAGTGGTGGGAGGAGGGCCGTGGGCCGTGCAGTAGAACCAGAAAGAGCGATGGCGACAGAGGCCACAGATGTCTTTAGAAACGGCCAGGAACCCAGCCTGGTTGGAGGGGACGTGGAGGAAGAGTCCCGGGCAGAGGAGGAGGCAGGCAGGTGTCACGGTTGAGGAGGTGGCTCCCTCTGGAAACACAGCCTGGTGTTACCCAGGTTCCCCTCAACTCCAGGGCCTGTAAACAGGCCAGTCACGCCAGGGCCCACTCAGAGGCAGGTTGCCCTTATGTAAACAAACAACCCTTGCACAAATCTGCACTGTGAGATACCTGCTAAGGCCGTTCCCTTAGGGCGACTTGGGAAACCCCAGGTGCAGTGACAGCCTTCGCAAAGGTCAGTTCTGTCATCTGTAAAATGTCGTTCTGTAATCAGCCTTCGAGCATCGCGATGGTGGATCCTCCTTAGTTGTGTTTGGGGACCCAGATGCCCGAGTCTCGTGACTGGCAGATTTCCATAACAGAGGACCTTGACTACGAAAGTGAGGAGCTCTGTGGGAGATTTTAAAGCATTAAGTTCAAATGAGGTTTTCGAAAGCCTTTGGCTATGCAGGAAAATGTTAATACAAACATGACAATTTCTATCATGTCACCATCCTCTCCTAGGATTAGCAGCCAATTATCATCAGCGTGGCATGCCTGAGAATTTAGAGTTCAGGCCACAGCTTTGCAGCCATCTGAGCAGCTAATGCTATGAAGCAGTGGGGAATGGCTGGAGGCCGTGGCAGCACCCTGGCAAAGACCTCAGGCACTCGCTCATGTGTTGGCTATGCGGGTGCAGAGGGAGGAANATATATATATATATATATATATATATATATATATATATGGGAGAAAGAAATAAAATAATGAAAGAAAATCCTCAAAGGCAATTCCTTTCTGTCTTATCTCATTGCCATCACTTATATATTTGTTAATTGGTTTTGATTTATTGATCCATTGTGCAAACATGGGTTGAATGCTGCATCTGGAGCTATGCTAGGAATGAGGGGCATGTAGCAAGGGGACAGAGGGTTCCTGCTGCAGGAACCTCCGGGCTTCCTGCAGGAAGATGGGGCAATTTCTGGCCAGCACCAGCTGGTAGAGAATCTGGGTTTGCACTCCATGACTCAGAGCATGGGCAAGGAGCAGAAGGGTCAATTATCAGAAGGGTAAATTACTTCAAGGGAGTAAATTAGCAAATGCCTGTGATATGAAGTGAGGGCTTGAGTCACTTTTTCTTCTGAGCCTCCCTTTGAAGTGGGCTTTGTTATCTACTTTACAGATAATGAAACTAGTCTCCAAGAGGTGAAGGAACAAGGGCGGATCAGGGGCTGTGGAAGTTCAGGGTGGACAGCAGTGATTTCCATCCTGGAGTCCAGAGCCTGAATGTTCTTTGGAGGAGGTGGCCTTTGAGTATGGAGGCGATGGCAGGTGAACAGCAGGTTCAGCCAAGCTGGTCCATGGGACACGGCCGGTTGATGGTGAGGGGACGTTGAGCAGCTGGTGAGGCTGTTGGCTCAGAATGAGCCCCTGAGCCTTTCCAGTGGGCTCCGTACCATGAGAACCAGTCAACCCCCAAGGAGTAGTCCCTGCAAGGCTGCGCCATCTTGACTTGCCCATCCCCAGCGGGTTGAGCGGCAGCTAGTGGGGGGCCAGCTCAGCACAGGCATAGGAACGTCAGCATAGGAACGTCTCCTCTGCCTTGTGTTTATCTTTCCTGAGCAAATCAACTCAGCCACAGGGATTCAGGTTTATGTAACCTGAGTGACCGCTACAGGTGGCCAACTTATGGCAGGGAGCTCAACAGAGGCAGTGTCCTCTTTTGCTCACTCATTTGTTTCTCAGATATTTACTATTTACTATGTGTCACGGGCTGTGACCACAGATAGTTAAGTCACAAATGGTTGAGTGCAGGGTTGGACCAGAAAGTCAGAGAACAGTCAATTCCTGTGAGCATAAAAATCAATACCTCATGTGCACTTGGCATTGTTCTGAGTGCCCTTCACCACTGCGATGAAGGTTGCCTACACTGTTACTCTTATTTTGCAGAGGGAGAGACAGGAGCACAGAGAGATTAAGCAACTTGCTCAAGGTCACAGAGCATGGGGAAAGCAGAGTCAATATTTAAACCCAGATTGGCTCTAGAGCCCAAGCTGGCCATCAGGGGGCACACAGCCCCTCACTCACACAACCAGATCATTTCTCTAACATGGCAGGACTGGGGAATGCTAAAGAGCACAAAAAGGGGTCCCCAATCCAGCTGGGGGGACAGTGGGCAGGAAGAACTCCTGAGGAACCAAGACCATGGGAGGCTTGAAGGGTGAGCGGCTGTCCCCTGTCTGAGCACGGAGTGGTGGGAGGAGGGCCGTGGGCCGTGCAGTAGAACCAGAAAGAGCGATGGCGACAGAGGCCACAGATGTCTTTAGAAACGGCCAGGAACCCAGCCTGGTTGGAGGGGACGTGGAGGAAGAGTCCCGGGCAGAGGAGGAGGCAGGCAGGTGTCACGGTTGAGGAGGTGGCTCCCTCTGGAAACACAGCCTGGTGTTACCCAGGTTCCCCTCAACTCCAGGGCCTGTAAACAGGCCAGTCACGCCAGGGCCCACTCAGAGGCAGGTTGCCCTTATGTAAACAAACAACCCTTGCACAAATCTGCACTGTGAGATACCTGCTAAGGCCGTTCCCTTAGGGCGACTTGGGAAACCCCAGGTGCAGTGACAGCCTTCGCAAAGGTCAGTTCTGTCATCTGTAAAATGTCGTTCTGTAATCAGCCTTCGAGCATCGCGATGGTGGATCCTCCTTAGTTGTGTTTGGGGACCCAGATGCCCGAGTCTCGTGACTGGCAGATTTCCATAACAGAGGACCTTGACTACGAAAGTGAGGAGCTCTGTGGGAGATTTTAAAGCATTAAGTTCAAATGAGGTTTTCGAAAGCCTTTGGCTATGCAGGAAAATGTTAATACAAACATGACAATTTCTATCATGTCACCATCCTCTCCTAGGATTAGCAGCCAATTATCATCAGCGTGGCATGCCTGAGAATTTAGAGTTCAGGCCACAGCTTTGCAGCCATCTGAGCAGCTAATGCTATGAAGCAGTGGGGAATGGCTGGAGGCCGTGGCAGCACCCTGGCAAAGACCTCAGGCACTCGCTCATGTGTTGGCTATGCGGGTGCAGAGGGAGGAAAATCACACTGCATCCTTCTTAAGAAAACGAATGGATAAAGAAAATGTGATGTATATATACACAACGGACACTTAGCCATAAAGAATGGATTTCTTGCATTTGCAGGTAAATGGATGAAACTGGAGACTACCATGCTAAGTGAAATAAGCCAGTCCCCGAAAGACAAAGGTCGAATGTTTTCTCTAATATGTGGAAGCTAATCCAAAATAAGTAGGGATTGGAGGGATGAAAAGAAAGGAATAGAAGAAAGTTCAGAGGAGTAGACAAAGGGGAATGAAGGGAAGAGAAGGGGGGTGGGGAAAGGAAAGACAGTGGAAGGAATCTGACCTAACTTTCTTGTGTACATATATAAATATTCCACAGTGAATCTCACCATCATTAGTGTCCAGACACTAAGTAAAAATAAACAAAATTATAAATAAATAGCAGAAAGATCAGTAGAGTAGAGGGAAGGAAATGGGAGGTGGAAGGAAGAGAGGGGAAGGGAAAATATTGGGGACTGAATTAAAAGAAATTATATTCCATGCTTCTATAATTATGCTGTAGAATACTCTATAGTCATGCATAACTAAAACGAACCAATTAAAAAATAAAAAAAGAAAATGATGTATGCCATATTCCTCCGTATTCCTGAAAATATTTGCCTGTTGCTTCATTAATGTCTTATTTCATGTATGTCCACAGCCATGTAGGTGTATGTATGTGTGTGTGTCTGTACACATATAGAAAATCTCAAAATTTGTATTTTTCTTAAAAAAATATTCATTTTTGAGTTTTAGGTGGACACGATATCTTTATTTCATTTTTATGTGGTGCTGAGGCTCGAACCCAGTGCCTCAGCAGGCTATGTGAGCACTCTACCACTGAGCCACAACCCCAGCCCTCAAAATTTGTATTTTTATGCCATGTTTTAAAATGTCAGTTTAATTTTGTAACTAAGAGTCCAATCCTTAGTAGTAAGTGCTACTGCTGAATTATTTTCTGAAAGGAAAGGAAAAGGGCTAGCTACCCTTCCAAGATCTTTTTTTCTTCCACGACTTTTGGGGGTACTCATTTGAAAGGATGATTTCTCAATGACAAAACCATCAGTGATCATTTTTTGGTGTGAGACTTCTACTTTGCCCTAAATAGTTTTGAAATGGTAATCATTTTTACTCAGATGATAAATAATGAAGAGAGAGAAAGTGGTGAATAGAGAAAATTTCTTTTTGAAGCCCTCTGAGAGAATTCCTGAGATACTTGTTATGTGATGCAGATGAGATCAATGCAAATTTGGAAATTAAACTCAGTATCCCGCTTGATTTACCAGATACTCGCTCTTTAAAGAATGATTTCATGCGGTTTCCTGGGTCTCATAACCTTAGCAGGGCATGACACCCAAATGGATGTGACACAGGCGGACAGCCAGAGAATGGTGTCAGCAAACAGCACGGCTTCCTGCATGCTGCATCTCTGCTCTGCACAGAAGTATTTTGAAAAAGTTGTCAGTCTTTTCTCCCATGTGTGAGTTGATAGTATTGAAAGTTGTTGGAGTCCTTTTATTTCTGTTTGCTCACAGACCCAAACTTACTACTAACTCCCAACCTGGAGACACCTGCGTGGATCTGGAAAGCTTAGCTCTCTTTAGTGCTGTGGCAATCCATTCGACTTCCGGCTTCTGTAAGCAATGCCAAGATAGGCCTGGGCAGCGATTTCATTAAAGTGGATTCCTTGCTGCAGATCTACGTTTGCAACCCTGGGCCAGCTGATCCCAGTGTTCCCTCAACCTTGATGAGACCTTTCGGCTTCTGTTTGTACGGGGCACTGAGGTCTTCCTGGATTTCTTCTGACAAATGTTCTTTCACTACACCCTCAGTTGGCTCGCCACAGATTATTGACTAAGCTGAGGAAACACTGATCTCATTCTCAATGCCCTGAAACATTTCATTCTTCATTGTTCTTTTAAAGATTTCACTTTCAAAATATGTCTACTTTCATCACAACCATGGGGAGAGGCCTCAGGCAGCGAAGGTTCTATGAGGGCAGGGAGGTTTTTTTTTTTTTTTTTTAAACAATTCATCAGTCGATTAATTATTATTATTATTATTATTTTTGCATGGCTAGAACAATGCCTGGCATGCAGAAGTCCTCTTTAAATATTTGTAAAAGGAATAGTTTTCTTTTCTTTCATGCATCACTCTGATTTCAGAGCTACTCCTAAATACTGTTTAACTTTCCAGAATCCGAAGATTCCTGGGTTAAGCCAGGGACTGGAAAAATTTTCTGGAAAGTGCCAGAGAGCAAGTATTTTAGGCTTTGTGGGCCGTGAAGTCCTTTCAGTGGGCACTCACCTCTGCACTGCCGTGCAAAAGCCCAGAGACACTGTGTAAAAGAATGAGCACAGCTGTGTGACAATAGAGCTTTATTGCCCAGAACAGGTACCTCGCCAGACTTGATCTGTGGGTTATAATTTGTTGACCCCGGTTTTATTTACTTTTTATTTTGTTCATATTTTTGGTGCATTATTTTTGTTCAAAATGTTATGATTCATTGTTGCCTATTTGTAAATGCACATAACATAACAATATGATGTGGTCAATGTCACCCCCCAGCCCTCCCCCCTTCCTCCCTAACTTTCTACCCCTGGGTCCCTTTCCTCTACTGATCTCTCTCTGATTTTCATGAGATCCCACCCCCACCTTACTTTCCCCCTTTTCTTCTCTAGCTTGCACATATGAGAGAAAACATGTGATCCTTCACCTCTGCGTTTGGCTTATTCTGCTTAACATAATGGTCTCAAGTTCCGTCCATTTTTCTGCACATGACATATTTCATTTTTCTTTATGGCTGAACTCCATTGTGTATCTACACCACAGCTTCTTCATCTATTCATCCACTGGTGGGCACCTAGGCGGCTTCCATAGTTTGGCTATTGTGAATTGTGCTGCTATGGGTACGTATAAGACGACTTTAATTCTTCAGGATAAATACTGAGAAGTGGGAGGGCTGGGTCATATGGTTCCATGCCTAGTGTTTTGAGGAAACTCATCCACAGTGGTTGTACTTAATCACAATCCCACCAACAGTGTAAAAGCGTTCATTTTTCTCTGCATTCTCGCCAGCATTTATTATTATTTGTATTCTCGACGACTGCATTCTGGCTCGAGTGAGATGAACTTTCAGGGTAGTTTTATTTTATTTATTTTTTGGTTATTTTTAAAAATTTCATTTATTTTTTTTTCAGGGTAGTTTTGATTTACGTTTCACTAATTGCTAATTATGTTGAACATGTTTTTCACATATTTGTTGGCCATTTGTATTTATTTTGAGAAGTGTCTGTTTGGTCAATTTTCCCATTTATTTTTGTGTTCTTTATATATTCTGTATATATATATATATATATATATATATAATTTTTTTTTTAAAAAAATATTTATTTTTTAGTTTTAGGTGGACACAATATCTTTATTTTATTTTTATGTGGTGCTGAGAATCGAACCCAGTGCCTCACGCATGCTAGGCGAGCGTGCTACCACTTGAGCCACATCCCCAGCCCCTATATTCTGTATATTAATCCTCTGTCAGAAGAGTAGCTAGCAAAGATTCTCTGCCATTCTGTGGGTTTCCTCCTCACATTCTAATCATTTCCTTTGCTGTGCAGAAGCATTTTAATTCGATGCCATCCCATTTACTAACTTTTGGAATTATTTCCTGAGCTTTAGGGGTCCTATTGAGAAAGTCGTCGCCTGTGCCTATGTGCTGGAGTGCTGACCCTATGTTTTCTTCTAGGAGTTGCATAGTTTCTGTGGACTGTGGCTTTAATGTTCTAATGTGTAAAAACAAACAAAGAAAACTTAGTTCTCTTTCAGAGTATTTTGGCTGAGCAGGTGATATTTTTCCCTTAATAGTCTCACTATGTCATTGGATATTTCATATTTTCTGAAGTTTTTCAGATTTTTTTTCCCTTCTCATAGAAATAGAAGGTCCTCTTTCCTATTGCTAAACTTTCCTGGCAGCATAATCAATCCGAGGAACAGAATGCTATTGAACTCGGGCCTTCAAAGCCTGTTATCCAGGATCTCTATCCTTGGTAATTTGCCTTGAACTTTCTGTACTTTGAAGGCACAGTTTGGCTGATACAGTACTGTAGCTATTTCTTATGTTACCACTTTGAAATCCTGTGCAGGATCTCAGCTGGAGATAGCATCTGTCCTGCCTCTGTATTGGTTCCAGATGTCCACTGAGGCATTACCTAGGGTGATGAAATTTCCGTCATTCAATGCCATCACTATCTGCCCTACTGTTTGGCTTGCCCTGTAGGCTCTTAGCAAGTTTTGTGAAGGATGATCACAAAGCCCTTGAAATAATTCCAGGGATCAAAAAAGAAACCATGATTGATGCTGGCATATCAATAGCCTAGAGGGAAGAAGTTATTTACTTTTAAAAAAATCTTACTGAAAGATGCAAATGCTGCTGACAAAAAAAATGTGATGGAGAGGTGGGCAGAGGAGCATCTGGGCCTGTAGAAATGTCACTGCTGGTTGATTTATGTCAATAGGAGCATAGTTTTTATGTGCTAGATTAATATTGTCCTGCATTAAACTGTGATGTGCACTTTACAGTTTGGAACGGGTCCTATACAATAACAATATGTTTGTATTTGCTGATGCTCCGCTGTGGGCCAGGAGCTGAACTAGACTCTCACGTGGGTCACCTCATGCAACCCTGACCACGTCCCTACCCAGGGCCCCTCTCCCGCTCCTCTGTGCTCTAGACACCTGGTAACTAGGCCAAGACCACAGAGTGGCCTGTGTGGAGCCGGCCACTGTGTGCAGTGTTGATGAACGTGCGCTTTTCTTTTCTTTGAAAAACATGATTGTGGGACGGAATTGGGTGGGAAAGAGCTGATTTAGAAAGTCAGGGAGCTGAGGACTCATCAGTCAAGCCCTCCTGGTGTTTAGGAGTGCCGTGCCCTGGGAGGCCCTAGCGAGGCCAGCGCTTCCCTAACAAAATTCAGTACTGAGCAGGAGAGACGGATGCACGTAAACACACGGTGATTTAAGAATTATTCCATTCATTTAGTCAGCGGTTGGCACTACCTAGCATGTGCCAGGCACTGTGCTGAGTCTCCAAGATACAGAAATGAGTCAAATACGGTGAAAAACACCAGAGTGGAGGCTGAGTGAGCTGCTGGGATTGGAATGTGGGCTTCACCACTTGCAAACGGTGTGACCTGAACAAGTTACTTAACCTCTCTGTATCTCAGGTTCCTCATCTATAAAATGGGGAATTCTGACAGTGCTGTCCTCAGAGGGTTGTTGAGAATATAAGTGAGCAAATTGCACATATTTTTTCATCATTTTGTGCTGGTACATTCTAGTTGTGCACACTGATGGGTAGCCAATCTCAAATCAAACGAGCTGAGTTGAGAAGATGTTTAAAACAGTGTCACGTGCTTGTGTGTGTGTGTGTGTGTGTGTGTGTGTAGTTTGCTATGTAAGTTATTTCCTCAGAGGAAGTAAAAGTCTGCTAGCAGAGAAACACTCTCACACACACACACACACACCCCACGTACCCATGAATCTATTTAGCAGGTAGTTAATCACATCTAGCATGTCCCAGGCTGTGTGTGGCACCAGGGATACAGGAAGGTGAGGTGTCTGTTTGCTCCTCCCCGGATCCCACAGGGCTGTGGGTGTCTATGGGAGCCCAGAGGATCTTGTTAAGATAAAGCCATCATTTGAAAGTATGTCATTACTACTGCTCTGTATCATGCTCCAGATAATGAGGTGGGGGGAGCAGTTGGGAGCTGGGGCGGTGACAAGGTCCTGGGAGAGCTGAAGCCAAGTGCCACCCCCTGGTCTGGGAGGGGGTGTGTGGAGGGGGGGAGAGTCGCCCCTTCTCCTCAGGGACCTTGCCGTTGTGAGGAGCAGACACAGCCCTTGGGCCTCTGGCAGCGCCAATGGCAAGATGGAGCAAACAGAGCCCCATATTTGGCCGGGAGAAGTTCACTCAGCGACACGCCCTCTGACTCACCCTCCCGCCTGGCAGCCAGGGGTTGAGCTCACAGGCTGTGACTCAGGCCTGCGCGGTGTCCTCACCGAGGGGGGAGGCTGTCCTGCGGCCACTCAGCTCCTCATGAGCTCCGGCTCCTGGCTGAGCTAGCTGGGCGCTGTCTTTGGTGCCTCCCCCACTGCCTCAGGGACCCTCTGCCACAGAGGACTGCCACTCACCCTCGTCTGACATTACCAAGTGGAGTGTCACCCTGGCCTCACCTCCCAAGGTGAGCCAGGAGGATGTGATCCTGATGGGTGGTGACATTGCCTGGCGGGGAAGAAACAGCAATTCAGGTGTTTTTTTGTTTTTTTTTTTTGTGCCAGGGATTGAACCCAGGGGCGATTTACCACTGAGCCACATCCCCAGCCCTTTTTTTATTTATATTTTTTTATTTTGAGTCAGGTTCTTGCTAAATTGCTGAGTCTGGCCTGGAATGTGGGATCCTCCTGCATCAGCCCCCTGAGCTGTTGGAATTACAGGCGTGCACCACGAGGTGTTCTTTTTGACTCCGTGTGACTCTGGGCTGCTCGCTGTCCCTCTCTGGGCCTGGGCTGCTCGATGTGTTGCTGTCTCTGAGGAGACAGGAGCTGCCCAGGCCAGCCCGCTGGCTGGGAAGAGCACATACTAATGAGGACTGTCTTATGGCCCTTTGCCTCTTCATGTGCTGTCCCTGGGAATGTGGCATCCCCCCAGAGCTGGCTAGAAATGCAGAACCTCGGGCCCCAACTTGACCCACTGACTCAGATCTGCCTTCTGAGCAGCTCTGACGACTCACGGCGTGCGGGGGTTTTGAGAAACCCAAAATCTTGGCTACACCTTGGAATCTGGGGACTTTTGCATCATTCTGATGTCTGAGACCCACTTGCAGAGATTCTGATCTCACTGGGCTGAGGCGCACTCCGGTGCCGTCCAAGTGCCTAGGTGACTCACGGGGCAGGAAAGGTGGGGAGCCTCCCTCTATTGAGCCAGGGGGATGCTGATAAGCCAGGCCACACGCTCCAGTGCACACAATGGTCAGGCACAGAATGAGTCAAACGGCTGGGGTCAGGCACAGGAGCCCCAGGGGGCGGGGGCTGCAGAGGACCCAGGATGATCATTGCCAGGACAGCAGGACCCAGTGGCTACTGGGCGAGCAGCGCTAGAGTGGACTGTTGCCTGGCCATCCCTGAGTGCCCGCACCCCAAGGGGGCAGGAGCGCCTGAATTTTTAAGAAATGCCAAAAATAGAGTTTTTTTTTTTTTTTTTAATGCTGCCTCCTGATTTTTGAATGTTAGTGTGACCTTATTTCAAAGTATTTTGGTTCCAAACTGGATGTGGCCTGAGGCCTGCGGGTGTCCCCATGGAGGGTGACCTGGGGCTCCCGTTTGCTGAGACTCTCCTGGGTTTCGCACCTGGAGCCTCGCAGGCTGATAGCCTCATCTCGGGTCTTGCTAGTGTGTAGCTTTTTGGTCCAGAGGTGCCGATTGGGAGCCACCTCTCCTAGGTTGGCACTTGGCTTTGTCGCTTTTTTGCTGGGTGATCCTGGTTGCTTCACTCTCTATGCTTTACTTCCTTTACTGGTAAACGGGGGATGATGAGTGTACCCACTTCTCAGGCTTGTGGTGAGCAACAAATAAATTCACAGGCATCAAGAGCTCAGAAGAGCGTCCGGCCTGCCGCCTGCGCTCACTGAATGAGCGTGAGCCGTTCTGCTGCACCATCAGCTGGAGGAGAGATGGAACGCTCCATGGAAATCCCTCTAATTCCACCCACATGCAGTGAAGAGATGAAGGTGAGTCTGGAGGCAGAAGACCAGGCCCCAGAGCACAGCTCTGATACCATGGCTGTGTGATCTTAGGCAGGCCTCTTAACTTCTCTGTGTTTCAGCGGCATCCATTGTAAGTTGGAGTAGGCACACCCACCTTCAGCACTGCTGCGAGGACAAATGAGATGACGTGCCTGAACGGGAGACCCCCTGGGAGGGCTGAGCCCCTGGTGGTAGGTGGGTGCTGCTTCTTCATGCCTTAGGAGGGTCCAAAAAGAAAGGTTCAGGCTGATTTTTAAGAAATGGCTTTGTTTTGAAGATATATAAATAACTTGGGAAGTTCAATCATTCCCTGTGCATGTGACATCACCTTGTGAGGAAATCACAGGGATTATGCCAGGGGGCGCTTTGGCTGCTCTTGGTATCATGGAGGGTCTGTTGTCTTCTCCAGAAGCCAGCCCTCAATGCCCATATACTTTCCTCTAAAAGGAAATAAGGCTTTTTGTAAGTAGTTGGTGATGATTTTGCTGCAGGATCTTTGCTTTTTTTTTTTTTTTAAATTTGAAAAATCCCAACTTTGTTTAGGAACCACATGGCTGATAAAGCTTGAAACCGTCACCTACCCTTGAACCAGTTATCTGCCCAGCGAATCCTTCAAAATCCTGCCATTCCAGAGACAATACCTGTGAAAGGTTTTGTAGATATCATTTCAGTTTCTTTTTAAATGCATATTATAGCAAAGGCTATATGTGATTTTCTTTTTGTAGGACTTAATTTATGCAATAGTTACTTAATGCACTGAGAGGTGCATACTGGTGACCTAAACAGCAAAGCCCTTGCTCACTAAAATGAGATTATGTGATAAATAGAAAAAGGACTTAGTGTAACTTAGACATCAGCCCCTGGGAGCATCAACATCATTACTGAATGCTTAGTTTGTGGCACATGCTTGGATAAGGACTTCGTGTACATTATTTTATTCTAGCACTGGGACCCTATGAGGAAGGTGCTATCCTTATTCTCATTTTTTAGGGTTTTATGCCCAAGAGTCAATTAGGCAGAGAAAAGTTGAGGAACAAGACAGAGATAAGAAGTGGTGGAGCCAGGATCTGGACCAGACCCAGTATTTGGCTCCAGAGCCCACACTCCTGTGCACTTTGCCAGACTGACTCTGGATTCAGATAGGCTCCCCTTTCCTTTATTATGGCTGTGTAGTATTTCATTATGCAGATGTTTTAAAAACATTTACTCAAGGTGTGTGATTGTTAATACAGCTGTCCACCTCTCCATATTGTCGCAATATGTCACTTAATGTCTTTTGTTTCTTATGTCTGAAGAACTCTTCCCGTGCCTCTTTTGAAATTAACTTCTATTCATCCCTGAGAACCTACTGCAGGTAGAACTTCCTCCAGAAAGCAAGCCTTCTTTGATCTATCGTCTAGGTTAGGTACCCTTGTCTGTAGTCCCAGTTTCCAGGGTTTCCCTCAATCATGGCCCTGGATTTTTCCTGTAGTAAACATTTGTTTGACTGATTATCCCATTTGGTAGGAACTTCTGGAAGGCAGGTATCTGACTTATTTTCCTTTGTGGATCTATGTAATGTCAGCACCTCTTGGGCACAAAACCCTCATTCAGTGTCAATTGAATGATTAACAAGTGGACTTTGTATCCATGGTGCAGGCTCCATTAAAATTAATGAATGGAACAAATTTATAGGTGAATAAACCTGAGAATTATTATTATCATTGTTTTTTTGTACCAGAGATTGAGCCCAGGGATGCTTCACCACTGAGCCATATCATAAGCCTTTTAAATTTTTTTTTAAATGCTGAGACAGGGTCTTGCTAAGTTGATTAGGACCTTGCTAAGTTGCTGAGGCTGACTTTGAACTTGCAATCTTCCTGCCAAGCTGCTGAGGTTATAGGCATGCACCACGGCACCGGACTGAAAATTAATTAAAAAAAATTTTTTTTTTTAGTTACAGATGAACACCAT
Source organism: Marmota marmota marmota (assembly GCF_001458135.2). NCBI lineage: Eukaryota > Metazoa > Chordata > Mammalia > Rodentia > Sciuridae > Marmota > Marmota marmota. The sequence goes on from NW_025999949.1 coordinate 23,349,857, forward strand.
ACCTTTATTTTATTTGTTTATTTTGTATGTGGTGCCGGGATTGGACCCAGTGCCTCACGCATGTTAGGCAAGCACTCTACCACTGAGCCACAACCCTGGCCCATGAAAATTAATTTTTCATTAAGGAAATAACACATGCACATGGTAAAAATTCAAAAGCAATGTTGTACCATGAAAAGTCACGTTTCCTGTTTGAGTCTCCTAATTCTACTTTCCAGAGGTAATTACCTTTTAAGGCACATGGATCACAACACCGACCCTCCCAGTTTTCTGCTGTGGCCTGGCCTCTGCCTGGAATGGTGGTCTTACCTTCTCCTCCAGGGGAGATCCTGCCCATATTTCCAGCCTTACTGTCAGAAAATGTCACCTCTTGGGCTGGGGATATAGCTCAGTTGGTAGAGTGCTTGCCTCACATGCACAAGGCCCTGGGTTCAATCCCTAGCACCAAAAAAAAAAAAAAAAAAGAAAGAAAAAGAAAAAGAAAAAAAATGTCGCCTCTTAAACTGTCACCTTCAAAAGCCTTCCTGTATTCTTGCTCAGAGTCCTTCATGCGTAACTTTGGGGCTGGCATGTGGCTTAGTGGTAGAATGCTTGCCTGGCAGGCATAAAACCCTGGGTTTGATCCTCGGCATAGCAAAACAAAGCAACAAGAATCATCATAATAATAAACAAAACAGAACAAAAACGCTCAAAAATCTCAAAATATGAGTTTGTCTTATTAACCCACCTCCCTGGTTACTACCGGAGACCCTCCTGCCACCGTGGACTTTGCCTGCATCCTGTGCTGTGGCCCTGTGGCACAGACTGTGGTTAAGACCCTGGACGCTGGGCTCCAGGACTGAGATCTCTCAGTTCAAAGCAGATCCCCTGGGCAGAGAGCACTAGGATGTGGGTCCCCACCCGTGTGGCTGTGGCTCTTGAGGACTTCTGTGGATCTCTTGGGTCCTAAAAAGTAGTTTGCAGACAACTGACCAATTTTGACTCCTTTACTTATATATGGGAGAATTTGTGGCCTTTCGAGGTTAGACGACCTCCCCAAGGTCACACAACGAGGGTCCCACTAGGACCATACATCCTGGCTGTCCTTTTTCCCAGTGGGATATTAATTCCTGTGCTTCATGATCTACCCTGGAGCAAAGTGGGGAGCGACAGTGCTCTAAACTGTCCTCTGCTGGACAGAGCAGAGTGTGCTTGGTCAGCCGTCCATGCATTCAATAGCCAAACACATGGTAAACAGCTCCCGGGTCCCTGGCTCTGGGCTAGACACCGGGGACACACAGTGGCAATACAGGCATGGTCTCTGCTTACGGTCTAGTGCGGGGACAGAAAATGAATCATCCACAAATAACTGTTTACAGGTGGAAATAAGTCTCCCAAGGACAGAGGGCGAGGACCTCCTGTCATCCTACTGGCCTTCCTGCTTGTGGGGGATGCCGTGTTCTGGATGGTTCTGAGGGTCACAGGGGACGGGAGGGCAGGGGAAGGTCCCTTAACGGCTGCCAGGACTCTGAGCAGCAGGCCTGAGAAGGGCAGGGAGAGGCCACCGGCTCCTGCGGCTCTCCTTCCAGGGTCTCAGTGGAACCAGACGTGACATACAAAACAGGTAAGGCCACCACACCAACGTGGGGCCCTATTGCCAGAAAGCTGTTTTTAAGGTCCAGATTAGGAATTTGATGAGCCCTGGAGTGACCGTGGTTTCATGACTGTAGTTCACTATTCCACGTGTGGGGCAGGAAGCCGGCCGGGGAGGGCGCGGGCACAGCCGGGGAGTGGGGCTGGAGAAGGAAGCTGACCCTGGAGAGGGGGCCCTGCTCATGAATTAAACACTGACTAAGGCTCAGCTAGGTACCAGGCTCTGGGTCAGCCGCTGTCTACACAAAGAGCAATGCAAGAGAGCGCCTGCCCTCCAGGACCCCCTCTGCAGTGGTCTATGCCGTGAAGACATCTGGCTGGGGAGTGGAAGACCCCAGATATGGGACCTACGGCTCCTTTCTGATCTCAGCCACTGCTGGGTTCAGAGACAGGCGCCCGTTTCCTTCTCTTCTGAGCGGCTAGCCTGACCTTAAAGCTGACAGTGAAGTTCATCCTGTTCATCCACGAGTCCATCAGTTTTGAGGCAGGGGAATACAGAGACATTGTCTTTGAGAAAGTTCCTACTAGGTGCGGGACCAAGCGCACCGACATTGTCTGTTGGGAAGTCGGCTGGGAAGAAGTGGCAAGTGCTGAGCACAGAGTGGCTTGGAGAGGCTGGTCTAGGACCCAGACTCTTGAGTTAGCCGCCATGAAGGGTACCGTGGGTCTGGGAGTGCATCTCAGTAATGTCATTTAAAATTGTCAGTTCACCCCACAGTAGACAACTTAGGGTAACTAAATTCTTAGTTTTGTTTGTTGTGGTGGTTTGGCTGGAATTAAATCATCGATGCAGGAGTTCGATGCCTGTCAGAAGAGGGAATTGGTTGTTGGTAGCCTCACGAATGTGGCCGGCTTAGGGACAGCAGGTCAAAACCATGGTGGTTAAGGTGCCCAAAGTGAGCAGGTCTGTGTTTTGTCGTGTATAGGCACACAGGCGCGCCCACGCGTGCTCAACCTTGATGAATAAGACGTGGGGAAATGTATTTGTTATTGCTCAATAAGCGCAGTTTGTTTGTGACACACGATCTTTCAAAACATGAGGTCCAAAGGGAGAAATTATGAAAGGGCCTGGAAGGTGCAGTGTGGGAATCGCTGCTCCGGCCAGCCCCCTGGGGGGGCCTCGGTTCCCATCGCCTCTACCACGCTGTCAGTCCCTGCCCGCCCTCTTCCAGTGCCAGGTGCTCAGCTCCCTGATGCAGGGGGATGCCTCTCCTGGTTAGGGCCCTCTGGAGTTTACCCGCCCTTCCTTTCTCTTCTGTTTTGTTTCTGTGAGGCCCGATTCTCTTCCCGCTCTGTTACTAAATGACCCTGTGCTGGGGGCAACTAATTTCCATGCTTTGATTCTCAAAATCATTGTCTTCCAGATGCAGGATTGGACCATGATGAGACCTTGCAGAGAATGCTAAAGTTCACCAACGTCCCACTGTCCTTTCCCCTCTGGGCACTGAATAATCCACATTTTCCAGTCTCCTTTGTACCTCAGTGGGGCCATGTGACTGGCCTTGCCCAGCAGCGTGGGTAGAAGAGATCTATGACATTTCCAGGCCTGGACATTCATACCATGAAATACTCTGCGGTGTGAACTTTCAGGCCTTCCACATCTCATGGCTGCACATTCCAGGCTGACTTTGAAGTCAGACAGTGGTGAAGACACAATATAAAGCAAACTGGGTCTTTGAGTCGCCCTTTTACAGCAGAACTTCGTGACCAGGAAAACCATCAGTAGATTTTATCAAATAGAAAATAAAACGGCTTATTGGTTTATTATGGTGCTGGGGATTGAACCCAGGGCCTTGCACATGCTGGGCAAGTTGTTCTACCCCTGAGCTACACTCCAAGCTCTCTAAAGCAAACCTTATGTAGAGTTAAGACATGGAGATTCGTTTTATTTTATTTTATTTTATTGATACTGGGGATTGAACCTAGGGGTGCTCTACCACTGAGCTACATCCCCAGTCCTTTTTATTTTTGAATTTGAGACAAGGTCTTGCTAAGTTGCTGAGGCTCACCTCAGGCTTGGGATCCTCCTGTCTCAGCCTCCTGAGCAGCTGAGTTTATGGGTGTGTGCCACTGTGCCTGACCTAGCGGTGGTTTTAATAGCTGTCAGCAATAGTTATTCTGAGAGGCCCCAAATAACACTCATCGCTCTCTTCCTGCATTCAGAACCAACAGAGATATGGATTCTTTTTTCTACTGACAAAAGTTGGGTTGGATAATGTGGCAGAAATGTGAGACCATAACCAAGGGTTTAGCGAGCCTAGTCCCAATTTAGGCAAACTCCATCCATGGCAACTCGAGGCATCTCCAGAGTTCTCCCTCAGGGACATGATCCTGCTGACATATCCTAAGGCAGTGCCTAAAAAGAGGACCCAGAAGGGCTTGGCTGTTTCTTCTCCTGAACACACTGATGAGATAAGTGTCTACACCTCTCAATGAGGCAGGAGGTGTTACTTTTCATAAGATCCTTCCACATGGAAACATGAGTCCAGGAAACCAAGGTTCCCATCCCAAACTCCTCCCAGACATAAAAGTTGGGGAGTCCCTGTGTGAATAAGTCTCTGGAGGACAGGAGCCACATCTTCTCCTTCCTGTGCTCCCCGCAGGGCCTAGCACACCACCAGACGCAGAGATGGTGGTGAGGCAAAGTGTGCCAACAGACTGGTGACACGTGGTGCGCGTGTCTGACATTTGCCCCACTGGGTCACTTCCAAAGGAGAAATTGCTATGTTTTGACCCCTCACACTGCTACCTTGCCTAACCCAAGTCCAGGCCGATGACCCAATCCTTCCTTGGGGAGATACCAGCGCTCTTCTTCTGCCCACCGAGACCAGACTGGGTAAGACACTTGACCCTGTTGACTTCCCGGCTGCCCATGGCTGCTCTCCACATTGGGAACCCCTGAACCCCACAGTTGGTTGTAAGTTTCTGGAATTAGGGACCAGATCTTATTGATGGTATCAATTGAGAAGTCCCTTCGGCAAGTGGTGGTTGAAAGAAGATAGGGGTTTCTTCTCTCTGCTAAAAGTTGTGTGGGCATTGCCTGGGAAGCAGGAAGCAGCTGCCCATCACTTAGCACGTGCACAGGTAGATCAGTGACTTCAGGGAACGCACCATCAGTGAAAGAATGGATCAACAAGACTTGCTACATCCACACAACAGAATATTATTCAGCTATTAAAAGGAAAAAATAATTCAGACACAGGCTACAGTACAGATGAGACCCGAGGGCACATTATGCTCAGTGAAATAAGGCAGATACAAAAGGGCAACACTGCATGATGTCACTTCTTGGAGGAACCTGTGCAGTTCAATTCTTAGAAATGGAAAGTCAGAGGTTGCCCGGCGCCAGGGGGAGAGGCACCGTTAGTGTTTAATGGGCTTAGAGCCTCGGTTTGGATGATGAAGTCCTGGAGCTGGATGGTGGGGACGTTACACAGCAGGTGATAGACCTGGTGCCCCTGAATGGCTTCAAAGGGGGCAAAACAGTGAACAAATTCAACCAATAGAGCCAACATCATCATGATCCCAACTTTTAGTTTTGCTCACTAAAGGTATTGGATCAAACTGCAATCTGTTATAACTGTTACGTAATCCAAAGAAATGACATTTCTTAGCCAGGTGTGGTGGCACAGGCCTGTAATCCCAGTGGCTCTGGAGGCTGAGGCAGGAGGATCGCAAATTCAAAGCCAGCCTCAGCAATGACGACGCACTAAGCAACTCAGTGAGACCCTGTCTCTAAGTAAAATACAAAATTGGGCTGGGGATGTGGCTCAGTGGTTGAGTGCCCCTGAGTTCAATCCCCAGTCCCCCCAAAAGAAATGACATTTCTAACCTCAAGAAAGTTAGAAAGATGTGGTCTCAGGGCACGGGATAATCCCTTGAATGGAACATTTTCAGTTCCATAGAAAAGCTAAATAATTAAATACGTGACTAGTTTCTTTCACATGCCCTACTGGACTGGTGCGATCAGCGTCTGAGATGCCCAAGGATGGCTGGCTAACGACCTTTTCTTGGAAAGGGTGGAGAGGGACCTGGGGAGGATTACCTCCAAGCCTCTTCTGACAGATGTGCTGTTGGGGGCTGTGGAGGGGGGGGACACTGCCGCTGGCTGGGAAGTGCTGGACTACAGTGACCACAGGGGACTGTACTGTTTGTACTTGCTGCTCACCGTGATTACTGGGCGTGTCCCCCTGTCAGAGCCCTGCTTGTTTGGGCGCCGACTGTTGTGGCCACCCTGGCTGCCCTTTCTGGGCAGGAGAGGCAGCTGGGCTGGACATCTCTGCCAGGGCAGTTTGCTCAGCGAGGCTGCGTGATCCTCTTTTAAAAAGGGCCTTCCCAGGACTTGGCCAGTGGCAGATTCTTGATTTGTGGCAGTTATTTTTATCCAGGCTGTCTAGAAAAAGCATAAGCTTCCGAGTCCCCAGAGTTTGGATTGAATCCCTGTTTACTAGGGTTTTGACCTTCAGCGGGTTCCTTAAAAGCCTTGAGCCTCAGTTTCTAATTTGCAAAGTAGGGTCACTGAAATATCCCTCACAGCCTGGTTCAGAAGTGAAAAGAAACACACAGTTTCCATCCTGCCCTCCCCCTCCCTCCTCCCCTGCTGAGGTGGCTCCCTTCCTGCCTCCTCCTGGGACACCCACTCCCTTCCCTGTCTTCTAGATAGGTGGCCTCCTAATCCCAGCTGCTTAGGTGCCTCCCCAGCCCAGCCAGAAGGATCTTTCTTAGCTGGCAAGGTGACACTCTGCCTTTCCTGCTGTCAGTGGCTGGAGTCCTGCACTAGGTCTATGGGTGTCATGGCCGAGAGGTTAGGTATGAGGCTGGGAGGGAGAGGGGTGGCTGCTATTACAGAAAGGTCTGTGTTGAGGGCTTCCTTCCCTGTTGGAACATCTGCTCAATACTGAAATGGTCCTGGATTTTTTCCAGTGGCACTTTCTTGGAGGGCCAAAGCTCTCTTCCTTCACAATTGTCCTGTTGAGTAATTCTAGATTCTTCCTGAATTTTCTGGGGCCTTCTAAATGGGATCATCTTCCTCATGCCCAGCTGCTCACTGCTTGAGAAAAAAATTGCTTCAGGGAGCCTCATGCAAACTGTGGGGTGCTCTTGGGGCTCCCAGTGGCTCCTTAGGGTTCTGTAAATGTCTCTTGGTTGCTTCAGGAAAAGGATGAACTAAGTTCCTGGGTTAAGAGAGGATGTGGAATCAGGGGTCCGTTGAAAATGGTTCTTGCAGAGAATTGAACCGCAGGCCAGGGCTGGCGGGCGGGGTGGGAAGGACCTGCTGGGATCCCCCAAGCCCACTCTCTCCACCCAGGAGGCCCTCCACCATCGCCAGCTGATCAGGGCTCCCCGTTCAAGGCCAGGTTCATGATTCAGTCCTGCTGAACCGCCCTGGGTCATCTAGACAGGCCTCTCCTTCCTCCCTCGGGCTCCCGGAGCGGCTGCACCTTGCAGCATCCACCCTATTGTACTGTGATTACTTGAGAGCCGCAGACAAGGTCCTCGAGGGCAGAGGCTGCCTCTTGCACCTCTTTCCTCAGCTTGAGTGGGATGCCTGAGTGCAGCAGGGACTCCCACACCCCGAGTGCATGGGAACACCAGTCAGCTCAACACTGCCAGTGGCTTTGGCAGTGGTCAGGGAGGTCCCCAGGAATCAGGGGCTGGCTGTATATCAGGGGCCACTGAATCTCAGGCTCCACAGCTGCAATCTGCTTGGCAAAAACTCCATTCCCCGTTTCCCAGAGATTGTTCTCGTAACACCCTGGCAGCGTGCCCAAGCCAGGCTCTGACTAGTTCCTAAAACAAGTTAAATCTTTCCCTTTGGGACCATTCCATCAGCAGGGGTAGATGAGCATGCTTCTCTGCTGACCTTGGCTGTCACAGTCCTGGCGGTTGGGCTGTTTCCCACTTGGTTCCTCAAGGCCCTGAGCAGAAGCCCTGTTTGGCTTGGCCGGCCTTCTGGCTGGTGAGGAGATGAGCTCTCTCTTCCCAGATCTCGGGGTGGAAGAGAGCTACATCCACACCCCCACCCACAGCTGCCTGAGCTTGGCTGTGGTGGAAACTGGCTTCTCATCCAACAGATCTCAGTTGGAGATTGGAAAGTGCTCGTCGGAGGAGGCAGTTGTGTCATTGTGGGGACGTGGCTGGAAGCCAGGCTGCAAATGAGCCTGCAATCTTCCCGTCGTCCTGGCTTTGCACTCGGATAGGAGAGTCATGCCAGCTGCGGAGAGCCCGGGCGCCATCTGCGGAGAGCCCGGGCGCCATCTGCCATGAATGGAGTGTTCCATCGGATGCACACGGGATGGTGGACACTGGGGTGGCAAGGTGGGAAGGACTCACAGCCCCAGCTGCAGCACAAAGGCTTTGACGCTTCAGATCCTACTTAACACACCTGGGGTGTGAGCCTGGTTTCTGGCACATGCATTTGTAAGTTCACCTCAACCTGAGTCATCTCGGCAGTCTCCGCCCTGCGTGTGATTCAGGGGAGCCTGACATTTGAACCTCAGGGATTCTTGCCTGCTGGATCCTAGGGGATGTGCAAGGGCCTTCTGTGACATACAGGTCCTGAGGGGAGCATGCAGGTGACTTAGCTCTCACTGGAAGCAGAAGGGCAGATTTCATTGAGAAGCAGGATAGAAAGGTGCGGAAAGAGCGCTGAATCCAACCTGACGGTGTCTCGTCCTCAGGTCCCGTTCCCCGTGGTCTCTCATGTCTGCCGTCTAGTCGGAGGTTTTCTGCAGTCTGACAGCTGGATTCCAAGAGGCAGGAAAAGAAAGCTTCCCAAACTCTTGGAGCCAGGCTCAGAAGTGCCAGGGCATTATCTCTATCACATTCATTTGGGCAAAGTAAATTACGAGGCCTGATCACATTTGAGGGGAGGGAAAACAGACTCTGCATGAGTGGAGGAGCGATGTGTAGAGGTGGGAGAAATTGTTGGTGGTGGTCATGTTGGAGACTGTACCACGAAGGTGGAAAAGGAGTGGTGGCAGGAACCCCAAATTGTCCTCATGCAAATGAGTGGCTGTTGAGGGTTAGGCTGTGGTTTCCCTGCCAAAGCAGTTAGCCTTCTTCTCAGGTGTTGGCCACCATGGTGTTAAAACTGCCCCTCTGTCCTGGGAGCTCCCACTAGGGCCCTGGAAACGTCCAGGTGGCACTTTCTCATTTTTTCAGGTGATGGCGCTCAGGCATGGGGCAAGTGGCCTGAGGACAGCCTTCTGTAAGTGGCTGGATGGGGTTGCCGTTGCCACCTGGTGAAGAGCCTGGATGTTGGGTTTCAAATGTTGGTTTTCCACCAAAAAGATGGGATGATTCCTGCCTTCTTGCTGGGCCTCCATCTCTTTGTTTCTCTAATGTGGACAGTGATGGCTACCTTAGAGGGAAAACGGGGCCAGACTGCTTGAGTTTATATGATACGTTTATCACCCGTGTTGCCTGGTGACAAGTTCTTAATTGCTCCATGCCTCAGTTTTCCCTCTTGTCAAACGGATATAATAATAATAATAATAATAATAATAATAATAATAATAATAATACTTATCATATAGAGTTGTATGGATCGGATGAATTTAAACATATAGAAGCATCTAGACCAATGCCTGACACATGAGTCCCAATTATTGTATGTGATCCTTAATTATTACAGTGTTTTGATGAAAATGAAAATGAGCTAATGTTGGCAAAAGCCTAGCCCCTGCCTTGACCGTGGTAAGTCTTGGCTAGTGTTGTTGGGGAAACAGGTCTTTGTCCTCGCCCCCACACCATGCTTATACTTGGACATTGGGGCCAGTAGTCTCAACGGTTCCTTTACTTGTGCTCCTGGAAGCAGGGAGGCCTCCCCCTCTTCCTCCCCTGCTGAGGTGGCTCCCTTCCTGCCTCCTCCTGGGACACCCACTTCCTCTCCCTGTTTGTCCCAGGCTCGCCTCTGAGGAGGCAGATGAATTCAGATCCTCGTGGGATGGAATCTCTGCTTTGACGGCTCCGTGTCCTCACCTAGTGATGCAGGTGACGACACTGCCTGCCTGACAGAGTTATTGGAAGAATTAAATGAGGTGATATTTATGAGAAGGACCTATAGGGTGCCTGGCACAGAACAAGCGGTCAGTCATTGTTGGTGCCTTCCGGTGGCTGTTATTGTTATGTGCGGCCAAAGTTCCCTCCTGGGGAGGGCGGGTCTGCCCAAGCTGTTGCCAGTGGAGGTCAGCGAACCTCTTCTGGGCCTTCTTCTCACCCTCTTCCCACAGCATACTTTTCTTCCAACACTGAGTCAGAGTACTGAGAGAGTGAGTCTTTTCCCTCGTGGTGAGCTCAGAGCTGGGTTTGTGCTGGAGTCAGTCCTTGTTCTCCACTGGTGTAGCTCGGGTCTGGGCACAGCAGGGAGAGTAGCCATTATTATATCATTTGCAACTGCCAATCCAGCCCCATGCCTAGAGGCACTCTTTTGTGACTCCTTTATCCCTGAAGGCTGGTTGGGTGTTTCTTTAGTTTGACTTGGCTGGCAGTCAGCTTTGGGGGTCGGAAAGCGAGCTGAGACTCTCTGGGGGCAGGAGAAAGACTTAGGCCAACAACCAACAACGTTTATCCCTGCATCTTGCGGTCCTCAGTGTCCTGAGCTGTATTTCCTTAATGAAATGCAGGTTCCTCGCCCTCCTTGTGGTTGGGATTCATCAGGATCATTGGTGTCAAAATGCCCTGCAGACAGCAGGCCTTCCCAAATACAGTGGCTATCCTCTGGCTATGCAGCCTTGTGGTCCTGAAATTTCCTACAAAGGTGGCAGGTGCTTAACAGGAGGTGCTGGAGATGCACCTGAGCTTTTGTCCTTTGGTGAGGAGGTTGCTGGGGACATCCAGGTCTAGGCAGGAGAAGGCCAGCTCCCCTGGGAAGGGCAGGTGCAGAGCAGGAAGCCCTCCTTCTCTCCAGGGAAGCATATTCAAAAGCATGTCCCTCTCTGGAGATTCAAAAGCAAGAATGTGTCCTCACAGTGGCTACAGGGCAGGGAGAAAGGGATTTGTGAGTGGTGGAAAACAGGTCTCCCTTCGGTGTTGCTGATGTCCTCTTGTACCCTGGGAAATAGCCTGAGTAGGAGAAAAGGAATTAGGAGAATGCCACTCTCAGAGCTCAACATGGGGCGCCTGGCTGTGGGTCAGGAATGCGGTTTTGGAATTTGTATGAATCCAAGAAATTTTGTAGGTGTAAGCTTCAACAGTGACACTGTGTGGCAGTGGGAATCCATGACAGAGAGAATCATGGCAGGAGGATCTGTGGCAGCTGGAAACTCGAGAGATGCCAGTTCCTCTGAGCCTGGCCTCTGGAGAGAACTCATTCTTGTTTTGCACTTGGCCTTCCATGGGGCTTTGGGAAAATTTGTCGGGAAGGGAGGAAAATCCTTGAGGAGATGCTGAATGTCCTGCTTTAAGGCAGGCAGGTGCTAAGAGATTAGGTGGGAAAATAAGTGAAATGTGTCTGCTGCTGTGCTCCGAGTTTAGAGCACTCTTCATACCAGTGCACGGTCATCTCAAGGGCAGTGTGACACCCTGAGATTCTGTCCTCATTAGCCTTTGTCTGGAGGATTATGGGATGGATAGTTAGTTCTTTGTGGGGAGGGGGCGGGGTGCTTCCTGGGCACGGAGGTGGTGAGGACCAGGCCTGTCTGGAACCCAGCTGGCCTGGGCCCTCAGTCTGTCAAGGGGGCAGTGGGAAACCAGGACTGTGGGGCCTTTGGAGCAGTGTTAGCTGCCTCAGGAGAGTGGGTCTCTCTGGCTGTAACTGCAGGGGTGGGGGGCTGAAAATCCTTGTCTTCCAAGGGCTGGATGGTCTCCAAGGTGGCCACCCACCTTGGTGTCCCAGCGCTATCAGCCCTCAAACTCCTTATCCATAGTCCGTTCTCAAAAAACAGCCAACGAGGCAGCTCCGGGTGGCCAGGATTGCGACACCAAATGTGTTTGTTCCCCGTGTTTGTGAAATACCTCAGAGGCACCGTTCCAGTGCCACCTGACTAGTTTTCTGATTGCCACATGGCCCTGGCTCCATCTGCCAATACTCAACCGGGGCTGACTGGTCAGAGATTTTAAGATGTTTGTGGGTTTAGAACCAAGAGACCTCATTTTGCCTGCAGGGGCGAGCAGACTTCTACCCTTCCGTTCTGAATATCTCTTGTTGGGCTTGGAGGCAGCTCTGGAGGCCTGGAGTGCGCATTATGGCCCCAGGCCAGTTACCCGACCTCTCTGAGCTTCAATTCCTTTCACAGGATGATGAAGATAATAATTCCTACCTTGCAGGACTGTGATCACAAGTACACCACCCCTCCTATGACTTACCAGGCTTCCTGCCCCCCCCCCCCCCCCCCGTCACCAAAAGCAAAGCTGACCTCAGATTTTCAAGTCGTTAAAATTCAATCTTGCATTTAATTTTTGCAAATGAATGACTGCCAACCTTTGAGAGAAGGAAGATGAAGCATGGCTAATGTATAACATAATGGGAATTCAGAAGCCCCTGGGAAGTGGCTCAAGAATCTGCCAAGGGTGCTGTCTTATTCAGTGGCACTTGTTCAGCCCCAGGGAAGGGGCTGCGAGAGGCCTGTGTCTGTCCGCAGCATTTCCTTCTTCAGTTTCCTTCCTTCCTAGGGAAAAACCTGAAGTTGACAGCTACTGGGCTTCTCTCATGTGCATGCCCAGAGAGGGTAGTTCTGCATAGATTGTTCACTTTGTACCTTCTCAACCCCAAGTAGTCAGCAGCATTTTCCCCAAATAACAATTACTTAGCAAATACTTATTGAGCAATTAGTATGTGCGAGGCACTCTTGTAGAAATTTGAACATGGGGGAAAAACTGAGGCCAGAGTGCTGACATCGTTTGCTCAAGTTCACATAACAACGGGTACATGGTCCATCAGGAGGTGATTCCATCTCTCCTGAGACTTACTCCAGGGTTGTGTTTATTCCAGGATGCTGCACTGACACAGATGCACACATAGGTACACACGTGAACATGCATAAACACAGCCGCACGCCCAAGCACCCAAACATGCACACTCACACAATGCTCCCACACTACGCTTGAACACAAATGCACACAGGTGCACACACACACACACGCCATTCTAATACACCTGCACGATACGCCAGCACGGGCACACACTCATACACACCCAGCCATTTATTGGAGAAGGAATGTCTGAACCCTTCAGACCAGCAGTCTTACAGACACCATCTCAAAAGTTTTCATTCTCTCTGTCTCTGCCTCACCTCCCCTTTCCCTCTTTGCCCCCCCTCTTCCTTCCTTCCTCGTCCTTTCCTCTGCCCTCTATTTGCTTCCTTTCTCCCTCCTTCTTTCCCTTTCCCTTCCTGTTGGGTGACCAGATCATTCTGCATACCTTTTCCTAGCCATGGAGCTTTAGGACATTTTGGGGACAACTAGACTCAGGTTGGAACGTGGGATCAGACAGTGAGACTCTCTAGGACTCCAAGAGCTGAATTTGCGGGCCACCTTCTGCCTTGGGGGGGGCTCCCCCCCCCCCCATGCAGCTGTGCCAATGCCCAGGAGCCCCTCCCACTGGCCCTCTGCCCCTCTGCCCTCAGGCGTGGTGTGCTCCTGTTCAAGTCAAGCCCCAGCACCCCCTCCCCTGCTGTCCTAAACGCATGCCAAGGGCCTGTGAAGGCTCCTTCCAAATGTTGCGTCACGCCTCGGGTGGGGATGCTTCTATTCCTGCATTTCAACACTTTGCTTCCACCTGGCATTTCATGTGCCAGCCCAGAGATGAAGCAACTCGTGTCAGTGCTGGTGGCACCGAAGCCGTGCTTCAAGGGGACCCGTGCTGCGGGGGTATGGCAAGTCCACCCGTAGACCTTAGTGGCCGCAGGGAGGTAATCTGGGCGCTGGGCTTCAGCTCGGCTCGCCAGTGTAGGCAGCTCCCACTCTTCAGAAGGTTTCGTCACCCCAGCAGCTCCCGGTGGGGGTGGCGGAATTTGAGAAACTTCGGCAACTCCCGTGTCTCTGTTGCTGAGACACAAGAGTCACCTTTCCCAATGCACCTATTTTCCTATGGTATCAGGCCATCTCTCTCGGTACGCGTCGAAAACACCTTTGCCTTTACCATTAAAGACTCCTGAAAGTGGGCTCAGATGCTCATGGGGACTCTTGGACTCCAGGGTCCAGCATTTACTCGGCCGATTGGCCACATTGCCCAATCGGATGAGTTTGCTAGAGGCAGGCTGTGGAGCTGAAGCCTCGCCATCCATTCCCAGGCTGTGGGGACGGCATATTCTGCAGATAGCGCAGGATGGTTTCAGCAACATGTACTTTGTCTGGGGCGAGCTTACTGTAAAACACACACACACACACACACACACACACACACTCCTGGAGAAGATTCAATAAGAAGCTTCAGAGAGGATGGTGCTGTGGAAGAGAATGCTTCCCAGTGAGAGAAGGGAACTGAGCCCCACGCGCTTCATGGGGGTTGAATAAAAAGAAATGGAATTCTGGAGGTGGGGTTCTCTTGGGCACTTGGCTGGCTGCTAGGCTTCTATGGGGATGACTTACGATTCAGCTTTGTGGTGTAACTAAACCATAAACCTTAGCAGGTGGTGTTCAGGGTTTAGGTACCATTTCCCTTTCCTGAACCACCCAACTCGGGGCCTCCTGCATAGGTAGAGTTCAATAAAGACATAAAAGGACAGGAGCTCGGGCCACATTTGTATGACACTATGTCATGTTCCAAACCTTTCCCTGTGAGTCAATTCCTTTGGTTGCTGAGCTCACTTTCAGGCATGTGACCCCCTCCCTCCCCTATCTGTCACTCATTTCTATGTATGATAGCGTCACTGAGCTTTTTTCTAGAGGGAGATGAGGTCTACACTGGCAGAGCAGAGGGTTTAGTGATGTCCTTTGACATGTCCATCCTGCACTTCATGAAGAGGCGCATTCACTCTGTGTTATGGACACCCGGGGGTCCTTCTTGGAGCAAGCGGGACTAAGAGGGGCCTTGTCTGTGAGAAGGGAGCAGGCTGTCTAGGAAAGAGTGGTGGTGTGGCCAAGGTGCAGGGCAGGGCCTATGCATGCGTCTGTCTGCTCTTTCTGTGTACTCGTTCATCCATCCATTGCAGAGCCCTGCTCTGAGGCCTGGTTCCAGGCCTTGGGGACAGAACTCTGGGCAAGTCCAGTGGATGAAGTCATGTGGAAGCTGGGTAATGAACAAATGTCATCAGTGACAAAAGCAGGAACTGGAGAAGAACTGGGCATCTTGGAGCATTAGCAGGCCTGACCCCTCCAACACTGAAATGTAAGGCGGACAGGTCAGATGGGGAATGGCAAGAGGGTTCTAGGCATGGAGCTCCTGAGCAGTCCTTAAGTCCTGTGTGGTGGGGCCTGGGAAGTCCAGTGAGGAAGGTGGGGAGAAGGGAAAGTAAGTAGACAAGATGGTGGGGGGAGGCGATGAGTCGGGGTGGCCCAGGCCAGGCAAGGTCTCACAGAACCCTCTGGGCCATCTGTAGCAGTGTAAGAAGGAGTTGCGATTGACTTGGATTTGGGGGCAAGCAGTGTAGCAGGAGACTCAGCAAGAGGTGAAATATTTAGGACAGGAACCTCTAGGGTGGGAAGCAAAGAGAAGAGGCAACCCTGAGGGAGACTCCAGGCTTCTTGCTGAAGTGACTGGGAAGAGGGGGCTTCTACTGACGGAGGTTGGGAATGCAGGAGCAGGCAGGTCTGGGATCACAGGTCGGGGGATGTCCTAGTTTCACAAACGTGGGTCTGAGTGGTCCAAGCTCTGTATGTGGGGTGTTGGAGATTGCCCAGGCAGGGGCACAGCAAAGGTGTGGGCTCAGCTGGAGACCAGCCTCGGCCAGATCCCAGGGGCCTGAGCATCCCATGCAGCTGGTGCCTCCTGAGGCAAGGAGGCTGCATTTTCTTCCTCTGGTTATTCAGTCACTGAACAGGGGACAGTGACTCTGTGAGAGTGTTTCTGACTATTCACAGCGTAATTCCCTGGAGAGGGGTGCATCGTGAGCAGTCGGTACCCAATGCCCTCAGCAGCTAAGGAGGAACATGCTGGCTCGGTCCCCAAGTGGGTCTTGGGTGAGGTCCCAATACCTTGGTGCTAGCACATTCTTAACACTACCTGACTTCTTTTTAACAAAGGGAGGGCAAGTGTGAAGCAAGGGAATCTGGCCTTAATGGGATTAACATGGCAGGTGTTTTAATTGCTTATGTTTTCTGTGTCAATTAATACTGCATTTCCACTTGATAAGTGATACACAGTTGAATATGAACATATTTACATTAAAAACTGGGTTTATTTGAAAATGAATACTAAGCAAATAATGGTTCAGGTGGTCGGTGGGCAAGGCAAGTAACATGCAGGGCTCCCCTGAACACGGAGGTTTGAGGGAGATGACATTTGGTGTGGAAAAGGTCCAAGATGCTGGGTGGGAGCAGGGATCTCGTGTGTCTTCAGCAACCCTTGATGACTCGTGCACCAGAAGGGCACCATAGCAAGAGGACCTGCCATGTGTTCTCAGAAAATCACTCCTGTGCTGCGTTCTGATCAGCCCATGTGGGAATAAAGCATTTGGATCAAGATGAATCAGGACTGTTTTGGTTCCAAGTGTCAGAAACACAAATAAGCTTACTCATGAAAGGGAGCTTGTGACTGTGGAGTTCAGGGATGTGGTGGCTTCAGTTCTGACTGGATTCAGGGAATTCAAGTGTTCTCCTTCCCTAGTGTCCTCCCATGACCTCTCATCTCCATAGTATCTTTCTATGACTTCCTCCATTTTTAGACGGGTTTTCTCCACAGAGTGTCCCCAGAAGCCCTGGGCTTGTTAGCCTTTTAGCTCATAGATACAGGAAAAAGGACTTATTTTTCCTAAAAGTTTAGACTAGTGGAAGTTTCTGACTGGTCAGGCCTTAGTCATGTGGCCACAGGTAGATGGAAGGTTCTGTTGGCCAAGGCTTTGTCATGTGGCCAGAGGTGGATGGAAAGTTCTGATTGGCCAGGTCTTGGCCCTGTGGCTATAGGTCGATGGAAAGTTCTCATTGGCCAGGCTTTGGTCATGTGGCCACAGGTGAATGGAAGGTTCTGATTGGCCAGGCCTTGGTCATGTGGCCACAGGTGTATGGAAGGTTCTGATTGGCCAGGCCTTGGTCATATGCCCCAAAGTAGCCATGGTGTGTGTGAGCTGAAGGATGGAAGAGCAGATGGGGTCATTCTCTCCAAATCCTGTGGATTGGAATTGTGTGGGAGGAGGGTGATGCTCCTCCATGGAGAACTACGCCCTTATCAGGAAAGGATGGATGGTGAAGCAAGAGGTGTCCTACTCACCAGAAAAAAGATTTTAAGGTGGTTTCCAGCTCTGCCCTTTGTGACTGCACCCTGGTGACCCCAGGTGCTTGTGGAGGAGGCCAAGGCTCTCTCTAGGAGCCCCCTGCTTCCTCCAGCTCTGCATTCTGCATTCTCCCTTTGCCTGCCTTAGCCTTCTCCAAGTGCCTCTGACCTCATCCTGTCCCCCACCCCACCTCAGTTACTCCAACCATTTACCTGAGGAGCCCACTGCTCATCCCCTCTGCCTGAATCCTCACAGATAAAACCCTTCTTTTGGCACTAAGAGCCTGGCCCCTCTGAGCTCGCCTCCATCTTACCAGCTGGGCACCTGGGGCTCCAGCTCTTGGAGACTTTGCGTGTAATGAGAGGGTAAGGACAGTGCTGCCTCCTGGGGCTGTCTGGGTGGGGTCTGCCTGTTACTGCAAGGAACCACGAGGTATCTCTCGCTCTCCTCAGCCCTCATTTCTATCCCTCTTCTCAATGCCCCACCTCCCTGGCCATATTGGACCCCTTCTCAGGTCCATTTTACGTAATGAAACGACGTTGAAAATACAGCCCTGTGTGGGTGGCACACAGAGTCTCTCTTCCCTCCACATCTACTCCCTGTTGACCCTTCCTGCTCTAGGCACCCTATGGCTAGGTCACATCTTGCTCCCTCTGGAAGACCTTTCCCAGCCGACATAGTCTCCTGACTCTAATGCTGAGGAATGATCTCCTTCCTATGGAGTTGTCCCAGCATTGGGGGGGGGTCCCTTTTATTATACACATTTGTGTATCTCTGTGGTTGTGGGGGGGCAATTTCCACTCATAGGTGTGGGTTCCTGAGGATGGCACATGTGTTATTCATCTCAAGGCTCTGCATTCTCATCACGTAGTAAAATGCTAGTTGGGTGAAGGACCGAATGCATGACCTGTGCACTTATCTGCTAACTATTCTTTGTTTTCTCCACGTCGGGTACCTATGGTATTGCATTACAGTCTTGTAGCATTTCATTGATGGGGAGACAAGGCAGATGGTGTCTAGGGAAGGCACGAGGGACCAAGGAGAAGGGGAGTTTGGATAATGGAACTGGGGGGCCAAGATGTGGTTCCAAGCTCCATAGGAGGATTTGGAGCTGGGGAGTCACTTAGCTGCCGTGTGGGAAGAAAGAGACTTCACCCAGCCTGAAGAGGAGTGTTAACAGCTTAGAAGGATTTGTACTGTACTTTGCAGTCTTATCTGTTATTAATAAAAATGAAATTACATTAAAAATACAACCCTGTGTGGGTTGCAGGATGAGCTAACGATTCCTCATGTAGTCAGATGGGTGACCCTTTAATTGAGGCGAGTAATGACGCTGCTAATAACACCCTGGGTCTGTTTGTGGCTTCTTTCTTCTGAGGAGCTCAAAGCACTTTCTCTTCTTATCTCATCTCTCTCCCTGACTTCCCAGGGAAGTGGGTCTTATCACCCCATTTCTCAGGGGTCTGTGTGCTGTGACTCACTTGGTGGCGCTGGAGTGCACCCCCTTGTCCCCTGGCTTGGGTGGGGCCCACATGCCTCTCTCCTCCCAGAGCTCAGAAGGGAACTGGTTGATGCAGAAAGCCTGCTGGGAAGGGTGTTCTGAAGAGCAGGGTGTTGGGAGCTGGTGCCACCTCAGGAAGCAGAGGAGCAGGGGAGGTGACCTGGGGGAAGGAGGAAGATGGCGGCCCAGGAGGGTCAGAACACTAGTGCATCTTGGGGGTGGGGCCGTGCCTTCTTTACCTTCCTACCCCTGGCACTGGGCACAGCTCATAGCACAGTGTGGGGACGCCAGCAAAATATATGGACGGCCAGGTGAGTGATGGAAATGTCAGGTTGTCATTCAAGACCCAGTTCAAAGGTCACCTCTCGTGAGATGCATTCCTCGGTCCTTCTCCAGTGCCCACCGTCTCTCACGGTGCCCGGAGCCTCAGTTTCCTCGTCTCCTCTGCAGTGTGTGCTGGTGCTAACTGCCCACTCAACAGCCCTCTCCTTCCAGCTGCAGGGGCACAGGACAGGCAGGGCTTTGACATCAGAAAGACTGGATTCGAGCCCAAGTTCTGCCTCTCTCCAGCTGGGTGGCTCAGGAAGCCCCTCCACCTCTGTGGGCACACCCCACCCCACTTCCTCTTCTCAAAATGGAGCTGAGAAAGCCCACTCTGCTGCTCGTGGCGTGGTTAACCACAGTGACGCTGCTTGGCACCTAGTAGGTGCTGGTGTATTCATTTCCTATGATTAATTTTAGATGTGGTGGTTCCCAGCCCTGGCTCCACACCAGAACCGCCCTTCTCAGGAATAGGCTTGCTCGGAACCCCCCTGGGAAATTCTGGCCTGTGGGTCTGAGGTGGAGCCACAGCACCTGCCAGTTACAAGGTCTCCTCTAGTTACTCTGATGTCAGACGGTCTTGATGTCTGTCAAATCACACAGGATTGAATATAAAGTGGTAAAAAGTCATTGTTGTCTCTGGTTTCCGGGCTCCAGTAAAGGGATAGTAAAGGGTGCTGGATAAATTACCAGTGGCATCTTGTGGAGGGCACTTGGGTCCACACTGCAGCCTGGTGACCCGTGGAGGCAGATGCAATGGAGGAAGGCCACCCGACATTCCTCACACCAGCTCTGTGACCTGAGTAAGCAGTCACCTCTGAATGCCACCTGGCTGCTTTCTTCGGCTTGGGGTCCTGAGGGCAGGTGTCTTCAGCAAGCATTCTCCGTGTTTTGTATTGGAAGCCCAGATCTGGTGGGTAGAAGAGCCAGGTAGACTCTATGGGCCTCACTCAAGGGGACCCTGAGGCGCTCCTTGTTCTTTATTATAATTTCTCTCAAGTTTATGAATAATTAAAAGTGGAAGTATAAGTTCACGATCACAGACAGCTGCAGCTAGCATCTGAGAGACCCTTGGGGAACTTTGTGTAGACTGGGTGCTGGCAAAGGCTTCTTTTCTGAGTCAGGGCTTGACGTCCCCAGCCCTTGAAGCGGGTGCTCCACAGAGTCCTGGGGTTCAGCAATGCAGAGGATGCTCAGACCGTGGGGGCTGGTCCCGGCGGGACCCTGCCAGACACCTGATTTATTTATTTATTTATCTATTTTTATGTGGTGCTGAGGATCTAACCCAGTGCCTCACGCGTTGCGAGGCAAGTGCTCAACCCCTGAGCTACAGCCCCAGCCCAGACACTTGCTATGTGACTTCATAGGGACGAGAGTCAGACATGAACCAACAGTGCGAGATTCTTTCTTTGTCGCTTATGATCCTGAAAAGGAATTTGGAGAAAGGAGTTTGTCCTGGGCACAAGAGCAGTAAGTGGCCAGGAGTGGAATCTGGAAAGACCCAGGACCACAGCGCTCAGGGTACTGTGGAGGCTGAGCCTGCGTGTGCGGCCTGTGGGGGCTGTGGGGGGACCCCACGTGTACCTGAGGTGGCCCCAGCAAGTGGGGAGGGGTGCTTTCTTTAGGTTCGCAGGATGCTGAGAGACCTTGCAGGGTCAGGACTCAGCATTCGTAACACGTGGCTACTTACAGAGGAGACAGCGGGGCTCAGAGGGATGGAGGTCCCCACCTCTCACAGCCACCTGGTGGTGGCAGAACTGACCTCGAAGGCACCTGACTCCACCTGCCCCCTCCCGTTACACTGAACATAAGTTGGGGTTTCTCACATTCTCTGATGTTTTCCCCAGAGGAGGCCAGGCAGTGGGGACATGTCACTCTCGGTGTTTGGGCAGGGAGGAGGAGTGACCAGAGGAGGGATAAAGACCATTGGGTAGCTGGTCGCTGTCTCTGCAGACATCCCCCCCCCCACACCGCTCAGGGGGGTGGCCCTAAACAGATGATGGTTACTGCTGTGAATCAGGCAGCGTGGATGGGTCTCCAAATCTACAAAGGCACAGATTTCCAGACCTGGTATCACCCAGGAGATCCCAACCGCAAGATTGTGCAAGGGTGACCTTGACTTGGGTCCAGAAAACAAGAAAGCCAGCTTCTTTTCTGTGTACCCCGAGTGAATCGCTTTCCAAGGAGTCATGCAGTTCCCTGGTCGGCTTGGGAACGAAGCCAGGCTGCGTGGAGCACGGACGTAGGACGGGGCAGCAGCGTGCTCCCACCTCTCCTTCTCCACAGGACACACAGCTGAGCGCCTTAGGCTGGGGATGGCCCTTCACACCTGCCTGACCTCCCCATGTGGTCACGGCTGGGTGCTGAGTGTGGCCTGGGGAAGAGAGCCAAGTCTATGGTGTGTGCATGCATGTGCATGTGTGTGTGTGAAGGTCACAGAAACCGTGGTTCAGTGTGAGGGGCCGAGGGAGGCGTTCTGGTCCCCAAACCCATCTTTCCTGCCAGGTGCAGTCGGGGTTCAGAGTCAGAGGTCTGGTTTGGATCCCGGCTCTCTGCACGTCGGCCCTCCCCGCCCCCCAGGCCCCGAATCTCACACTTACAAAGCAAAGCTGGCGGCTCACTCTCACGTGCCAATCGCGTTAATCTTCTCTTCTACACAATGGGGACACGTGACCTGGCTCTCAGGCCTGTGACTTGTCAAAGAGATGCCTTAGAGGAGGACGAGGGCCTGTCACAGACCAGGCACCATTGTTACCGCTCTGGGAACCCTGGCTCCTTGAAGCTTTGGGGTCTTCAGCCATAAAATACCGCTCCCGCGTGGAGATGTTCAAGGAGCAGATACACGAAGGCTCCTGGCACAAGTCAGGTGCTGAGCCTAAGGGCTGGTTGCCTTCTCCTTTCGGGCTCATTTCCTCCTGGGGTCAAATTACCCCAGAGACTGCCTGGCTCCTGGTTCATACTCTGTGACAGGAGGGCCCGGCCTCTCCAGGTGGTGTGGGGTCCAGCTGATCTGAGCGCCATGCTGGCGCAGCACCCGGACCCTGGGGAGTGCCCCAGTCTCAGCCTCATGGCTGGCTAGAAGCACTCCTCCTTTCTGCTGGCTCTGTGGCCCTGGCTGATGTCTTGATCGAGTGGCCAAAGCCGAGCTGACCATCTGGAGGGACAGGCAGGAGCAGCTTGGGGCCTCGCCTGTGACAAAAGTTGCCTTTGACCTTGGCCAGACCCAGAGAAGGTGGGAGAGAGGGGTGTCTGTGACCACTAGGCCACAGGGAAATGGCATGCTGCCACATTTTGCCACGGTTAAGGACACCGATGAGGACAGTGACAGGAAATGCTGTGGTCCTGGAGGGGATGCCAACTAGCTAGGAGGCCACAGCTGGGTGGCACCTGGAGAGACACCCCTCCTTCGTGTGGGGCAAGAGGACTAGGAGGCTCCTGGCCAGTCGGACAAGATGGGCTCCTTCTCAGGAACTAGAGGCGTGGGCGAGGCTCCCGGCTTAGGGTCCTTTCCATAACACTGTGTCTGTCCGGCCATGGACCCCTGCCCGGGGAGCGTGCCCATCAGTGCTGGGCAGAGAGCCCACTGGGTGCTCGGGAGCACAGAGGAAGGGGAGAGGTCCAGAGAAAGTGTGTGGAGGAGGTGACATGTGAGCCGGGCTTTTCGGTGGAGACGAGGAGAAAGCGGTCGTCCACTTCCCCATCTGCCCTCACTTTCCACCCCCGACAGCACAGTGGAACTGCTCCCGCTGAGGTCATGCTTGACCTTAGTGTGGCAAGTGCGGTGGGTGAGCGTGGGGGTCACACTCGACACCGCCATGCGCTTCTCCTTGGCTGCTGCTTCCCTTCCTGTCTCCCAGCCGCGCCTCCTCGGCTTCCCAGTGACTTCACCGTCTCTGTGACTCCATCTGTCCCTTTCTCTCTGCTAAGCGTCTGCCCATCCATCCATCCATCCATCCTTGCATCCTCCCATTCTGCCCCCGACCCAGAGGACCCAGGTCCCAGAGGACCCTTCCCACTCCATCTAGGTGGGGGCACCTAGCTGGCTCTCTCTGCCCAGACTTCTCCTCTGAGCACCACCCACCCTCCTGTCTACTTACTGGACACCTCTGCTTGTCCCCCAGCTGTCCCCAACTCAGCCCATCCCTGGTGGGATTCATGGCCTCCCTCAAACTGTCCGCCTCCTGCAGTTCCCACTGTGTGACTCACACCTCCCCTGACCGGGCATTCAGGTCAGGGCTGGGACTCCCTCCTGACTCTACCACTGAGCGCTGCCGAGCCTCAGCCTGAGATGTGACGGGCGCATCTCCCTCTCCCAGCCCCGCCCCACGCCTCGGTCTGTCCGTCTCGCCTCTCCCTGGATTACTACAGTTGCTTCCTAACTCACCTCCCAGTCCCATCTCGCATCCTTGCGGCAGGGACCATTACTTGTCTCTTCAAGTCCGATCTCTTTCCCTTCCTTAGTTACAGAATCCCAAGCTTTTGTCAGTTACATGGCCCAGGATCTAAAAACATTCGCCAGCTTCTCTGGTAGTGAGGAATGCCATATAATTGAGTTCTGTAAGAAGATAGAAGCAGAAGTCTTCTTAAGATGGAAAAGCTGCACTCAGTTTCCCCCTTACTCTATTTTTGCTGACTGGAGGAGCGTAGATATGGGGGCTGGAGCTCTAGCAACTATCTTGGACTATGTGGGCAATGGTCTTGCATAACTGAAAGAATGGCCTCTAGGGAGTGTGTCAGTCCTACTACTGTGTATGGACCTCTTCAGTGCCAAAGGGAGATGAATGTCTAACTTTGAGCCATCACGTCTAAGTTATTTGCAGCAGGACATAATTCTAACCGAGTGTCTTATACTGAGGGACATTGCTGCCCATGTCTGCCGTGGGCGCCCACTATTTCAGCACAGCTGAGGCCAATCTCAACCGTGCTGGGGTTGTTTCAAGCAGGTAGGGCTTGTTCAAAGCCACAGAAGGCCGCTCAGGCCCTGCCCAGACACAGTCTGGAAAGGAAGTGGGTGTAGGAGAGTGAATGTCTCCTGGGAACAATTCTCAAGCTGGGGGGATCGAGGTTGGTGACAACATGAGGCTCATTAGTGGTTCCTCAGAGGGTCCCAGCAGGCCCGGGTCCTCAGTGCCCATAAAGTTAGCTGGCTCAGCCGCACAACCTTACTCCTTCTGCCTTCCCTGGCTGGGCTGGTTCTTTCCACCATCGTGGCTGCTTCCAAGGTGACCCCTCGAATAAACCCCTTCCACCGACACTCTTGTCTCGGCAGTTGGTTGAACCCTCAGGACGCTTCCTAAAACGTAGCTCCGTTCCTGCCCTTCCCACCCGGATGTCCTCCTCTGCAGTCCACTCACTCCTGGAGGATGGTCCAGGTCCCCGGCCTGGCCACAGCTCCGGGCACCTCCTCCCCTGCTGCCCCTCCCTCCCCTCAGCCCTGTGCCCTGTGCCCTGTGCTCCAGCCAGGCCAAGCCCCATGGGTGTCCCCTGAAGCCTGCAGGCTTGTCACGGGCTGGACTGTACTTTCTTTACTGCCCCCAAGGTAAAGGCTTCAGTGTCCTCCCTCAACTTGTTCCCTGACCCTCAGGAAAGCCCACCCACCCCGTGATCAGCGGGAGCTCACTTTTGTCTGGGGTCTCGTTCCTCTCTCACATCCTCATATTGTATGCTTAGTGCTCTCTCTCTCTCTCTCTCTCTCTCTCTTCTTTTTAGGACAAACACGACCTACACCTGACACAGCCGTGGTCCTGGGGTCCTCGCATGAGCCACGACAGAGTGGAGCTCAGCGACGGCTGAGTGGGAAGGGGTGGGTGCAGGACCAGGATGAGTAGGGCCAGATGGGGGCACGAGCACAGTTGCCTGGTGCGTTCCCAGGTTGAGAAGTGGTCCACATGAACCCTCCCTCCGTCCAGCATCCAGTCCAGCATCCCAGGTCCTTCGGGCTCAGTTCCCACAGCCTACCCCCGCCTCCGCTAACCACCCTCATCCTCCTGCCCCCAGTGGGCCCTGGGCTCTGAGGCTGCGTCTCGCTGCTCTGTTCTCCCTGTGTGGATTCCTCTTCCTCAACCTCCCCACCTCCCTGGGGGTTCTCCCCACCCTCAGGGCCTGGGTCAAACCTCTCAGAATCCACAGCTTTTCTTTGCTAGCACCTGTGCTTTGGGTTTCGCGGGCTCTTAGGAAAGCTTGTTGCCTTGTGTCTGTGTGTCGTAGGGTGGGGGCATGTATGTCACTTGTCTAACAAAATACATTTGCATCCACAGCTTGATACGCTGCAGACAGTGTTCTACATGTTTCCACACATCGACTCGTTGCACACACCTAACCATCCTAAAAGGAAGGTATTATCACCGTCCCTGAATTATAGATTACAAAACTACAGCACAGGGAGGTTACACAGAGAGAAAGTTCTAGAGATAGGATTTGAGCCCAAGCAATGTGACCATGCTACTTATCGGGATCGCGTGCAAGTGCAGATGGGCTGCTCTCCCCAGGCCCCCAGGGAGGCTCTCAGCAGAGCGGGGGTGTATGTGGGAGGCTCCTTTGTCAATGCTGTGGGACAGAGAAAGTCAATTGCTGCAGGCTTGTCACGGGCTGGAGTGTACTTTCTTTACTGCTGGGCACATCTGGCCATGGAGGCGGTTCCAGAGGCCTGGCCTCTACCCTGACAGCCAACCCTGGGCCGGCCACGTGACATCAGTGTTCTCACGTGCAACTGACGAGGATGACACCTTTAAGGTTGCCCTGGGCATGTGGCAGGTGACTCCCCGGAGTGCCCTCAACAGTGCCTGGCGTGTGGTGGTCCTTGAGGAATAGCTGCGGCTCTGCCCAGAACTCTTGCCCGCTCTCCTGGGCCTGAAACAATGTCGTCAGCCCTTTCCGTAGACGCAGTGGGGAGTGAGGTCAGGGCAGAGAATCCATTGTCACCAACTGGAACTGAAAACCGAGAGGTGCAGAGGCTCCTGGAAATGGGAGGAGAACTTGCCCGAAAGCATTTGGCCCAGGGTTCTGGGAGGCCTGGCTCTGAGCAGGGCACCCTCTGAGGCCCCACGGGTTTGTGACGTGTGCCTCAGCAAAGGAACTGAAAAGGGGACCTGAAAGATGTGTCTTCGCAGTAGCAGGCCAGGGAGCCCCGGGGTGGAGGAGCGTCTCAGGCCCCAATCGCAGAACGGCGGCCTCCCAGGGATGGCGGCCTCTTGGGTGGACAGTCAGGCCCCAGTGGTGCTGTGGGCTGGGATCTGAATGGCAGATCCCCTCGGTTTAACTGTATGGTGTTCGATAAGATTAAAAGATGCCAACAATTACCATGTGTTTGCTACTGGAGATTTCTTACCAAAAATTTCCAGATCTCCAGCCACTGGTGGGCACCGTGGTGGGCCTTCCTGCCCAGCGGCTATCAGCAGGACAGAAGTGGCTGGTGCACGCATGGTGGGTCCACTCAGCTCCTTTCCGCTCCCACCCCAACCCCCCAGGCATTTGCAGGTGTGTTATGACAGGCAGGTGGGCCCAACACTCTGCTTTGACAGAAAGGGAGCCGAGGCCCTGCCTGGCATGGTGGGCCCCATGACTTTACACCAGCACGCGGTGGAGCTCCGAGGAGACCCCAGGTCACCTGGCAGGTACTGCCACACCTCTGGATCTCTTCCTTTGCCTTGGTGTCCTGGTGGGAAGGGCAGAAGAGCAAGGGGACATGGTCGTCTTTTAGCTTTAGTTGATAATGATGGAGAGAAATAGCCAAATATCTACAAATATCAGACTTCACTGTCCGGGGATTCCTTTGGACAAACATGCTTGGAGGGTAGCCAGGGCCTCCTGGGTTGGCCCTTCCTGTGGTGATGGTCATTCCTGTTATAATTGCTGTCCCTCTACTCCAGGTGCTGCATGATGGAAAACAGCCTCTTTAGCCACAACCGGGCTAAAGATTTGCCCTCATGGTGGCCCAGGCTGTGCCCATACCTTTTCTATAATGCTGTCCCTCTCACTTTCACCTGATGACATCTTAAATGTGGCAATGTCAGGGGGGTCAGGCTTTAAGAAGCCACCCAAACGGATAGCCCAACATGAGAACCTCGGCCCCCACCTGGACTGTCTTTGAGGACCAGAACTGGATATCTCCATCCTTCTGGCCCACGTCTGGCAGTGGCAAGCATTCCAAGTGAGTTTTGTGGAATGAAAAGTGTCGAGGTTCCAAGACGATGCTCTTGCTCACCTTTGCGACCCCGAGGCGTTTCTCACACCGGCTGACTTGCAGGGTGGAGGGAAGAGCAGCAGGGAGCAGCCTGTGTGGGCAGCCGGGAGTAAGAGCCCTGAAAATGTGGGAGCATTTCCAGGGAGAGATGGCGCCCCCAGGGAAGGGACTGGAGGCCCCAGTGGGCCGTGGAGGGGAGGCGACTGAGTGTCACAGAAGGCAGGGGGAGGACGCTCTGGTGTGAGAGGCCCCACACCCTCCTTCAATCTGAAAACAAGGGCTGGGCCTCGGCAAACTCCTGCCAAAGACACCCCCAGGTCTGTGTGGCATCCCCCGTCCTGTCCTGGGGGCCGGGGGAAGCGAAAGTTAACCAGAGACAAATAGCTGTTGGTCCTTAACTGCAAAGGTTTCAGTCTGACTCCCCTCGTCACTGGCGATGATCTCGGATGGGTGTGTTTTCTTGGCACAGTCTGTCTTGTTTCGAGGAGAAGTGGCCGAGCACAGACAGCCGGGGTAGGCAGCGAGGTTTCACTTGACCTTGCCTCGGTCGGCTGTGGCTGCTGTGACGAATACCCAGACAGTGGGACTCAGCCAACAGACATTTATGACCCTGAAGTCCAAGATCAGGGTGCTGGCAGGCCTGGGTCCTGGTGAGGGCTCTCTTCCTGGCCCATAGGCGGCCGCCTTCTTGCATGTCCTCAGGTGGTAGAAAGAGAGGCCGCTCGTTTTTTCTCTTCTTTAGAGAAGGTAGCCTCCCACGGGTGGAGACTCAGGACCTCGTCTGAACCTAGGACTCCCCACAGGCCCCACCTGCTAGTTCCATTATGTTGGGGGTGGGCGTCAACCTGTGAGTGTGTAGGGGCCACGCATCAGCCCATAGCAAGGTCACTGGGCTCAGTCTCCCTTAAATCAATGCACAAATCCCGAGGTCCACTTAGGGGACTGTGTGCCCTGTGCTCCCTCCACTCACAGAAAGCCCACTGCCTCTAGGCCCTGTCTCACTTGAGTCTCTACCTGGCCCCCCCCCTGGCTTAAAAGTCCTGGGGTGGCCCCTCACCCCTTCTCCTTTGACCTCAGCGTGAATCCCAGCTCTGCCGGGGTGCACAGGAGCCTGCAGCACTCACCCCCTGCTGTGCATCTTCTGCCTGCGCCACCTGCCTTCTAGCCCTCTTCCCACCTGCCCCCCAGCTGTCTCCTTTCCTGACCGGCTCTAAGCACCCCTGGGACTTGGCACCTGTGTCCCCCCTTCCCCTGCCTGGTCACTGGGCTGACTCTGACCTCTGGGCCACGCATGCCTCAGCTCAGGTGTCATTACCCTGATCCGGCCACCATCCCACTCTCGTCTGAATTAGATGCAACTTTGTCCTCCCACAGTGAACGGGGCCTGCACCTGCCACCTGTCACCTGAGTGCTCTAGTAACTGCCCGCTGAGGCTCCAGCTGCCGTCCCAACGGTGAGCTCTAGCCAGGAAGGGCCATGCCTGCCTTGTTAATGATGGTGTGTTCAGTGTCTGGCTCCAGGCAGAGGGGGCACTTGGTGACACTTATGGGAACGAGTCAAAAGGTGAATTAAGAATGTCATCCAAATGCCGAATGTTTTCTCTGATATAAGGTGATTGACTCATAATGGGGTAGGGAGGGAGAGCATGGGACAAACAGAGGAACTCTAGATAGGGCAGAGAGGTGGGAGAGGAAGGGACGGGGCAGGGGGTTAGCAATGATGGTGGAATGTGATGGACATCATTATCCAAAGTACAGGTGTGAAGACACAAATTGGTGTCAACCTACTTTATATACAACCAGAGGTATGAAAAATTATTCTGTATGTGTAATAAGAATTGCAGTGCATTCCACTGTCATGTATTTAAAAAATAAAATCAATAATAAAAAAGAAAGTCATCCTCAGGTCCATAACCTGGTCTCGCTGGTTCTGACAGTCTTGATGATGCTTCCTAAGTGGAATATATATTTTTTTTAAAGTTGAATGTTGAAAATGGCTAACTGCTCACAGGAAGATGTTCATCTACTGTTCTAAAAAGGGATCGAAATACACAAATGGCTTTGTATTCTTCTGTTGCTACAGTATAAATGGACTTTCCCACCATCTGGATGGATTTTCAGGTTCAGCACTCAGTGACAGAAGTGACTCTGGGAAAAATCACCTAATTTTTCTGTGTCTCAGTCTCCTCTTCTCTAAGATGGAGGTACTAATAAAACTCATCTGGGTTGTTGTGACAATCAGTCTACATTTTTAAAAAAGTGCTTGGAGCAGCCCCACACAAATAGAAGCATGAAATACAAATTGTTAAATGAAGTAAATAAAATGCAGATTTCACGCACAGCATGGTGGTCTCCTAGAGGTTGACTCCCTCCTGGGGCAAAGCTTTCGCATTGTCCCAACACAAGGCAAGTTCAAGACAGAGGTGTGTTCATTTTCAGTGTGTCCGTCCTCTGTTCTTTCCCTCTTTTCACCTTCTGTGGTGTTTTGTCCTTCAAAGTCTCACCTTTTTTCCTTCTTCACCGTCTAGCAACAATGTCTTTCCTTTCTGTTGAAGGTCAGTTCAGACTTGAGTGTAAATGACTGATAGGGTTCCATGTGACTCCAAAATCAATGCCTTAACATGAAGTGTCCTGAGTAGCCTGGAGTCCAGGAGGGCAGGGACCACACACTGTCCACGCTGATGTTCTCCTTGGCTCTGCTTAGCCCGCGCCGGCCTGATTCACCGTGTTTATAGGAGAGGAGGCGGGGGAAGGGCCAGACCAACCAAGTCAAACATGGAGAAATCCTGGAGAATCACTAGGTGGAGAGGGGACGATGTGCCACCGGCATTGAAAACCAGTGATGAGTTTAGAATAAAAAAGTCAAGATCCTGGCCGGCTCACACTGCCACTCTAAGGCTACGGAGCCTCAGATGCCACATGATCCGACCTCAAAGGAGAACTGTGGTTTAAGAGTCCGGGTGGCAGTGGCCAAAGATTTAGACAGCAGAGCTCAGCGGGGGACCCTTGGCAGGAGGCCGCTTGGAGCCTGAAATGACACCACTGTTTGAAGTTACATGCAATCAAAGAAAAATGCAGAGCGAGGGGGAGAAAAACCACTTAAAATTCAGGGTTAGCATCCCTTGCCAAACTTTTTTTTTTTTTTTAAGGAGGGAGGACCCAATCCAAAGCCCACGAAGCAAACAGGAAAGTGGCGTCTGAGCCGAGCTGCTCTGTGGGCAGATGGCGGCCTCTTGGGTTTCAGAATGAGTTGGTTGTTGCATAAACAAGGTGGCCTCTGGGCGGGCGCAGCCCACTCTTCAGAGCTACCCCATGCCTGGTGCTCGGGTCCCTTCCTGTCCACGTGCTTCAAGGTCATGCCCTGCCCTTCGGGCCCTTCAGTCTGGGCACTGCCTGGTCACTTGCAACCTGCTGCTCAACAGTGTCTCAGTCAGAACTCATGATCCCAAGTGGTGCCACAGGTGGTCAGGTGTCTTTTACAAAAGGTAAACCCGGAGTTTCATCTGGGTGGGCTTCCTGCACAAGGTTAGGTGCAGAGGAAACGGCCCAGGTAAGAGCAGGACACAGGGTCCTGTTTGGTCATTTGGCAGGAGAGTCAGACAGCAGGAAAGAGGAAGGCATGGCTGACCTTTGAGGGGTGGTGTGAAAACCCTACCCGAAACGTCCCCTGTGGCTGCTTGTGCCTCTGAGCGACAGCCAGCGCCATGCGCATGAACACAGCCGGCTCCACATCCTGCCAGCAGCAGGGCTTGGGGCCAGTCTCTGAGCATCACTGAGCTGCGGCTTCCTCGCCTGCAAAGTGGAGATGGTAGTCGGTCTGCCCCTCGGTGGGGGGGGGAGAGCTAACGCCTGTGAAGTGTTCTGAGCGGTTCCCAGTGACAAGAGTGTCACAGTGTCAGCACTTTCATAGTCACGTTGTGAGGGACTTATTTATTTTTATTCCCATTTTACAGATGATGAAGCAAGACACAGAGAGGCCATTTGTCCCAAATCCAGTGAAGAAGGAGAACTGGGGTTTGACCTGGGGCTTCTGATGCCTAATCTGTGTTACTCGAGGCCATGTGCATTTGTCCTTGTGCCACAGGGCTGGGACCTGCCTGCCTCTGCCGACACCGAGTGGTTATACAGTGTGCCAGGACCAGCACTGGCAGGAACCCCGCCGGGTGGTCAGGGCCGCTGGGCTTCCTCTCGACGTTTCCCTACTGGTGGAGCCTCCAGCCTCCCCTCCGCCTGCCCTGTTTGCTCTAACTGAAGTGTTCCCAGCGCCTGGGGAATAGGGACCGCCCCTGAGCACGGCCATAGCCCGGCCACTGGAACCCCACCCAGGCCCCCGAGCATGGGAGAGATCAGTTTGTAGACCTCCTTTGGGTTCCCCAGGTCTTTCCTTTTGCTAGGTGGCTCTGAGGTCAACATCATGGTGAGTCCCAGCAGGTACACCCCCGAGTCCTAAGACTGGAGTCTGAGAGGGAAGATCGTGGTAACCAGAGTCATTGTGATGAATGCACGGTTACAAATGGAGGTAAGGTATCTGAGGGAATGAAAGAGTTTTGGGAGAGAGAGGAGTGAAGAAAACTTGACTTGGGAGTCAGGAAGCCTCCTCAAGAAGGTGATGCTTGAGCTGTGATCTGAGAGGCAGTGGGAGTCAGCTAGTGGCAGGAGGAAGACAGAACTCCCAGGCACACTGAAGGGCAAGTGCAAAGGCCCTGGGGAAGAGACATTTTGGTTAGGTGAGAATGCAGAGGGACAGGGACATGTGAGTTGAGGCTAGGAACAGGCAGGGGCTGGTGTCAAGAGTCCCAATGTTACTTTAGTAAAGGCCCATTTCAAAGGAAATGGGGAGCCACTAGAAAGCTCTAATTTGGGAGGTGACAATGAGGAGTTCATACAATTGGGTTTATATTTTTAAAGGATTCCCAAGGCTGTTGACTGGATGGGAAGGGTCTTAGTTTCAAGAGACTAGTCAGAGGCTATGGACTTGGGAGAGGTGAGGGTGCACCATGCTTGAGACCAAAGTGGAGGTGGGGGGTGATGGAGATGGATCTGTGAGCTCTTCCTAGGTAAATCCCGTCCCAGGTTTATGATAGACACTGGCAATACAGATGTGGGTACAGCGTGAAACCCTCTTCCAAGGGAAGAAAGAGGGAGCTACACCATGACAGAGGCGTGTGACAAACTCAGCTGGCTGTGTTGGAGGAGGGGAAGTGGCCGTAGCTTTGGCCTGTACCATACCCACAGCCTGGCGATGGGACTTCCTGCTCTTCCCATCAAGAGACCAAGGCCACGTCCCTACCCTTCCCATCTGGGCTGGTCTCTTTTGTCAGTAAACCTGGAGAAGTGATGGCGGTTCAGTGTTGAGCCTGGGCCTTCTGTGCTTCCACCATTTCTAGGAGAACAAACCCAGGCAAACCTCCCTAACAACAAGACAGATGGCCCAATTACCTCTGTCCCACTGGCTGATGGAAGGACAACTACCAGATATGCAACCAAACATCTTAGAACAGCGACCCCCAGGTATGTGGCCAGAGGAGCTCAGGAGCCCGAGCCAGTTCAACCAAGATCAGCCGAGCCTGCCCCAGAGGAGCAGAGCGGTTCATCCAGCAATAGCCAACACTTACTGCTTAAAGCAAGCATTGGCCAACAGCGGCCTGTTGGCCACCTGTTTTTATTTTACCTAAAGTTTTATTAAAATGCAGCCATACCATTTATTGGTGTATCATCTACAGCTTCTTCAGAGTTACTGAGTCAGAGCTTGTATTGCAACAGAGACCACATGATATGCAGAGCCTTGAATGTTACTATGTGGCCCTTGAAGAAAGTGCTTGCTGACCCCTGGGTTCAATCTATTGAGTCTGGGGTGGTTTGTTACACAGCGCTTGCTAACTGATATAAAGGGGCCCGGGAGGCACAAAGGAAGGGTGAGTTGGCTTTCCACGGACCACGACATGGAGTGGTGGAGACAGGCTGAGTGGAGGAAGTGACGCTCACTGTGTCTTGAGCTGTGAGTCAACCGGGCTCAGAGGGAAATGATGAGGAAATTGAGGGTCAGGAGTGATTGTGATCAGGCCCAGGTCATGTGGCAGGTTTCCTGGTTCCTGTTCAGTGACACTTTTCCCCTTTTTCTGGTAGGCAGTTTAACCTTTTGAGGAAGAGAGAGGGCCCTGGGACCAGAGAGAGCTAGCTGTGCATTCCAGCCTTACCACCTCTGAGCTGTGTCACGTGGGGCAAGTTGCTTAGTCTCTCTGTTCTCTAGTTTCCTCATCCAAAAAGTGTGGGAAATGACAGTCTCATGGAATTGTTATGAAGTGACGTAGTGGGCACAGGTTCTGGGTGTTGCTTTATAGCTATGAGCAAAGCTGTAGAGTTAAAGCAGCTCAGAGAAGCTAGGTAGGTTTATTTAACCAGGGTGGGTTCTCAGCTCAACGGAAGTTGCTCTAATGCTGGGATTTCTAGCAGGAGGGGTGGCGCGGGCATCAGACCACATCACCATGTGTGCCCCGGAGCCCTGCCTCATGTGCAGGCCACCAGTCTCACCTTGGGGACTCCCACCAGAGCAGTCTCCTGTGCTCTCTGTCTGCTGCCTACTCGGCCACCTGTGAGTCCACCCAGTTCTGTGGCCGAGGGATTCAGTCCCTTGGTACTCACTTCCAAGTCCTGTTTCTCTGGGTTGGAACGGAGCACGTCCACCTGCCCATTTAGATGACGAGGACAACTGCAGGCTGGGGAGCCGGATCTGAGAAAGTTCTCCTCTTAAGCACCTACCACCTGCCAGGCCCTGCACTGGGCGGTGGGAGTGGGGGATGGACCAGTAATTTTCCCGGAATGGAGTCTCCTGTGGGAGGGGGGCTGGCACCCAGAGGCCTTCGACCTAAGAGTGTGGGTGAGGAGGCAGAGGGAGCAGGGGCTCTAGGGGACACAGTGCTGCCTGGGCCCGGGAGACCCCCAGGCTGAGGGTGAGCTGAGCCTTCTATAATAAGCAGGAACTCGCAGACACAGCGGGAGAGGATGAGCGGGAGAGAGGTGGGGGGTGAGGCAGGTCAGCCTGAGTGGGGGACGAGGCGCTCAGTGCTGGGCAGGGGTCAGGGGCCAGGGCAGGCGACGTCAGGCCTCGTCGACAGGACGGAGTGCAGGGGGCCTGGTGAACGGTCGCTCTGCCGATGGAGGACGGAGGGATGGGTTTCTGCTTTCTCAGGCCCCAGGGAGGATGGGGTACGATGGGCCCATTCCGTCCCGAAGCCCACTGAGGTTTCATCATCTGGTCACCATCCATTTCTTACCAAACCCAACTGGAGATTTTATCATGTTGCTTCATAACGTCTGGTGGGACAGGGAGCGGCTGATAAGCCACACGGAGTGTGGGGTAGGGGGGCGGGGAAGAGGAAGAGGAGGTGGAGAGGTCCCATCCACGGCTCCAAGACAGGAGAGTCGGGGTGCAGGGACGAGTCCAGTCCCAGGGCTCAGCGGCCATGTCTGGTGAGCATCTGGAAACCCGCTCTGTTCTTCCAGATGAATGAAGAAGTGAATCCAAACCTGGAAGTGGATATCAAAAAAAAAAAAAAAAAGTCCCATCATCACTTTGGGAGCCGTAATGTCCAAGTGTCACAAAAGAGAATTTCTCAATGAGGAACTGGCCGGCGAGGGGGAAAAGTACCCTTCAAGAAGACTTCCTGCTAGAAGTCAAGTGGAAGGCCAGCAAAAGTTGCACCACGGAGGCTGAGATCTTTCTGGGTTCATTTTCCGAGCTTGGAGCAGTGGGTTTCTCCAGAGCCCACACTCTGCAGCCCTCCCCAGGTCCCCACACTCGGGCTGTAGAATTGAAGCCTCAGCCGGTCAGTCTGTGCAGGGGCCCTGCTGGCCTTGGTGGCTCCTGGGTGATGGGTCTGCAGGGAATGAGGGGGCTGAGGACCTCCCTAGGTGAGCACTCCGAGGTGCGCAGTGCTTGCCTCTGCTCTCCGCACACTCGTGGGAGCCATCTCCAATCTGTCATTTTGGACAGGGGACAGCTGACCTTCAGGTCTGAGCTCTTAATCTTCTCCCCACACAAGGACCTCAGGAGGGTTGGCTCTGGCCAGCAGTGGTCAGCTCTGGCCTCTCAGTGCCTGGCAGGCCCCGTGATGGGCGCATGGTGGTGGGGTGTGGCCTGGGGGGTAGGTGCCCCTGCGGGGACCCTGGCTCCCCCACCTCCTGATTTTGTCACCTCAGGAAGCTCTTAACCTTCCTCAGCCTGAGTTTTCTCATTTCTGAGGAAGGGGGACCCCAGTGCTCCCCTCACAGGGAGTGAGCCATCCACGGAGGTAAAGGGTACAGATGTGCTCAGCCACCGCGAGGGTCAAGGGGACGCTGCCATGCTGTGCTCACTACCCGCTGTGCACGCGGGACCGTGCCAGCCTGCTTCCAGGGGTCGGGGACAGCACCCCGCCCTCAGCTTTCTTGCAGTCTTGGGAGCGGGAGACCCGGCAAAGGTGTGGGGTCACATCTAAGAGGTTCCCAACTCCCTTCCAGGGGGTGGGGACGTGTCTGTGAGGCTGTGCCTGTGTTGTGCGTGTGTGTGTGTGTGTGTGTGTGTGTGTGTGTGTGTGTGAAAATGTGAGGAAGAGTGTTGGTTGTGTGAGATGGGGTCGTGTGCATGTGTGAGGTGTGTGCTGGGTGTGAGCAGGTGAAGCAGAAGCGAGAGGAGCGTGTGTGGGGTGGGGGTGTGCCTGGGGCCGGGTGCCTGGGAGCACAAATGAGGATGTGCATGGCTTGCAGGGGACACCGGGTGTGGGGGTGGGGGACAGCAAGCAATTATCTTCAAGTCATTCAACAAACACGTGCCGTGGGTCTGGCCCAAGTGTGGAGTTTGGCCTAAGCAGCGGGGGACCCCCTGAGTGGTCACTAAACACTAGCCTTCACCTCTGGATCGTCTGCTGGGCCCACCAGGCTCTGAGCCTTGGAGGCAGGCCCTGCCAACAGCATGCCCAGTCCCTTGTCACTTGCTGTCTGGTGGAACAGGGAGGTCCCAGCAGACCAGAGGGCAGGAGAAAGAGCGACATCTTGGCTGGCAGCTGTGCCCTGCCCAAGCGTGGCTCCACAGGGTCCCCTTCCAAGTGTCCAGGGTTGCCACCTCCTCCTGCTCCCTCAGCCAACGGTGGGCATGGCCCCCACTGTGGTGGTCCTGGGCAGCAACCCGTCTCCCCCTGTGGTCTCGCCCTTCACTACCATTCCTCATGGGCACCATCTGGGGCTAATTCTGCTATTTGCCAGCACCTCCTGGGGTACCCGCGGGTTCTGGCTACCGTCAGCTACTCCGTGAGGCCCAGCTTCTTTTTCCTGGGCCTCCAACCCTGAGACTGAGGCTCCAACCCTGCAAACCCCAGGTCCGTCGTCCCCTCTCTTGCCAGCTCGGGTGGTGCCGGGTCCCTGACCCCCGCTGGCAGGGGAAGGGGATGGTGAGAATCTGCACCCAGCTGTGCCCTGCCAGGGCCCGCGGCTCCAGCGCCTGCAGTTCCTCCTCCAGCTTGGCCCTGCCTTCCCCTCAGCTGGCTGCTTCTGCATCCTCTCTCCTCGGCCAGGACACCCAGGGGGCCTCAGAGCTCATTCTGTGCAAATGTGCACAGAGCACCTACTGTGTGCTGGCCCTGCTCCAAGCAAGAAGAGCCCAGCAGTTAGACAATAGCCCTGCCACCTGCACCTGTGCCCCTCGGGCATAGAGAGATGATGCTCAGGGAAGCACCGTCCTGATCCCTCGAGGGCTGTGTGTGTTTTGATGAGAAAGGAAAGAGAATAAGGAGATAAAGAGCAGTGGGTGGTCATGGAGGGCATGTGGAGAAGGTGACATTTGCACAGGCTGGGAACAAGTGAGGGAGGGTCCCCCAGATGTACAGTAAGGATGTGGGGGCGGGGATGGCAGCAGGTGCTAAGGCCCTTTGGTGGCAGCCTGTGGGCATGTTCCAGAAAACAAGAGGTCAGAGGATGGGGAGCGTGGGGCAGGTGTGAGACCAGGAAGGGGCAGACCAGTCTGGCAAGGTGGCCATGGGACGGCTTGGGAACTTATTCTCAGTGAAATGGGAGGCTTTGCAGAAGCAGAGAAGTGATAAAGGGTGAAGGGTCAATCACTCTGGCTGTCGTGGAGAACACGAGGGGTCAAGAGTGGAATGGAACAGAGAGGGGCCTGTCCAGGGACAGCGAGGGTCCCACTTTTGCCACCAGCAGCGCATCAGATGGAGTGCAGGGGCATGAGGCTCCTGGGGTTACCACCTGCAGCCGTGTGAGGCTGTGCAAGGGGTTCATTTTTGCGTGAGCTTCAGTTTCTACAGCCATAAACTGGGGGTAATAATATCTACCTTGGGGTGCTGTGAGCATGCATGTTGCTCAGGTATTTTTTTTAATCTTCACAGAAAACGAGAGACAACTGTTGGTCCCACATTAGGGATGAGCACACTGAGGTCCAGTTTCTGAGGCGGTAATTTGCCGGCCTGACTCTAGACATTCGCAGACACACCTCAGCTCTCATGGCGTGTTCCCGGGGCGTGGACCCACCCCGAGTCCTGTTTCTCCCACAGGGCTTCCAGGCTCCGACCCCTGTGACCAATGGGAGCCCAGGTCCCTATTCCTTGACAACCTCAAGTTGATGATTCTGTCTCTTTGGCTCTGAAATCAGTCCCCATCCCATCAGGAGGGCCCTGCACACCTCCCCTGGGCCCCGTTCCT
This sequence comes from Marmota marmota marmota, assembly GCF_001458135.2. Classification (NCBI taxonomy): domain Eukaryota; kingdom Metazoa; phylum Chordata; class Mammalia; order Rodentia; family Sciuridae; genus Marmota; species Marmota marmota. The sequence goes on from NW_025999949.1 coordinate 23,387,489, forward strand.
CTCTCGGCTGCAGGCGGATGGGAAGAGTCTTCAGCAGTGACACGGTCTGGTTCCCATTTCCTGGAGTTGGGCACTGTGCAGTGTTCTGTGCGTGTGTCTCATTTAAACCCACAGCAGCCCTGGGAGGCTCTTATTATCCCCATCTGCATGTTACAGATGAGGAAACGGAGGCTGAGAGAGGTGAGGCAGTGTGCCCCAGGTTGTATCGCTAAGAAGGTTAGAAGTAAGGGCTGGAACCGGGGACTCCGTGACTAGTGTTCTCTGATGACCATCCCGTGGAGCACCCAGCCTGGTCAGAATATTCATGCACGGGCTAACTGGTTGATTAATGTGTTCAACTGAATGAATAAATCGTGCTGACTTGGAACCGCAGGCAGAGTGTAGCATAAGGCAGGGAAAAAGGGTTGATTGGTATCCAGTAGGGTCTGGAGGAACCTGGGGCTGCCGGGCTTGCTGGCCACGTGGGCCCAGGCAAAGGACGAAGGCCCATTATGAATGTCCACTCTGGGACCCGTGATGTTTTGTTATGCAGCAAAAAATGACTTCACAGGTGAGGTTCATGTGATGGTGTTGAGATGAGGTTATCCTGACAGGTTACCCATCTGATCACATGATCCCTGAGAGCAGGGACCTTTCCTGGCTGTGGTCAGAGGGTGAGATGCCTCCAAGGAAGACGGGTCCGAGAGATGCCACGTGACTCGTCTGCCCATTGCTGGCTTTGAAAATGGAGGGGGAGGTCTGGGGCCAGGGGATGCAGGTGACTTTGCACTCTGGACAGAGATTGGAAACAGATTCTGTCTGAGAGCCTCCAGAGAACCCGGCTCTGTGACACCGTGAACTTAGGTCAGACTTCCAATCCACAGCACTCTGAGGGGATAACTGCATAGGGTGGAGGCTGCTCCGTGTGTGGTGATTTCTTTTGGTGACAATAGAAATCGAATGCAGCAAAGTGTTTCAGGCCTTGAGGCCTCTGCCCTCCCTCTCAGGCACAAAATGCAGACCATGAGCCCTGTGGCCTTGGATGGCTGTGGGAAATGCAGAGACTGGTGGCGCAAGTTACCCGACCCAGTGCCCGGCACATAGTAGGTGCACAGGGGCTGCTGGCTGAACTGGAGTTTGGTGACGAACTGTTGAGACAGTCTCTTCTAGAGTCAGGCTGTGATTGGCAGCTGTCCATCAGGGTGTAGAGAGCAAGCCTTAGAGGTGTTCAGAGGAGTGGACGAGGCTGGTCACAGAGGCACTAGAGGTACCAGTTGCAGGGATGTCAGCAGAGAGTTGTCTTGTGGGCTGTATCTGCAATCCAGACATCGGAGTTGCCATCCACATACCAGGTGAATGGCCCCGGGTCAAGGTGGGGTTCGCTGGAGGAGGGGTTTGGAGTCAGGATCTCTGACTTGGGGTCCTTGCTGGACACGGGGGACCCTTCCCAGAGTGCAGGCTCCCAGGGACAGCAGCTCTACAGAGAGCTATGGCCCACACTTGGCAGACAAGGAAATGGAAACACACGACACGGCTAGGGTAACATGCCCATCTGGCACAGGCTGTGAGGCATTGCTGGGATTCAAACCCAGGCCCTTTGCCCACCATCTTCACTTTAGGGGCTTTCTCAAGATGATACCCTCCACTGGGAAATAATTCTGTGGAATGCTCTTAGAAATTGGGTAACCAAAGGGTCCTATGGTCAAATATGCTTGAGACAGTGGGTTTAAATAACACCAAACACGTTGCTTTATGTCTGGGTCTTTGAATAAACCAAATAGATCTTCAAAAGCAGGACACAGCAGGCACATTTGTTAAACTCATTTGACCGTGAGGGCTCTTTACTTTTGGTGAATCATCTTGAGGTACACACTGTGACAATCAGCTCTAGAAGCATCACAGATGGGAAGGATGTTTTGGGGAAGAACTATAACTCCAGATTCCCTCTAGTCCTCCCTCCTCCATTCCAATTTTCCCCCAAACATCCCTCAAATAACCCACATCACTGATCCTGCTGTATACCCAGTGTGAGTTCAGGGAAAAACAAGCTTATGTACTGAGCTTCTAGAAAGTAAACTGCACTTTCCAAATTGGTGATTTGCCCTTGAGAGAATCTTTTCTGAAGTAGGATTTCTGGTAAAGCAAATCGCTATGAGCAGATTGGAGAATCCACAATTTTGTTAAGTAGGCTTTAAAGAGAGACATATTTGGACTTTTCCTTTAAGGGTGGGAGGAAAAAGTTGGATGGAGGGAAGGGGAGACAGACCAGGGCATGGAAGCCATTAGATAGAAGCGGTTGGTTTCTCCCCAGAGTTGCATAAAATAATAATATGACTTCTGCTTTTCATCCCCTCTGGGGGGCAATCCAGGAGCTTGTCTGAGAGGACAGAGCCGGGCCTGTGGCAGGCGGTGCCGTCCAGTGTTGAATCGTAGGGTGTCTAGGCCATCCGCCCTGCTGGCCTGCTCCGCTCACGGTGCCTGCAGACATCTTGCATCCTTTAACTCTGGTTGGCGAGATTTTTCCTTGCTGGGTGTCATTTGGTCTATTCATGTTTAGTCCCACTCTATGGGATCACCAGGCAGCTATGTTGGACCTGCTACGAGCTGGGCACTGTGGCTTCAGTGATAATCCACACTTACATGTGTGAAGTCACTCATTGCTCGTGCATTCATTCATTCCCAGGGCCCAGAGGCACAGAGATGCCTGACGTGGGTTCTCTGCTGGGGAGGAGAGCTCCCTGGCTCAGCAAGGAATAGGCCACATTCACAGCTGATCAGAGCTTCTGGCAGAAGGTAGGGGTCAACAGGGACAGGCAAGGGCAAGACGTTCAGAAATCCTAACGGAAGCTGGGACAGGGTCGTTGCAGGTGTTTTTGGTAGAAGGGCCAAATGAGCTGGGCTTTGAGGGATGTGGGCTGTGGCCCCACAGAAAAGACCTTCTGGGACACGGAGCTGCCCCAGCAAGGAGATGAGTCCGAGAAAGTCCAGAGGGTGTGACTGGCTTGTCAGCAGAAGTGACACTAGATTTAAGTTTTTGCCATTTCTGTGACTACTGTGACTCTTCTTATGCTAGATGTGTCCCTAACATCTATCACTGATGGAAATCTTTCTAGGTGGAGAGTTTCTAAAAAGCCCACTTGAATTATTTAACTTGATAGCTCATTTTATTTTATTTACCAGCAGAATGGGAACAAATATCTACCTAAGTTACGGACGATGAGTGAATGAGGTATATGAAGTCTGGCGCTCTGGGGATACCTAATAAATACTCAGGAAATGTAGTCATCACCATCATCATCACCAAAGGCTGGAAGAAACCAGCATTCGTCAGATAGCTTTGCCATGAGATCTCAAAGGCAGACACTCTGAACTATCTCGAATCTTCGGCACCTGACAGTTTCTGGGCTGGTCTCTCTCAGTAAATGACTTGCAGGTGATTTCAATGGTTGAATAAGCAAATATCCCTTCTCTCTAGAAAGCCTGATTCCCCGATTTCCTCTTTTCCTTGAGAATGCAGTCAGCAGCCCTGGGCTGGGTGGGAAGACCCTGCACCTCGGGACCCACACTGCATCTTCTTGTGCATCCTCTGAGAGTCCCTTTTGGATGAGGAACATTTGACCCCTGTTTAGAAAGATCGCCTTTCACAATCCGCCAGTTCCCTAGATGCAACTTGCTGAGCTCACAGAATGTGCGGAGAAGAACTAACTATTTTTAGCACGAACTGGAAGAATTAGAACTTTGCTCTCTTCTCAAATATCAACCCTGCAGTGTGTAGGAAGGCACAAGGCCATCGCTGGACAGCGGGGTGTAGGGAGACGGTTGTCACACTCGTGTGGCTGCAGTCCCACCTGAAACAGCGGGGACCCCCCAGGATGGAGCTCCTGCTCGGGTCGGATGTGATGGCAGGTGCTTGACCCCACAGTGTCATTTCAGTCTTCAGTCACTTCAGGCTGTTGGTTTAATCCTCCCTAATTTGCAGATAGGAAAAGTGAGGCAGAGAGGACAGAAACTCGACCAAAGCCACCGGAGAGATGAGAGTGGAGCTGGATTCCAACCCTGGTCTGTCTGCTTCACGACTCAAGGTGTCTCTGAGGATAAAAGTCATGCGACAGTCAGAACAGAAAGGACTGGACAGCCCAGCCTCCTGGCTGGAGGGTGGAATCGTCACATGGCTCATGGGGCACTTTGTTTTGCTGGTGGGCACAGTGGTGGCTTCGTGGATGGGACCTCGGGGATTCTGTCCTGAGGAGCCCCTGGGGGAGGCTGAGGACCTTTTTATTTTGCATCTGCCCATGGCCTCCACTGTCCTCTTGAAATACCTTCCTCCCCACAGCGGGACTCTAGGAGGCGTGCCCTGGGCAGGGCTGGGCACTTGCCCCATCTTGGAAATCAGACCCTGGGAGAGTAAATCATGACCAAGACCTGAACACAGCCAGAGCCCATTGGTCCACAGTTGCTGACACCTGGCTCCACGCGTAGCTGTCCCTTCTTTCCAAGAACTCCCCAGGGCAGGTACTGTGGGTCGGTTCACTCAGTGCACATTCCAACTCCCTCCAAGCCGTGCTTTCTCTCCTCCAGGAAGCGGAAGGCTCAAAGCCCACTAGCAGACTTCCTTGCAGCCAGGGTGGCATGTGACTTAGCTGTTAAGGGACAAGTGCGAGTCTGTTGGACTATTTGTTTCCTCTTCCTTCTTCCTCCAGGAAGGTGAGCATGATGGCTGGAGCTATGGCAGATACCTTATGAGCATGAGGGAAAGCTTTGGAGAACTGCAGAGACAAACCAGACACTGCTCAGTAACATCAGGCAAGACTACTTGATGAAGAGCTCCCTTCTGCTACTGTTTGGGGGTTTCTCTTACTTCCAGCTAAACACTCCTCTTAGGTGGTGTGTAACCTGTGTATTTCCTTTGCACTTTCCAAAATGGGGAGTGTGCTTGGACTAGTTTCGTTCACAATCAAAAGCCCTTAATTAGTTTAAGGAAAAGGGTACAGTGCAAAGGGGAGTCACAGAGGGTAGTGGCAGGACAGCGGAGGTGTGGTGGGATTTACATTTTCAGACGGGCAGGATGAACCGGGAGCAGATACTGGTTCTGCTGCCATCGTCCAGAGAAGTCTGGGGGAGCGGGGGCAGGGAAGCAAAGCCCAAGTGAAGAGCTTGCGGAGCTGGTGGGAGGAGGCTTGGACCGCAGGACGGTGCACAGAGCACCTCACCCACCTGCCCGCCCCGGGTGGTGCCGAGACTACAGAGCTCTAGGGGACACGCCAGACTCCGACCTGCCGACTCCCTGTTCCGAAGCTGGACACAGGGTCCCTTGGTCACTGCAGTTCTTCTGTGCAGCAGGCTCCCACTGAGGGGGGCAGCCCGCCATGTGACACTGGACACACTCCAAACACCTTCTCAGATGGTCTCAGCCCTCCTTCTCCTGCCTCCTTTCCTTTCTTCCCTCCACCGGGGATTCTTTTCCTTCCTCATAAACAGACAAGTCCTCTTGGATCCCCTCCTCCCCCTCCTCCTTATCCCTCAGCTTCTCCAGAAACCCCTGATGGGATTTCCCACCCAAGCCCCTCCTTGGCTCCGCTGAGACAGGGGACACCCCAGGCCTGCCAGGGATGAGACTGGACCTGAGGAGCTGAGGGCCACAGGCCACGGAATCAGAACTCGTTCGCCATGGAGAGGTTTCCTGAGATGCTCTTATGAGAGGAAACGATTCCTGTGGGATGAGGGGAGATTCCTGAAGCCGGGGATGGCAGGGTCCTGGGGCTCAGGCAGGTGATATTTAGCTGACTGTGCCTGAGTCGGGAGGTTCCAGGCCCCAGGTCGTCCATCCAGGGGCCCAAACCTTGACAGCAGCCTGGAGTCACGTCTCTCCAGCCGGGAGATCTGAATACACAGCTCAGCTCCACTTCACGCCTCCTCCTCCTTCGGTACCTATCTACTGGGTGACGGCTAGGACCCAGGCAGCGAGAACACTGGGTAGAAAGACAATGGCCCTGCCCAGGGAGCTGCAGGTGTAGGTGGTAAGAGAGATGCGTTTTGTCCTCATGTGTCATAAGTAATAATCATAGAAATGGGAGCTGGGGAGTACATGGGCCACATAGGTCACTGCATTCCATCTCACCAAAGACCCCAGGAGAAACCGCCAGCGACCCAATTTGCAGGTGGGAAATTGAGATCTCGAAAGGTCAAGATCACAAAGATATCAAGTGGCAGAGCTAGGATTTATGTCCTCACTTGTAAATACACCCCGCTTTACTCCTCCACACTCACTCAGAAAACATGTGCACACACACAGTCATGTGCGCACACACAGGCACACGCACACTCTCCAAGAAGAGCATCTACCCAGCCTAGGCCTCAGGAAGGGGCAAGGGGATGTGCAGACTCAGGAGGTGTGGGAGCTCCCCAGATGGAGGAGGCAAGGGCTGACCAGGCAGGGGGAGGGCAGGAGCCATGTGGTGGCGAGAGGGGTGGTGGCCTGGGAATCTGTCAGTTCAACCTGGTTGATGTGTGGCTTTACTGGAGGGGAGGGTGCGAGGTGGACAAGGTCAGACGAGGTGGGCTCCAGGTGCCACACTAGGAGGTCCTGGCATTTGTATTTCAGAAGGTTATTCTGCTGGCTTATCTGGAAGTTGGTGGGGTGGGGACAGAGGGGTGCAGTCACCATGAACATTATAAATGGCTGGAGGAGGTGGCCTGACTAATGTTCATGTTCTGAAAGGCAAGACTGGCCACCTGGCCACATTGTCTCTGACCACCCTCTGTGTGGGATGAGGGGAGATTCCTGAATCTGGGGATGGCAGGGTCCTGGGGCTCAGGCAGGTGATATTTACCCCAAAATCTGGAGTAAATGAGGAAATGTCTCCTAAGCCCTGTCAAAAGGACAGAGATCCTGAAGGAACAGAAGGTGTGAGCTCACTCCAGCTTTAACTTGTCATCTGAGGAAAGTTTGGGCTGAATTTTTTTTGTCTCTGAATCTCTTCTATACAGTGGAAGCATTAGTAGCAACTTCACCACAAACATAATAGAAAATAAATCAGACAAGATGAAAATAAATACGTGGGGCCGGGGATGTGGCTCAAGCGGTAGCGCGCTCGTCTGGCATGCGTGTGGCCGGGGTTCCATCCACAGCACCACATCAAACAAAGATGTTGTGTCCATCGAAAACTAAAGAATAAATATTTTTAAAAAACCAATTCTCTCTCTCTCTTAAAAAAAATAACCACGCTATAGCTATTTTATGCTTTACTCTTTGCTCTGTACACCTAGTGATGAATAATAAAGGCTTAAAACAATATTTATTTTTCTTCTAAGTCTGTGATTAGGACAGGGGGCCACTCATCTCAATTGTTTGTGGCCACTGAAAGGCACAGGCTGGAATCATCTGAAGACTTGTCTGGTATTTGCTGCTGGATATAGGCTGGGACCTCAGCAGAACCTCACATAGTCTCCTCATGGAGCCTGGGCTTCCTTACAACATGGTGGCTAGGTTCCCAGGAGAAGCACCAAGAGAAGGAGGGGGAGAGACAGACAGAAGGGTGAAGTGGGGGAGGGAGGGAGGGAGAGGGAGAGAGAGAGAGAGAGACTGACTATGAGTGTATGTACCAAGTAGAAGCAGCTTGGGAGGATGAGGTAGGAGGATCTGAGTTCAAAGCCAGCCTCAGCAAAAGAGAGGCCCTAAGCAACTCAGTGAGTCCCTGTCTCTATATAAATACAAAATGGGGCTGGGGATGTGCTCAGTGGTTGAGTACCCCTGAGTTCAATCCCTGGTACTGCATCCCCACCAAAACAAAACAAAACCTCTTGTCACAAAATGATTTGAAGTGGCAATTTTTCTGGTGGGAGTGTGTGTGGTTTAGATTCGAGGTGTCCCACCAAAACTCCTGAGTTAATGCAGGGTTCCTCAGGGGTGAAGTGACTGCACCTACTCAGTCCATCCTAGTTTGAATGAACTGACTGGGTGGTAACTGCAGTCAGGTGGGATGTGGCCGGAGGAGGTGGGTCATCAGGGAAATGTCCTGGAAGGCTTTATCTTCCTGCAGCCCTCTCCCCTCTCCCTGTTTCATGGCAACATGAGTGGATAGCTTTCTTCTGCCTCTCTCTTCAGCCATGATGGTCTGCCTTACCTTGGGCCCAGAGCAATGGAATCGGCCAACCACAGACGGAATCTCTGAAATCAAGAGCCGAAATAAACTTTTCCTGCTCTAGGTTGTTCTTGTCGGGTATTTTGGTCACAGTGATGTGAAGCTGATTAACACAGAGTGGGCCTTAATGAGGTTAACAACATTTACCTGAATGATATCTTAGCTGAGACACTGCATATGAAGTTGCTTCTTTACCAGAGACAGCTAAAACCATTGTATCATGTTCCAGATATTCTTGGGATGGTATCAGGAATAGACAGTATCGCATGGTTGAAAGCTCAATCTAACCTTTCTAATGAATATAATTTATTGGCTTAAGTAAATAATCCTTAGAGTGTGTGCTTCAGGCAATGCTTGCTCCAGTAACACAAAGATGACTCCAGTGACCTGGTTTTGTGTTTCTTCACTGTACCTGAAGTAAAGGTTGCAAGATGGTGGCCAGAAGCTCCTTGGTCGTGTGCTTCTCATTCCTCATCAGGTACAGAAGATAATTTTTCTCCTTTATTTGTAAGAAACATTCTGATTGGGCCCATTTAGGTCACACATCTACCCTATTTGCAGGCAGGTAGAACTCAGTGACTGGCTTAGCCAGGGTCACACCTGGATCTGGGGTTGGGTGGAGTCCACTTTCCTTGAATCCTGTAGGGAAATCAGCAGGAATGGAGAAGAGGGGACTGTGTCCCGGATGCTTTGCAGGGTGCTTTTCCACCTCTTCCCTCATCATTTTATCTCCTCTGCCCTCTATTTTTTTTTTTTTTTGGTACCAGTGATTAAACTCAGGGGCACTTAACTACTGAGCCACATCCTCCCCCCCGTTTTTTTTGTATTTTATTTAGAAACAGGGTCTCACTGAGTTGCTTAAGGCCTCGTTAAATTGCTGAGGCTGGTTTTGAACTCGGGATCCTCCTGTCTGGGATTACAGGTGTGTGCCATCATGCCTGGCTCTGTGTTGATTTTAATAATGAGGAATCTCAGGTTGGGTTGGGGCTGGGGGTGTGAGACCTTGGTTTCTGTTCTGTTGAAGCAGGACCCTGCAGAATTGCACCTTCAGGGCTCTGCCTTCCCTTTGGAGCCTCTGTCTGACATGAGGGAGACTGAGACTGGAGTTACACCTCACAGAAGCAGATGGCTGGCAGGAAGGGACCTATGCTATCGCCCTGGTGTGGAAACTGAGGACACTCCTTGGGACACAGCGTCACAGACCGTCCACTTCAAGTGCATGTGCACACGTGCCAACATCCCTGGCAACATTTCTCCCGTGTGGGACTTAAGTGTCTTCTCTATAGAATGGGTGGCTCTGTGCTCACAGAGCAAGTGGCCATGAGCTGAGAGCCACTTCAAAGTGCACGTGCTCAGCTGGCCAGAAATGAGGTGCCTGGAGGGAAGTGTGGGCATGTGTGTCTTTCAAGCAAGCTCCTGGGTGATGCTGAACCCCAGCCTCCCACCACTTCAAACTCTGCCCCCACTTAGGACCTTCCAGCCTGGCATGGAGACTGCTGAACTTGGCTCAGTCTGTGGGCACCAGAGAGAAAGGGAAAGGTGAGGGATGCTCAGGGGAGCTGCCTCCCAGGGCTCCACAGAAGGGAGGGGCCTGGGTGTATCCACTAAGGCCAAAGCTCCAGGCCAAGAGCATGTAGGTACTCTTGAGCAGGCCTGGGGGTTCTGACGCCCTGGGAGATGCTGCAGGCACGGAGGCCACACACCTGCCAGAAGCCTGTGAGGCAAGGATCCCTCCCCTCCGCCTCCTCTCTTTACAGGCATCAGGTCACTATGTGTTTCTAGAAGGACAGGGCTTTAGGAGGGGGAGTGGACTTGGTGTCAAGACTCCTAGGTTTCAATCCCAGTGCTCTCTGGGGACCGGGGTCCCCAGCAGCATGCGTGTTTCCTCATAGCTTCCATAGTGGGCAGGATTTAGACGACAGCATAGCAATGGTGAGAGGACGCTGGGGTTCTTATTGCTGATAAAAATAAGACAGGGCTCTGCAGCTGGAACCTGAAGCCTCACTCAGATCCAGGTGCTGCCAGCTGCTGCCTTCAGAGGGGGTGAAGGTCTTCGAGGCAGAGAGGAAAGGCTGCAGCCCACGCCTCCTCCCCGCCAGAGTTTTGTCTCTCTCCTTAGAGGTCTGGGGGATCTGGGAGGCCACCAGCTTATGCAGCGCTTCCTACCTGAGAGGATAACGTGTGCACCTGTCATCCCCTCCAGACAGCCCTGCTGGAGGGAGAAGCAAGCCGCTCACAGAGCCCGCCTATCACCGGGTTGCTCCTTGCCCTTTCACTTGGATTTTTTTTTGCGGGGGGTGAGGTACCAGACATTGAACCCAGGGGTGCTTAACCACTGAGACACATCCCAGTCCTTTTTTTTTTTTTTTAAATTTTGTGACAGGGTCTTGCTAAATTGCTTAGGGCCTTGCTAAGTTGTTAAGGCTGGCTTTGAACTTGCAATCCTCCTGTCTCAGCCTCCCAAGACTCTGGGATTATAGGCACGCACCACCATGCTTGGCCATCCCTTGGATTTTTCTGGTTTACTGAACTCCCAGCTTCATTTGGTTTCCTTGGGATGCTGGTCACACCCACCTCCCACCTGCAGCAGTGCTGCCTTGATATTTGAAGTCAAGCCCCTTCTTCATTCTTAAATGTCTTTTACAGAAACATCGCCATTGTGTATATATACTCAACTCATTTACAAGACATAGCAAGTCCCCACAGTAATTATGAAAATTAAAAATGGTGTATATCCTGACCCAAGTGACCTCATATCCTTCCAGTGGTCCGTGTGTCACTGCAGAAGCCCTGGAAGGGCAATGCACTCAGCGCCTCTGGAGTGTCTCCTGGCGAGGAGATCTAGGCCTGGCATGTTCCCGTGTGTGAGCCGGGGACGCTGGTTCCTCCCAACTCTTGGGGCCATTTTGCACGTGAGGCAGACAAGGCAGTAAGGACAGTGGGCTGCTGCAGCTGAAGGGGCAGCAGATTAAATCCACGCTGGTGCTCCTGAATGTCCATTTGGCTGAGTGGCCCTCTGGGACGGTCAGGGTGCTCCTGTGGCTAGCTGCTGGAACACTGCCCTCCTTCCCAGGGCAGGTGAGGGGTGGCTTGAGGAGTGTTGAGTGTTTCTATTTTGCCTTTATCAAAAAAAAAAAAAATAGGTGGGGGCCGAGGCTGTGGTTCACTAGCACGTGCGAGGCCTGGGTTCCATCCTCTGCACCACCTACATACATAGGTAAAGGGATGGTGCCTATCTACAACCATAAAAAGGTTAAAAAAAAGCCCCATCCTACTTTTTTATGTTGTGACTTCAACAAGATGTCATCAGGGGAAGGAAGGACAAGTTTCCCTTGCTAAGAACAGGTTGAGACAGTGCTTTAGGTGGCCTCAGGTCTCCCCCAAATCTCATGGTCTATGTGTCACCTTTTGGTTGCCATCACCCAAATCCTGATATAAGCAACTTAAAGGAGAAAGGCGTTATTTTGGATCATGGTTCAGAGGTTTCATGGTCTGCTGGCTCCAAGGCGGCGCAGGGCGTCATGGCGGCGCAGGGCGTCATGGCGGCGCAGGGCGTCATGGCGGCGCAGGGCGTCATGGCGGCGCAGGGCGTCATGGCGGCGCAGGGCGTCATGGCGGCGCAGGGCGTCATGGCGGCGCAGGGCGTCATGGCGGCGCAGGGCGTCAGCGCACTGTTCAGTTGACTGCCGTCAGGAAATAGATAGCGTAAGAGAATGGGGCCGACAGAGCCCCTGCCCCAGTGACCTACTTCCTCCAACCATGTCCCACCAGCTACAGTGTCCACTTCCTTCCAGTAGCTCACTCAGTTATCAATGGACTATCCACTGAGGAAGTTGGATAGTGATCCAATCACCTTCCCAAACTCCACCTCTATACATAGCTGCATTGGGTCCCCTTCTTCCAACACACCATTCTCTGGAGGACATTCCAGATCCGAACCAGGACACTGATTTTACAGTCCCAGTGTGGGCACTCACTGCCCTTCACGGGTATGTGGTACGGAGAAGCCGGTCAGCATTCTGTCTCAGCTGCACATCTTTAAATGGGCCCAAGGAGAGAAACAACTTCCTTCTCTGGGTTATTGTGGAGGAGGTACTGGAACATGCCCCGAGAAGGGCACAGGATTCCGTGAGAGTGCAGGGTTCTGGAACTCATGCCACCACCCAGCGTCTCTGGAGCCCCTGCTCCAAGCTGCCGTCCTTCTGCTAAGTGCTGGAGATGCAGAGAACCACAGGTGTGGAGTCTTGTAGAAAATGAATCCATAGACACAGGCTGCACATCCCCTGGGAGACAGATCCCTGAGCACCTGTGCCAGTGTGAAATCCACGGGTGCCCAAGGCAAGCATGGAGGAGCCATTGGCCCAGGTTGGGTGGGGTGGCAGCAAGGCACGGGGCAGGAGGGATGGATGCCTGACCGGGGTCTTCAAGGAGTAACAAAAACATTAATGACAGGAGTGTATATGTATAGGTCTGGTTCACGCCTGAGTTTATTCCTCCAGAACACAGAGTCTTGCTTCCCCTTTTGTGGAAGGATCTCATGGAGACAAAAGTGAAGGTGAAGAGCAGCCCTTGGGCCATACACGATTGCAAACTCTGTGTATGTGTTTGGTTCCACCGTTTCATCAACAAGTATTATTCAGTCATCAAAAGTTCTGGGATCCGGTTTCTTGAGAAAAGCTCAACACACTTCCAGAGCTGTCAGCTGGGAGAGCCCAGAGGACTCTGAGCATCTCCATCCATTGATGCGTTTGCACAGCGGGAAGCTGGGACTCTGAGAGAGAGAGGGGTCTTTATCAGGGTTAGGGAGTGTGGGAGTCAGGTTGAGACCTGGGGGTCCTTGGGGACCACAGGCTCCAAGGGCCTGAGAGCAGGAGTGGCAGGGGCCAGGCCCAGGTCTGCAGTTGAGGGCTCAAGTTGAGTCTACCCCGGATGTCATCTGACAGTGGTTGCATGTGTATTTGTCAATTGCTAAGCTATGTGCTGAGGGTGCAGAGATAAAGAAACCACTCTCCTTGCTTTGAGGGGCTCTTAGAGGGTGCAGATTCATAAAGTGTTGGTTAAAATCCCTGGTGCTAAGTGCCAATGGTGTGATGTTCAAAATGTTTTGAGAGCAGTATTTGCATGTCATGCTTTGGAAAAAGACAGAGGCTTTGAGGTGACACACACTTGGGTTTTGATTCTAGCTCTTTCATTCACTGTGCGACCCTGGGCAACTTACTTAACTTCTCTGAACTTTGATTTTCCTATCAAGAAAAGGGAGAATAATATCTACCTGCAGGTGCTCCTGAATAAGGGAAAAGGAGATGCCACTGGTAAAAGGCTGGACTGTCATCATTCTTCACCATAAGGGCTCCTGCAGGGGAGGCTTTCAACTTCCCCAGGTGTCTGGGAGCCCTCACCCTACAATGAAGGGATGGAGGTGAAATGGACAGACAGGCTGGGCAGATTCAGTCCCCGCTCCTAGGATGGTTCTCTGGTCCTAACTGGACAGGGAAGCCTAGGAGCAGCAGGGCTTGCCCAAGTCCAGCAGGATCCGGTGAGTGCGAGCCAGAGGCCAGGCCAGCCACTCCTGTCTCGCCCACTGCACCTCCAGCCTCCGGGCCACCCTGCACCCCCATCTGCAGCCTCACCACACTCTGCACCAGAACCTGCAGATCCTGGGCCTGGTTTCTTTGTCAGCAAAGTCCTTCCACTGGGAGGGAGACTCACCAGGGGCCTGAGAGAGGAGCCAGCGGGCTTGGAATGCGTTGCAAAAGAGAGCCCAGCAGGGTGCTGAAATCAGTGATGTCGAGAGGGTTTGTTATTTTAGAAAAAATGACTCATTCTGAGAACCCTTAACTGCCTCCCAGAACATGCACCTCCCTGCCTGTGTGGGGAACCTAGAGCCCCCCACAGGGAAGGAAGGCTGCCCCTGTGCTCCAGCTGAGGGGGACAGGGTGGCTGGTGGCCAGGAAGGGAACCAGCCTGACAGAGGAAGTTGGAAAATGACCCTGAGAGCCCTCTGCTCCTGAGTCCTCCCCTCTGCATTCCTGCAGCCGGCCTTCCCAAAATGCATCCCCTGGAGAGCAAAGGTGTCCACTGACTTAAACGAACCAGTTGTGGTGTGTGTGGTCGTGTGTGAGAGTATGTGCGTGTGATTGTGTGTGTGACCGTGTTGTGTAATTGTGTGTGGGATTGTGTGTGGGATTGTGTGTGTGTGATTATTCCCACTTGATGATGCAAAGGCAGTGGCCTCTCAGAGGGGACCAGCTATGTCCCCAAGATAAAATGGGGTGCGGGAGACAGAGGGAGACGGAGGTACAGAGAGACGCACTCAGAGAGGCCGGGGCAGAAGGAAAAGAGGAGGAAGAGATAGGAGGGAAGGGAGGAAAAGAAGGAGGAAGAAGCAGGAGGGAGCGGGAACAAGGGCTGGTGGTCCGTGGGACACACAGGAGGGGAAGCGCTTAGCCAGGGACCTGTTGGCCTCCTGGTTGAGGGGGTCCAGGAGTTAGAGGTGGACTCCAGCTCCACCTCTGCCCTTGGCCTCGCATGTGAGTTTGGCGAAACACACTCCTGTGCCACGTGCCCCTTCCCTGTTTCCATGCGTGGGGAGTAGAACAGGGTCAGAGGGTCTAAAGTTGAGCAGGCAGAAGAATATTCGGGAAAACGTCGACCGTAGGTGACAGGGCCTCACTGTAGGGATTCTGATTCCGAAGGCCTGGGAAGGACCCCAAAGCTGCATTTCCGACAAACTCTGACTGGTCCACGGATGTTCCTTTGAGTGGCCTGGGGCCGATGGTCTTTACTCTTCCTGCTGTCCTTCAGAGATTCAGAATACCCCAGGGCTGCCGGGCACTGAGTGCTGTCCCCATACTGAGGATAGAAAAGGAAGAGGGAGCTTCTACCATTTGGGCCTAGCAGTGTCATCGTGGGGACAGAGGAGAAAACAGTGGCATTGTCATGTGGACACAGGGATGTGCTAAGCCAGGAGCCGTCAGCTGCCTGTGTGGGTCCCAGAAGCAGGGTGCTGGGGCCGGTGCTATCACTCATCAGGAAGACACAGTGGCGTATGACACACTGGTGTATGATGCAGTGGCATATGATGGACTGTGTATGTCTGTCCATCTGTGTGTGTTTGTGTGTTTGTGTGTATGTTTACACATACACAGAGGTTCATCTTCTCATTAAGCCACTCTTGACTATTGCTGTCACTTGGTATTACGAGTTAGTCTATTTAATAAGACAGTTCACCGCTGTAGCAAGAATTGAGTGAAAGTCAAACACCTGGTGGGCTTTGGGAGCTTTCTTGTGGTCTAGCTGGTGGTGATCCTTGTCCGCCTTAGCCACCCCCTCCCCACCCAGGTTTGAGCCATAGTCTTCCTTGGCTCTCTTTAGCTGCCGTACCCCCGCGAGCTTACATCTCACCGACTTGATTTTGATATGACTTACGTCTCACAGAGCTGAGTGTCACGGCCTAGCTGGATGTGACTTGGTGTGGGTCACAGATGATTTTCAATTGGCTCCTACCTTGGTTTTGCCGTATTTGTACTGATGATTTCTTGCACTTGGTGGATGGGTTTAATTTTTGCCGTAGAGGGAAAGATGCTACACAGGCCTGAGGAGGTCCCCTTCAGGACCCCTCTACGTGGGCTGGGACACTGAGGTGCAGGCTAAGTTTGGAGGCCCTGCTTCTTCTTTAGGACTGTGCCCCACCTTGTCCTTGATCCCTAGGCCACGTCACCTGTCCGGCATGTTTAGGGGAACCTGGAAGTTCCTTGCAGGCTTCCGAGGCTGAGGTGGGCGTGATTTCCGAGGAGGAGGCCTCCATGGCCTTCATGGTCCGTAAATTCCCTGCCTCCTGCAGGGACAGTTGGTGCTGGAGGGTGTCTGGGTGCTCCAGGACCTCTGTCACTTGGACAGATTCCTTCTGGGACCTTGGTGGCCAGTGGAGCGAGAGGAAGCACCGAGGCTGAAGAAGTGTGGCACTGGCAGCCGTCCCACGTAAACACGCTCTGTCATTGTGAATTATTTATGCACCGTGTGGAGGCTGGACGGGTCCTTGGCCTGCTTGTTCGTAAGCAGGCTGCGAGTCTTGCTTGGCCCTGCTTCCTGGGGGTAGGAGTGTGTAGAGAAGAGAGGAGGGGCTATTGCCTTTTGCTAAGTGTCCCCTGGGCAGGAGCCTGGGGTGACTCCCTGCCTTCTCCAGGTGCAAGTCTGAGCTCCACAGCTCTCCTTGGTAAGAGGCGCTCCAGGCCTCCTTTTGGGGGTAGACTTCTTATCCTCGCCTCTTTTCAGTTGGATCACTACCTCACTCTCCTCTGCCAGTGACCACGTCATCCCTGCTTCCAGACACTCATCACAGGCTCTTCCCTCTGCCTGGAACCCCTTCTCTGTCAGCACCATTGAAGACAGCTCAGCTGTAACTCCTCCATGTATTCTCCCCACTCACCCCCTGGAAGACTGGGTCCCTCACTCCTTGGGCTCACTGGCTCTGTGCATCCTACATAGCAGCATGACCTCTGTCAGGCACCCCAGCTGCACCCCTTGCTGAGGGACCTGTGTTTTCTCAGATAAACCACAGGGATAAAGGACGAGAGTCTCCCTTAAAGCTGTGTGTAGTGTGTGCCAAATATACAGCCAGCCTTGCAAGGTGCCTGGCACCCACGAATCACATGGCAGACGCTGGCTCTTCTTTATGATGCTGATTGCTGTAAATGTGGCTCTTAGTTCAGTCTGCTGTGATTCTGTTCTAAGCCTTACTCCCAGTGACCCTGATCCACTGGAATACAGGGGCCATGCTCTCACCCATGCATAAGTTTTTGGCTTCCAGCCCAGCATCGGGCACTTAGTGTTCATCCGAGTGCACATTCAGCAGCAGCACACATCAAATAACATGTATTGAGCACTTGCTGTTTATCAGACTGTGTTCTAAGCCCAGTAGGAATCAGCTCATTTAATACAGTAGTCCTGTGATGGCGATCACCAGTAGTTCCATTTTACAAGTGAGGAAACCGAGGCACAGAAGAGTGAAATAATTTGTGCCAAGTTATATAACTAGTGAGAAGCAGAAGTGAGATTCAAACCCAGAAAAAGTCAAACTCCAATTTGTCCTGCTGCCTCTTGTGTGACAATTGTGGCACGTGGAGTGCTTAGTGAATGTTGAAATAGTGCTTTGGTTTTTGTGTGATTTGATCACCAAGACTAGAGGCAGGTGAATTGCATAGATCAGCTATTAAGAGGATACGTGTTTCTATGTGATAAATGCATCTTTAAAAAACGTTTCCAGGTGTGTCTCCAATGCTCTGTGTCTTCTACTCAGCTGGCCTGATCTAGACCCGGCTCTTGGGCTTCCAGGCTGGGAAGCAGCCCGTGTCTGCAGCCTCTGGGCAGCCAGCATGCGGGTCAGTGGCTAGAACTCATCCGTCCACCTAGGATGCTCCTTCCCCTCTCTCTATGCCAGGATCTTTTCTGGGAAACTCCTCTTGACCTTGAGACCTTTGAGACCAATTCATACTGACCCTCCTTTGGCAACTTCTTCCCAATTGCACCCCATTCCCTGCTCTCCCAAGTGGAAAACACCATCTCCACACACACACATGCTCAGGACCAAGTGGTGAGTGGCAGGGATTCAGTGACAGATGCATGGCAGGCAGTCTATCTCTGACACCCTGTGCAAGTGTCCATGTGAACTTCAGGTTCCCCATCTGCAAAATGGTGCTGATCCAAGTCCCTACCCCAGGGGATTTTTGTGAGGATCAAGTGGAGGAGTGCAGAGAGGCACCTGAGGCATGAACACAGCAACGGCTGCCTGCCACTCTGGCTACTTTTATTTTTCCAGAAGGTGAGTCCCACATCCCCTTATCATCTTTGTGTCTCCAGTGCTTACTGGAGTGGCTCGCATAGGGTTAAATGAAATTTAAATGGCAGTTCAACAATGCAATCGTTTGGGAGCATTTACATTTAGTAGGTGCTGGGTATGCAAACACAGAGGGCAGCTGAAAGGTTGGATGCATTTACGTAAAGGTGATCCACCAGGAAGGACAGCACAAAGCAGCCAGTGTCATTCATTCATTATGTACGCACTGCACAGGGCTCTGAAGAGACAGGTCAACAAAATGCACTTCTGGTTCTTGAAGAAAAATGACCAGGTGTGTTAAACATACGACGTAAACAGATGCCTGCTGTTCCAGACGGATGAATGGAGTGGAGCTGGAGCTTGCAGGAGAGCTAGGGGTGGCAGATCAGGGTATCAGGAGCAGGGGCAGGAAGCTGTGTGAGGGGGGCCCTGCCTGCCTTCTGCTTGGGAGTCCGCTCCTTTGTCCTTCCAGCCTCAGAGGACATATTCCCTCCTCCATGAGCCCTTCTTCGAAAGCCCACCTCCTCATCACTCTAGCAAGTCACTCTGCTCATTTCTTTTCTGGTACTAGCTACAATCTACAGGGAAAGAAAGGCAGGCATCCTTTCCTGGATACCCACCAGGCGCCACGCACTGTAACCCTCAATCAGTGTGGTGTGCAGGTGTACATTCTTTCATGAATCTTCCCAGCACTCCTGCAGCAGCATTATTATCCGCCTTTTGCAGACCATAAAAGAGGTTCCAAGCGGACAATGCCTTTGCCCAAGGTCATCAGCTGGGAACAGGAACTGGACTTGGATTCCAGGGCCAGCTGCCGCCCACACCCATGGCACTTTCATGGTGCCAGGAGCAGACAGGTAGGCTAGGAAGGAAATGGAATGACTAGTCTACTGCCCCAGGCATCTTCATCCAGGAGTGATTTCCCTAGTTGGGTGTGCTGTTGCTGCGGAGACTTGGCGCGGATGAAGAGGGCTTCTTCCTGACTCAGCAGCACCACCTGCAGGGCATTAGGGGAACTGCAGACATGGCCAGGACTTGCCACTGATCTCTGCTGGAGCTGCAGGTGGGAGGGAACCTCAGGAAAGGCAGCATCCAAAGACCTTTATTAAAAAGAAGCACATGGAACCCAGAAAGGAACTTAAAGTCACAAAGTTAGCGATGGCAGGTCGGAAGATGTACTCCTGACTCCAGTTCAGTACCTCTCCCCCCCCACTTTCCCTTTCATCTTTCTCCTTCCCTTCCTCTTCCCTGGACTCCTCTTCCTCTCCCTCCCCCTCCCTCTTTTCTTCTGCTGCGTCTTGTTCTTCCTCCTTCTCCTAATCCTCCCTCCCTGTTTACTCATTCAACAATCTTTCCTTGTGTAGGGGAGTAGATCGCGGGCATCCTTTGTGGGATATAAATACTGGTAGCTAAAGTTTGCTTTCTGGGATTCTTGTTGCACGATTGTCACTGACAGGGTCCTTCATAATCGCCACCGAGATGCACTGACTTTACCACATGTTGGCACCACCTAAATGCTGCACTGCAGTTGCTCCTCACAGATGAGGACCCGAGGCGTAGGGAGTTTTAGGACCCTGTGTGCATGGTGCAGTGAGCTATGGAGCTGGGATTCGAACTCAGATCCTTCTGACCCCAGAGCTAGAGCATTTAATCACCATGTTATATTTATTCTTTAAAAGATGACTCAAGAACTATCCATCCTCTAATTGAATTTTGCTCCTATTTTAAGTACTTCTATCTCTTGTCTGAGAGTGGTATGGACTCTCACATGTATTACTTCTTAAATCCTCAGAGTTTCTGTTGAGGTTCTACTATATACCAGGTACTGTGCTAGGTGCCAGGGACAGAGAAGCAAATGTAACTCTGACAGGAGCCCACAGTTTTGTAGGTGTGAGTGTGACATATGGCAAGCAGCGAGGCCCATTCTAACAGAAGCTGTGCACGACTCCAGTGAGCTGTCACAGTGCTACTGACGGGGATGACACCTCCGGAGGTCTGCTGTGAGATGACACGTCCTGAGGTGACTGCACGTGGTGTCCCTGACTGAGTGGGATGGAGACATGGATCAGGGAAAAGAGAACAATTTCTTCTTTCTCTGCGGGGGAGGGGGTGGGGCATCACAGAAAGGGCACAGGGGCTGCTAATGTTGTCAAGGCTTTGATTTCCTCTTCTCTTCAAGGCTTTGGCAAATTTTAAGGAAATGTGTTTTTGTGTTTTGACCTGAAGGGCAGGAAATCGACTTCAGTTTCTATTTCTGCATTAGCTACCAAGTTGCATTTCTTTTAAGTTCCCAGGAATCTTGCCCTTGTTCTCCATTTTGGGGGGGTCAATGGGTAGTTTCTCTTTTTGGGGGTAGTTTGTTCCTGAAACTAGAGTGCAGCAACTGCAGGTGGCATGTCCCAAACCGGAGGATCAAGTGTGGACAGCCTGCGGTCGCATAAGGAATTTCTCTGCTAAAACCAGAGAGAAGTCCTCAGACGGTGGAGTCCCATCACACAGATGCCTAACGTGGAAGATGGCAAATGCCACATGCAGGCATTCACACAGCGCCCACAGGACTCTCACCTTTCCCCTAGATATCCTCCCCAGCCAAGAACACTTGTGTATGTGTGTGTGTGTGCATTTTAATTTAAAACTTATAGTAGAAAACAAGAGTTTTTTTTTTTCAATTCCCAAATATAATATGGTTGTACAACAAGGATGGTTGTGCCCTCCCTCACAGCACACCTTGAGGACACTAATTCAGGCCTGTGCAGGGAGGGCGTGGCCCTGAGTGACAATCTCAGCCCTGGATGTGCCGGTTACTAGAAGTGTGAGCAGGATTTGCAGATGTGAGGGAAAGAAGGCAACAGGCCAACCTAAGTCCTGCTCCCAGCCCCCCAGGGGGTCTACACCTGGAGCCTCCCCTTGTGGGACAAGCCGTAGGGGAGAAGGGTGGTCATAGAGGTGGAAAGCAAAGTGCATGTTGTTCCCCTCCACATCCCAGCGAGGGGAACCCCAGCCGTGTGTGGAGGCGGGAGGATTGAAGGTGAGAATCCTCTGCCCCTGTCTGCCCTGGGGAAGATGCTCTCCAGCCCCGTGATTTCTCATGAATTTGAAGTATTATATTTATTTTCTTTGCCAAGTTCTGGGCTTAATAATATAACCTTGTTTCTGTGGAAAAACGAGTTCTAAGACCCAAGTAATGACCCTAGAAATCAACTTGCAGGTCGACCATCTTGGTTACTCTGGGGGAGCTCTGCTGTTTGTCATTGTAGAGTTAACGTGATGTAAAGAGCCTTATATAAACTGGGGATCTTGATGTCTCTGTGCCAGGCTGCCCCGGCCAGCTGCAATAGGGTCCCAGGGAAGCCACATCCCCTTCCCTGTGGGGGCCTCATCTGCAGAACGCAGGGTGGGACTAGATGTGCGCCCCTTCCAGCTCTGAGTCTTTGGGGCTTCGGGTTTCTTCACTGTTACTTTCACCCACAGCATGGTATTAAACTTCCAGCTAAGTAGACGACTTCTTTGACACAGGGTGTGCTGGTTCCAGGTCCATCTGTCATGCTGTGTCAACTCCTTTCTGGCTGTGTCAGCCCCCCCTGCTCAAAGGGCATCAGGAAGGAGAGACCTGGGTGCTTCTCCTTCCTTCTACCTTGGCAGGTGTCTCTGGCAGAGATACATCTCTGCCTCATTTCTAGTGCCTGCCATGGCTCCAGCTGTCCAAGGGTAACCCTGGGTCTTGGATGGCCACCATCTGCCCCCATCTTTTGTTTCGCCAGCTCAGCAGGGACAGCAGCTTCCTGCTCCCTTTCGCCTCTGGGTTGCCTGGCCATTTTCTGGGTGTCTTTTCAGGCTGCCTGTCCTTCCCATTCTCCACATTAATTTCCTCTTGTCTCAGATACTTGGAGTGGTTTCTGTTTACTTGGCTGGACTTTGGCTGATGCACTTAAACTTTTATTGGTTTTACCTTATAACAGCCAGCAGTAAAGATGCCGATGATAAGGTTGGTGGTCATAGACCCTTATTTGGTGTGTAACCTCGCACATTACAAAAGCTTTCACTTGGGTTCTGTAATTTGAGTTTCACAATAACGATATGATGTAAGAAAGGCATTTATCATTAATTCCATTTTATAGAAGAGGAAATGACTTCACTCAACTCCCACAGCTGGTGGGTTTTGATAGAGTAGAACCCGAAACACTGGTCAGGGGAGTATTAGTTACCTACTGCTGTGTAACAAATGACCCTAATACTTAGTGGTGTAAAATAGCATCCTTGGCTATTGGGAAATGGTCCCCAATTCACTGATGTTTCTCCGCTCACACATGTTGAGAGATGATTGCTCACCCAGAGCTTGAGGCATGGGTCAACCAGGGAGGGCTTTGAGGTTATACTTTAGAACAGTCTGAGCTGGGGTCAGACTGTGGTGATGAGGAGGAAGGTGGCTGACTGGCATTTGCTAGTGTAACACTGAACACGCAGTCTCCAGGTACTTGGGTGCAGCCCAAGCTTATTGATACTAACATCCATAATAGGAAAGACCTGTGTGTCTATCTGTCCATCTACATTCTCCACTGAATGTCCAGTGTGCAGCCCTGCTGGAGGGCAGGGAGGATCCCTGTCTTGGATGGACTTTCATACTATTAGAAACAAGTACATTTTAAATTCTCAAGTCAGCCTTTGAAGAGGATCAGGGTCACGATATCCATGATATCCTCCACTTCATCAGTCACTGATCACTATTTCCATGCATTTTGTGCTTACCTTGTGCCAGTCTCTTACCCCACCATCACAGACGCCTAGCCAAGGATCTCCCCCGAGTTATTTCTGGAAGTCCTGGAGGATGGCTCATGTGTAGAAGTGGACTTCATCCTTCCTTCTTCCATGTAGTGTTTACTCTTCTCCTTCCCAGCCCAGCCTTACGCTTTAATGTCCATAATCAAGCCCTGGGGAAGCTGCTGTCCAGCCCCTTGATGTCCGTAATCCAGGAGGCTCCTGCCAGTGCAGATGTGGCTGGTATCTGGGTTGGGCTGGGGTCTCCATCCAGTGTGAATCATGTTCCATAGGGACCCAAGGAGAACGCTTCTCTCTCTTTGTATCTTGTCAGCTTATATTTGCTCCAAATCAGGCTCACCTTGCTTTCCAGTAACTCATGGAGATTTTAATAAATAAATATGTTTTTGTTTTATTCTGTTTCAGGTTCTACTCCCACAGGTTCTGGTACAAGCTCCAAGCCAGGTGTAAAGAAGTACATCAAGAAACTTTCTGAGCCCTTTGCTCAAGTGTTCCCCATGTTTTCTGTCATCATCCACCCTGCCCCAGTGGACAGTGACCCACTGGAGCACCATCCGTTTGGATGATGCCTTCTGAAGTGTGGGGAACAGACCATTGGTGGAGACTGCATTAGTTATCTATTGCTGTGTAACAAATAACCCGAACACTCAGGTGGCTTCAAAGAGCATACTTCAGTATCTCACAGCCTTTCTGGAGCAGCAACCCAGGAGGGACTTAGAAGGTCCCTGGACTCTGTTCCAGGTCCTTTGTCTCTCATGAAGCTGCAGTCATCTTAAGGTTCCCTCATGTTACTGCTGGTAGGTTTCAGTTCTTCCTGGTTGATGTGCTGGGGGCTGGAAGGTTCCCTCAGTTCCTTCACGTGGGCCTCTCCACAGAGTGTTTTGCAGCATGGTGCTGGTGAGAGGACAGGGAGAATGCAAAGGAGCCACAAGTCATGGTCTCACAGCCTAATATTGGTAGGGACGTCCTGTCACTTTTGCCAAATTGTTTTTTAATTAATGCATTTTGGCAAAAGTGATTAGATTCCCTCTTTAATGTTTCATGAAAACATTTGTGGTGAGTCTTCTCTAACACCCAAGGGATTGGAAAATTAGGATGAATACAGCTTAAATTGACTCTCTCAAAAAGAGGTATATACTTCCCTATGAGAAAACATGGCGACCTTCCTGAGTGCTGGTTTCACTTAAAGATGTTGGGTTGAAAAGTTAAAATATCTGACCAGCAAATATTTTAAAAAAATTCTTATACAAAAATGGATGTAGATATATGTCCCCCTTGCTCTTTTGAGCCATACGCCTCATCTCCACCAAGTAGAGTGTCCTTGACTTAGCTCCGCAGGTGTTGTGTGTTTCATATCCTGGTTAAGAATTAAGTGCAAATGTCCCCAGAATTTTTAAAATAAAAAATATACGACTGCAGAAAAGCCGTCTATATCCCTCATCCTCCCTGTGGTGCCCAGGAAGGGTATGAGGCCATCACTAGCTGCTGGTGAGGGATTCTGATAGAAAAATGTGAGGAGGCGCAGTTGCTAGAGTTTAAGCGCAGACTCCTACCTGTGCCTGTGTGGTGGACCTCCTTTAGGCCCCTGTCATCCCTACCCCTGGTGTTCACGCCATTGTAGAAGCCTCTCCCTTTGATGGCCTGCAGGAGCTGTGCCTTACTCCACATGAACAGAATATAGCAAAGGCAGTGGGATGTCACTCACATGATTAGACAATGCTGTATCAGATCCGGTCTCATCAGATCTTTCCTCATGGGCTTGATGAAGCAAGAATCTAGACTGGGGGAGAAAGCCCACGTGGTGAGGAACTGCAGGTGGTACCTAAGATGTGAAGACGGCCTCTAACTGGCAAAACCCAGGACCCTCTGTGAGACAGCCCCAGGAACTGAGCTCTGTCAACAACCTGAATGAGGCTAGAAGCCAGTTCATTCCCAGGTGAATGTGCAGCCTGCCTGACACTTGGATTGTAGCTGGTGAGATCCTAAGCAGAGACTCCAGTGGAGCCATGCCTCTACTTCTGACCTGCAGAAACCGAGGAATACCTGTGTGTTGCGTTCAGCCTCAGTTTGCAGTAGGTGTTACACAGCAATAGAAGAAAATGAATATACCTACCAGAAGGCCCGTGTGAAAATCTAAAAAGTGTTTCAAGGTACAACAAATTTGACTATATAATTTTGTTTTCACTAATTGTCTTTTTTTTAGGCTCCAAATATTTATAAAATGTCCCCAAGGATGAAGCTCTCAAGACCAAATTGAACGCGTCTTGGTGGAAACCAAGGTCTGCCAGAGCCATCTTAGCCAGGATGAAACACGCAACACCTGCAGGACTAAGTCAAGGACACTCTGCTGGGTGAGACAAGGTGTCTGGCTCGAAGGAGCAGGGGGCATGTGGAACAAGTCACTCAGAGGGTGCTTTGCCTCAACTCTGGGTTTATGAAGATTGTGTAGGAAGAGTGTGGTGGAATGCTCAGATTTCCTTTTTGCCTTTAGGTTGGTGAGTCAGAAGGAAAAGGTTAGTGGGCAGTTGATACTGAGTAGACACAGGCACAGCTTCCTCTTGCTCCCGGAGTTGAATGACTTTGTCCCTGAGATGTTAGCATGGTGGACCGTAGAGTCTTTAGGACCCCTATCCTCCTCTAGGCTGGGACTAGTATGTTAAATTGTGGAGGGCACTAGCCTTGGATGCTGAATTTAAAGGGTGCCCTCAACCTGGAAATCAAGATAAATAAAATTTTAATGAAATATTTAAAGATTAAACAATTATGCCAAACAACAATGAACAAGTTATCAACATTTTAAAGAGGGACAGGATCCCGCCTTGGTCCTAATCCTGACCCTGACTGTCCACACAGGGAGATGTTTGAGTGGTTAGGACCCAGTCTATAAATAATGGTCAGGCAGCCAGTGGCAACCCTGGGGACATGGTGCAGGTCTTGCTGCCTGGAACTTTACAGGTAAATGGAAGTTTTAGCTGTGACCACAAAACATAATAAAAGACTTACCTGGTAGTTGGTCTATTGAGAGAAAGATCTGCCTTGTATTCAGGGTTTTATTCTTTTCAGCCTTGTTTTATATTTTATTGGTCTTCAGTTGGGTTTTTCCAAAAGCAGACCCCAGTCAGGGACTAGGTGCCAGCAGTTAATTTGGAGGTGACCCCCGAAAGCTTCAGTAGGGAGTACAAAAAGGAGCCAAGTGAAGGGAGGGAGCCACCTGTAAGGGCGAATGACAGAGTCGGTTGATAGCATGGGCACCTGGGACTTAATTGTTCTGAGGATCCTTGGAGAAACAATATGAGCCCATCTCAGAATTGCCTCACGTGGGGAGTGAAGCAACTTGGGCATATATATGGTATTTCAGGTCATTCATTAGTTGCGGTTTACCCTTAAAAGCCTGATGTCCCTTCCTGCCCAGAGAGAGAGTCAAGTACTTCCTATGGTGGACAAAGATCTCAGAACAAGAGGTGCAGGGGCTTGGAGTAAGAAGGTAGAGGAGAGTGTGGGAGCTGTCACCAAACTGCAGGTGAGCTGTGAGGCAGGCTGATGGGACAAGGGCAGGACGTTAACAAGCATGAAGTGCAGCTAATACCCACAGGGAATAATAACTAGAATAGGACACGCTCTTCTAAGCACGTGGAGTGACCAGGTCTGGATGCGCCACAAGACTCAAAGACACTGGATTCAGGAGCCGACTTGGGTATGTCTCCCTGCATGGATTCCAGCCTTTGGCCTCTCTGTGTTGGCTGCCTTTACCCAGTGGGACCCTGGACCCACAGATGACCAGGCAACAGTGACAAGGAGGGACATGCAAGGAGGACCCACAAGGTGCATGGTGATTCCTGCAGTAACTATATCCTTTGAGAGGAAACCATCACCTCTGGTGTCAAAACTGGCAGGTGGTGGAGATTGTGGAGTGAAAATGTGCTTGCGTGGCCTGGAACGGGGGGACCTGGTCTGACACTAAGACCGGGACTTCACTACTTTGTAGCCAGACTGTGAGCAGAGAGAAAATGCAGACTGATTTTTCTAACTCAGATCATGTGTGTAATGAATCCTATTAATGGCTGCTGATTTTTTTAGCAGTTACGACATGCTGGGCACCGTGGTGTGCTTTATAAGCCTGAACTCACTGGATGCTCACAACACCCCCCCGAGAGAGGTATCGGACTTGGAGAGGTTAAGTAACTTGCCCAGGTCCCAGGAACAGTACGAGTAGAACTACAGTTGGTAGCTGGGCACACCCTAAGAACTCGGGGTGACGTTCTATAAAATGACTGCTAAGAATGCATATGTTGCATAAAGAAGGACAAGAAGTGAACTGGTTGAAGCCTTGCTCATAAAATAAAATAGAATGCTAATGTGAAGAGTTCGTCACTACATTTCAGGATGTGGTGGGCAGACACCACGTGTCTGTGTGTGTGGGAAAGAGTCTGTGCTTGCTACGTGGTTGGAGAAGCGCCCGTGGGCTACCCCCATGCCCTGATATTCCAAAGGTGGGCCCAGACTTTCCCAGGGACAGTCATCTGTGCTGAGCAGGAGGCTCTGGATCTGTGGTGTCCAGGGGACTCCGGCAACTGCTCGGCTTTTTTTGGGTCCCACCCTTTGCTGGCTGTTTGACTTCAGGCAAGGGACTTAGTCACCAGGGAACCTACTTTTCTCATCTGTAAATGAGGATAATGAGCCCTGACTCTTGCCTTCCTCTCAGGTAGGGCAGGAAAGCTTCCTGAGAGCACCCTATGGGGCCTTTTGATGTGCTTAAAAGAATCCTCCTTAATTGCCTGGCCAGGCACTGAGCAGCTGGGCGAAAGTTTTATGACCCAAGATTCCCACAGCGCATCATCTACCGGCTCCAGAAGCCCTCAGAGGGTCTCAGCGATGGATTCCGCGGGCAAAGCTTCTGCCAGTCCATCAGCAGAGATCTCTCAGAGCCTGAGTCACCTAATAGGTGGCTTCCCAGGGGTGCTTTGGCCAGGGCCACATGTATTTATGTGGTATTTTCTGAGAGTTCCTATGAGCACATGGCAATTTCTCCCTCCTCCTGGAACCCGTCCATAGCAGTCATTTCTAGAGCTGTGAACTACTGCTGACCTTTGTCACTTCTGTGACAAGCTGGATGTGCCTTGTCCCTCTGGGTCCGGTGTTTGGAAGGATGAAGTGAGCATTGGGCTTGGTACCAGCATGAAGCTTTCTGAAGAGTCTCTGCCTCCGGCCTGCCTGGCTGTCCATGCTCACCACACTGCGGTCTGGCCAACAGAACACACTGCTTCCTCCTGGGAACCACCAGAGTCCCTGCATGGTCCACAGGAGGAAAGTTGAACAAGTAACTCGGCCTCCCAAACCTTGGCCCCCAACTCAAAGTCTGGTTGCAAGTTTGCTTCTCTTCCTTTCCCATCTTCTGTAATGTAGACAGTCCTTTCACTTAAGTTTGTTGTCACCTCCTGTGTGCCAAGTACTATGGTAAGCTGTGTTCAGCTCTGGGCAACGAGATATCGTTCCTGCTCCCAGACAGGCATGGCTTCTGATAAGGGCCATGCTGCGCGAGAGGGTGGGTCTGCAGGGGTCCGCCTGGGGAGAGGGTAGGAAGCCCAGCAACCAAGGATGATTAGGATGCAGCGTGACAAAGAGCCAGCCGTGGGAGTGGGAGTGGAAGTCACGGCCGGAATGTTCCAACAAGAAGGGCGTAGATATGAGAGGGGCCTGGGAAGTGGGGATTGGTGGCACCTTATGGCTTGGGAAGAGGCTCGGGTCCTGAGCACCCTGGTGAGCCATGCTAAGAGGCCTGGACTTTATTCTGAAGGAAAACCAATCCTGAGCTGGGACTCGACGGGGCTACCATGTCCTGGATTGGCTCCTGGCCAGGAGCTCTGGAACGCCTAGGCCTCTGCCAGAGAGAGCCTTTCTTTCTGAACACTCCAGAGTCTATTTGTTGTAGGTTACCTTTTATCACATTCTGCCTCTACTTTCCATTTGCCACGTTTGTCTGTCTCCTTAGGACACTTTCCTCTGGTTCCCACAGCACTTAGCACGCAGTGCTTTGAGCCCCACCCCCTTCCGGCTCCATTCCCACTGCTCATTAGTTGTGTGATCTTGACAGGTCACTTTATCTCTGAGACCTTGAGTTGTCTCATCTATAAAATGGGAGCAATGATATTTATTGCATAGGATAATTGTGCGGATTAAGTCAAGTACCCAGTTAACACCCAATAAACGTTCCTTGCTTTCCTCCTTCCTTTGGTCTCTGGCTCAGAGAGATTGCTGCAATACGGGGCAGAGCATCTCTGAGGGAGGGATACTCACTTTTCCCATGGGCCCAGGGAAGTGTTGGATGCATGAACAAGATCCCATCTGCACTGGCTTGCTGAGTACCAGGCAGAAGGCGGAAGACAAACACCATTGCACGGAGTCTTGGCTAACACCGGCAGCTGTTGCCACCCATTCTAATCTGATCAGTTCTTTGACATCTTCTGTGCAATCCTCATGTTAATGTAAACAAAGAGAAAATGTTGAAAGTAATTTGCAAAACACAAAATTACAGGATGTGAGTCTTCTTGTATAGGATTATGCCTTCAACAAAGTTGTGCTCCCAGGGAGAAGAGAAACTGTCATCTGCCAATGAGTGTTCCCCCTTTTCTACCTGGCTGCTGCTTGGCCTGTGCACAGAATACAGACCATGAGTACAAGAGTCTTTGTCACAGTGACGACCACCCTTATCATCACCATCGTCACCCACAGTGCCTTCTCCTGCTCCCTGGCCTCCTCTTCCTTATTGTTGACATTTGGATGGGGTGCAGGACAGATCCCCACCTCCTTGTCCCTCAGGCCATTCTGTGTAATCTGCATGCATCTGACAGACCACTGCACAGCACTCCTAGATACCCCACTCTTACGGAAACTTCAGGAGGCAGCAGAGCAATCATCTTTATCTTAACTGACGAGGAATCAGAGGTACAGAGAAGGTGGGCAACCTGAAGGCGGGCCAAGGACTTGAGTGGAGCATTTGCAGGCTGGGGCAGAGACTCATGTTGTCTGCAACATGAAAAGAGTTTCAGGTTGTTTGAAGCAGAGGGCAGCCTTGTTTCTGGGCACCCAGCCCCGGTTTCCTGTTGATATAGGGTCACCATGAAGTTGAAAGAATCTTTTCAGCACCTGTGGAAGTCAGTTTCTTTTTCTACCTTCCTTCTATTCTTGGAACTCCCACTGTGTGCCTGGAACATAAAAGTGTTTGTTGCATGAATAAAGATTGAAGGAGAACATGAAGAATAATGAGATGAGAGTTTGCCCTTGGGGTGATAGGACCAGTATGACTTCTAGAATATTCCACAGATGCCCCCGCCATCCTGCCTTGGCTCACAGAGCTGTGAAATTGCATCTGCGTATTTGTCCTCTACTGAAGTGCTAGGGACAAGGCTTCCCTAACCCTCATTCTCTGCTTTCCTCATGTTTCCTCATGGTAGAGCAGAGGTGCGGCCACAGTTGAGGACCCCAGGGAGGCCTGATGCTCGCTGGGTTGCGTTTAGCTGTTGAGCAAGGTTGATACTGCAGGCCTTTGTGGCCGTTCCTTCCTCTAGAGCTGCCTGAGCTCTGACTGGTTTTCTGCACTTTTACGTTTCATGCTTTAATTGCCCCCACTCTCTGCAGGTGTCCTAGGAAAATTCTTGGCCAAAGAACAGAGGTGATTTTTTTTTTGCCAGCCTTTTAATTAATTAACACACACACACACACACACACACACACACACACCATAAAACTAATGAGGCAGAGTGTGAAGTTGAGAAGTCCAAGGGAATCTATCAGCAAGTGCAATTTCAACAAGCCCCTTTCAATCTGCCACTCATGGAGACACCGAGATCCAATCAGCTCTCTGCTGGAGAGATTGGCTCAGGTGATTCTGAACAGTGAGTTTCCTTCCCCTTCTCTGACCCCTCTCCATTCTCATCCACCCCTCCTGTAGGAGAAAGAGACAGAGCGGCTTCTCCAAGGTTCAGTTCCTGGGACAAGCCAGGTCATTGCTTGCCTGGAGACAAAGTGACCTGCCCCTCTCTTTTATGCTTTAGGTAATTGACAACGGTGATGTTCAATTACTATTTCTTCTTTCGAATTTGAGGCCCCAGGTGCTCAGTTTTCTCTGGTTTCTAATAGGCTTACTCTATAGCAGCCAGCACGGAAAGGCTTGGAATTCACAGCGAGATATAAAGAGGGACGACACATCTTCTTTCATTCCCTGCTTTTCATCGTAACAGCCATAAATTATGTTTTGGCAAAGTGGAAGCCCCAGCCTCGGGGAACTGTGTCTCCTAGAAAGTTCTGCAACCCAGACTCAAGGGTCCCTTTCTCTTGACCCAAAGACCATCCAATATTCTTCAAATTCCCCCAATGTTAGCATCCAAATCAATCCCCCAGTTGACTCCTTGCACAAATGGCATACATTTAAAAGTCTGATCCATATTATGATTTTCAGCTTGGAAAATCAGTCACCATAATTATAGTTCCCACTGAGTCCTCCTTTCTCAGAATTCCCCCAAGGACCTGAGACCATCAGTGTTCAGAAACACTGAACTGTGGTTGCTTTACCGCTTTCTTACTGTTCCTCTCAGTTTGTCCAGTTCTCTTCAGTTGGGTGATAGCCTAAGAGGAAAAGTAACAGGGCCTCTCGGTCTCAAGTATACAAAGACCGTTTGAGAAGATGTGTTTGGAAGAGGCACTCAGGATACACGCGAGGGTTTAAACAGGAGAAATTCTGGATGTGTCAATATGATCTGACCTCCCTTTGTCATGTGACCCTAGGTGATATTCTTGTGAGTGGGTCTAGGAGGCGTCCCTTCTGTTGCAAGTCAGACTCATCAGGGGAAATCATGGTTGATTCTGGGCATTGACTTAAGAGAACACAGAGATTGGAAGGAAGGTATTTAGAAGACATCAGCTGACATAGTGAGGGAATTTGATGATGCATATGAAGACCTCCAAAATAAAATACACACAGAAAAAACAAACTGAAAAAAGTTGCATAACTTGGAATGGATATGGGAAAGGGAGATAACTTTATTCTTTATGATCCCAAATGTCACTAATAATGTATTAGTTAAGCTCTGATGCAATAACAAAATGAACCACAAACATTTCAGTGGTTTCACACAATAACAGTTGATCTCTTACTCTGCCAAAATACAATGAATATTGTGTGTTCTCTTTAAATTTTAGTGACTCCATCTGGAACACAGCATCTGAGGTCACTAGAACCTCACATGGAGAGACAGAAGAGGCATATCAGTTTCAAGTTGCCTCAGCTTGGATGTGACTCATGTCACTTCCACTCATAATCCATCAGAACCAGTCAGATGTAAGATTGGGAAGTGTGAGTATCAGATGAATTCTTGACGAGTGTAGCTCATTCATGAACTGGGATCTTTTCCTTATTTAACATTACTTCTGTAGCACCATATGCCAAGCACTGTTCTACATTTTACAAATATGACGTCATCGAGACCTTGTAATGGCCCCACTGGGTGGTTATATTTATCCCTATTTTTCAAATCAGGAAATTGAGGTCCTGAGATGTTGAATGAGTTGTCCAAGGTTTCCTAGGGATGTGTGGAAGACTCACATTCATATCAAGGTATTGGGATCCAGAGTCTCTGCCTTAACCACAGTTCTATGCACACACACCCCAGCCTGCTCATGAGCACTGGGTTGGGGTGGTAAGAGGCTGGAATTGATACGATCATCAGCTCATAGGGAGGCAGATATGGAAAAAGGTCCAGAGATCACTGGAGCCAATACCCTCTTTACTCAGAGATGGCCAGACTTCTGGGGAAACTGAGGTCCATGAAGAAGAGTGAGGTGTTCCGACTCTCCCAGCAAGGACTGGGTGTTCTAAAAGGTAAAATGGGTCCGAAATCTTAACGCTGGCATCAACAAAGTTTTGTTTTTTCCTTTTGTGGTGCTAGGAATGGAACTCAGGGTCTCATGCCAGGCACATGGTCTACCGTTGAGCACACCCCCAATGACAAAGGGCTACCATTATAGAAATTTAAAAGCACAAAAGTAGAAAGAATGCTTGAATGAACCCCAAATGCCCAGCTTCAACAACTGTCAACATCTGGCCCTTTTAACTTCACCTGTCACCTCCCAAGAATTTTAGGGTGAGAATAGAGTTTTTAAAATGAATCCCAGACATCCTGATTCTCTCTCTCTCTTTCTCTCTCTCTCTCTCTCTCACACACACACACACACACACACCAAGGTCCAAGTCATTTTGAAGGAGGATTCAGGGAGAAAATGAGACTCAGCCCAGTCCTCTGGAGGAGAATGGCTGCTGTGCCTGGGGAGGGCGCCATGTTTTCTGGAGAAGGTGGACTTCCACAGCTTCAGTGGAAAAACACCTTGTGAAATGCTGTCTGCAACAGGATGGGAGAGAACAAAACAGAGCATCTCTGTGGATCCCTTATTCACAGCCAGTGCCTTCTCCAAGGACAGCCTCTTGCCTGCTGTGGGGCCTCCGAGCCCTGCCAGGGGTGCTGATGTCTGTGGAGTCACTTGTCTCTTTCTGCTCAACGTTTTCCAGAAGGGTGTCTCACCCCAGCTGGCCAGGAGGGAAACACTGGGTGAGAGGAGCCTTTCCAAGTGCCACAGTGTAGCCCTCAGAATGCTCCTCATCTGGGCACCCAAACAAGGGGCACCAAGGTGGAGGTGCCTTGGGTCTTTCAGAAGGGCTGGCTGGGAAGTGCCCAGCTCTGGCGCACCATAGAATTCAGGAAAATGTCTGTTGCTCCCCCCGGAGGGGCTAGGCCTTCTCCACTGGGCCCAATGGCCCCCAGCAGCCTGGGAGAGGAAGCTGTCTACCTAGGACCAACGCCTGCTTCCTCCTCTCGAGGCCACGGAGGCAGAGGCAGTGCCCACTCTCAGGCTTGGCAAGGCAACCCCCTCTCCTGTAAGTTGCTGGCCTTTGTGCCGAGTGCCAGGCCTGGATTCCCACCTGTGCCGCTGCTTGGAAGCAAGTCTAGGAGCCTCTTCTGTGGTCTGTGGGCCACGACAGGTATGGCGCCTCCCTGTGGCCCTCCCTGCCCTTCAGGGAGCAGCCAGAGGGTTCTTCTGTGCAGCATTCCCCCTGTTTAAAACTCTCCAGGCACTTTCTTGACACTCAAAATCCACATCATCGTCAGGCCCTGCAGTCTTGATGTTCCAAGTGTGGTCCACGGCCTGGGGGGGGCTGAGGGAGTGGGGGGTGGTGAGGAAGCAGGCTTAATGCATGATGGTGCACACCTGTAATCCCAACCATTTGGGAGGCTGAGGGAGGAGGATCTCACATTTGAGGCCAGCCTTGGCAACTTAATGAGATTCTGTCTCAAAATAAAAAATGAAAAAAGCACCATTGGAGCTGTAGCTTGGTGGTACGGTACAATCCTACCTTGGGTTCAATCACCTGTACCGCAAGGAACAAATAGGGAAAAAAAAAAAAAAAAAAGGAATGTAAGATCTCAGCCCTCACCCTCTGACTTGCTGCTCAGAAGCTGTGGTTTAACAGTTCCCAGTGTGAGAAGCCTGAAGACCTATCAGGGCTGTGTGTTAGTCAGATTTCTGTTGCTGTGACAAAGTACCTGAGGTAGTCAAGTTACAAGGAAGAATGATTTGTTTGGGCCCATGGTCTCAGAGGTGTCATTCGATGGTTAGTTAGCTCCTTTGCTTTTCTGCCTGCGATGAGGCAGAATGTGCTGGCAGGGAGTGTGATGCCAAAGCTGCTCCCACATGGTGACCAGGAAGCAAAGAGAAGAAAGGCCTGGAGCCCCCCTGTCCCCCCAAGGCCACACCTCCAGTAACAAGGAAGAGTGATTTGTTTTTTTCTTCCACTAGGCCCCGCCTCCTACAGGTGCCACCTCCTTCTAATTGTGCCATGGGCTGGGCACCCAGCCTTTAACATCGGGCCTGGGGACGTTTAAGATCCAAACAAAGGAGCAAACAAAAAGTACAAGATCTACACCACAGCAGGCCTCATAGTTAGACTATTTACTAGAATCACTTGGGGGGATTTTTCAACTCTGATGCCCAGTCCCTGGGCCCCGGGGATCCTGATCCAATCACTCCGTGCGGCCAGCCCAGAGGGTGGATGCTATTGGTTCTTGCTGTGGTTTGGATGTGGTTTGATTTTGAGTCTGTCTCCCCCGCCCCAGTAGGCTTGCTCCCCAGTTTGGTGACATGAGTGGTGGTGGGCCCCTTAAGAGGTGGGGCCTAAAGTAACGTAATTAGGGGCCTGGGGACACTGCCCTCCAGCAAGATTAATGCTGGTTTCTCAAAGTGAGTTGGCTGGTTCTTAGGAAAGTGGATCTTTGTAAAAAGAGCAGCCTGGCCCCTGAATCCCTCCAGCTTCCGGTCTCTCCGTATGATTTCTTGCTCTGGCATGCACCGGAGCAAGATGTCAGGATGTCATTCCCCATGTTTTGACACAGCCAAGGGGGCCCTCACCAAAGGCCAAATTGATGGTGCTCCTGATATTGGACCTTTAACTCCCCAAACCGTGAGCTAAGTAAAACTCTTCTCTTCGTAAAGTGCCCAGCCTTAGGTATTTTGTTATTGCAACAGAGCTCTGACTAATACAGTCCCACATTTGCTGTTGAGAAAGTCAAGATTTCAGAGAGGTTATGAATGTTCAAGAGTACCTGACTATGTGGAGCCTGGAATTGTTTGGATGCTTCAGTTCTGGCTGCAAGAGCAAGAGCAGTTGAGAATATGGGCTCTGTGTTCCAACTTGCTTGGATTTGAATTCCTGCTGGATTTGAATTGGAAAAATTATTTATCATTTGAGCTTCATTTTTCTTTATGGAAAATCAGGATAAAGAATGACCTACGTCATATCGGCGTTAAGAGGATTAAGATTAAATGAGATAACATGTTCGGCGTGGTTTTGCCAAGAGTTTAGTAAACATTATCCGCCACTATTGTTGCTATTATTTCTCACTTTTGGCTCCTGTATGCAATTCAAACTCTAAATGATCTGGCTCCTAGTGATTCCACAGCCAATGCACAACAGGAAAGGCATGAGTTCTCACGTCTGTTGTGTGATTCCATCGGACCATGGCCCCCTCTCCAATCCTCTGCTTTCTTTGTCTGTGAAGTGAGGACTTAACTCTCAGAGTTGGGGTGAACAGGGACATGCTATCAGATGCAAGGCTTGTTCATTTATGGCCTCACTAGGCCAAATTCAACTGCAACTGATCTGTTAGAATATGATCCATGTCCACATCATCAAAGCCTGTCCCTTGCAACTTCATTTGACTTTGAGCAATTAATTACCTTGAGTGACAGGTCTCTCAGAGGGCAGACAAGTGCCCCTCTTCTGAAGGGAATATGGCATTGGTATTCTAGGTAGAACTCACTCTTTTCTAGAGTTAAAGGAACTAGGAACCCAAAGCAGGTGTGATACCTCTGTCCCATCTGATGGCAGAGACCATGGGTTCCAGAGTCCCCCTGCCTGGATGCACATTGATTCCACCTCTTGCTAGCTGTGTGGCTATAGGGTAGTTACTGAATCTCTCTGTTCTTCATTTTCCTCGTTGGGGCTCTGTCTATCATCTACCTTTCAGAGTGGTCGTAAGGGTTGAAGGTGTTCATGAGAGGAAACACACGGGGCTGTGCTGAGCACACACTATGGCTCCCTAATTGTTCTAGACTCACCTTCCTGCCCCTGGTTGAGCTGTGCTGTCTCCTTTGTGCTCCCACCTAACGAGATTCATGATGTTCTATGTGTTCATCTCCCTTCCCCGTGAGCTCATCTCGGTGTTCCTGGTGCCTAGCAGCAGAGAGCCTGACACACGCTTACTGCTCATTATTATTATCACTATTTTTTTGTCAGGAGGAATGAAAGAACTCGGAGATGAGCTGATGTAAGCTAGAGACCTGCAGATTAGTGTTACAGGAATTAGACATGAGTCAGCCAGGCACATGGCCATCGCCTGGGGATGGCTGGTCCCAGGCCTGGAATAATCCTTATCCTTTCAGAGGGAGGCACCGGAAACAGGAAGGGGTTGCTCAATACCTGTCCTGTGCCAGGGGCTTGACGTGTTTGCACGCCCCTCGCTCAGGCC
Organism: Marmota marmota marmota; assembly: GCF_001458135.2. Taxonomy (NCBI): domain Eukaryota; kingdom Metazoa; phylum Chordata; class Mammalia; order Rodentia; family Sciuridae; genus Marmota; species Marmota marmota. The sequence continues at coordinate 23,424,292 of NW_025999949.1, forward strand.
CATGATGTCAGGGCAATTCTTCACCAGAAAGAAAACACTGTTGGCCAATCAGGGAAGCCCTTGGGGTCTCACTTTCCTCATCGAACTTTCTGGCCACACAGCTTCGGGCAGGGGAGGAGAGGTTCAGTCTTTCAGAATCCCCAGAATGGAGCACTGCTCAGGAAAACAAAGCTTTTCTTGTTGAAACTGACTTCGGTGCATTATGATGCAATCACCTTCTTTTTTTTTTTTTTTTAAAGCTAAATTCTATGCAAGTCCTTTCCTGTGAGGAGGCTAGAGAAATCCTCCTCTTCTGCAGGTATGTTTTCCAATGCCCATATTGCACTTTTCTGCCAGCCTCTGTTCTAGCAGGAGAGCGTTGCTGTTGTGTCTTCAGAACACCAAGGCTCCCAGAAGGTAGGCTTCCTCCAGGTCACACAGATGGAAGTGACAGGACCACAGCTGGAATTTGCTTCTGTCTGACTCCAAAGCAACACTAGGCTGAGCCACCGGCCTGGTCCACAGAGCAAGAAGTTCTACCTCTGCAGGTGCAGGAGCTGGGAGTGCTCTCCCAAAGCCTCCTCTGAATCCCCGAATCCACCCCACCCAACACACTTGAATTCTCCTTCCATTTTCTTTTTCCACTTCCTTCCCTGGTCTTAGCTTACCCCCGTGCTGGGCCTGGTAGAGTGTCGGGTGGTGCTGGTCACAAGGGCCTCTTTGTCTTGTCTTTGACTACAATGGGAATGTGGCTGGGCCTTTCCTCTCCTTTACTAGGACAGTTACTTACTGGAGGCTGCTTGGTGTCTAGTGAACCCCGAACCAGCAGTAGGAAGATGGGGTGCAGATTGGGGCGCTGCTTCTTGCCCACTGGAGAACTCAGGCAAGCTGTGCAACTGCTCTGATATTCAGGGTTTGCCTTTAGAATTGGCTGTGATTTAGGATTAATTCTTTAATTTAGTTCTTTAAACTGCAAAATAATTTCAAGAAATCTTAGAAGTAGCTACCATACCTGTTACTATATCATGGGGAACATGTGACTCTGTAGAGTTTAAATAGGGAAATCATGAATCAGGTAATACTGGACTTTGTATGATCATGTGTAGCCAACAGGATCAGTGTACTAGTTTCCTATGGCTGCTGTAACAAATTGCCACAAATTTGGGGCTTAAAATATCAGAGATTTATTCTCTCATAGTTCTGGAGAGCAGAAGTTCAATCAAAAACTCAGCAGGGCCATGATCTTTCCAGATATCTCAGGGGAAATTCTTTCCCTGCTTCTTCTCAGGAGTCTCTCGGCTCCAGCAATCCTTGACCCAACCTCGCTTGACTGAGAGAGAACTCCAGTTCCCCTGGTTGTTCACATGACCATGCCCCGGTGTCTCCATGTCTTCTCCTCTGTCTCTTACAAGGACACTTGTCATTGGATGAAGGTCTACCTGGATAATCCAAGATTCTTAACTACATCTGCAAAGACCCTTTTCCCATATTAGTCATATTCAATTCACAGATTCCGAGGATTTGGATGGGGGGGCATATCTTTTAGGGGGTGTTATTCAATCCACTTATAACCAGTCATAACTCCTGAACATCTAGTATGGGCCCGGCACTGGGTTAAGCATGGCAGGGGTGCAGAGATGGTTCATACAGAGATGCTACCTGGGAGACTCCAGGCTCATTTGGAAATCTCCACTTAGTTTCAGCCTTGGCATTGAAGTTTCCTCCTTCCCTCCATTACTCCCTGCCTTCCTGAGGCTGGTTTATTGAGCGATAATTGTGATCTAGTACCATTTAACCCATATAGGTGTATCCATGGAGATAGGCTGAGAGAGGTACAATGACCTGCTTGAGTGCACACAGGGGGGAAGTGGCAAGGCCTAGATCTGAACCTGCATTGTCCATGGCTAGAGCTTGCATGCTAAGCCACCAGCCCACAAGGCCTCTACCCTTTCTCTGAGGGCTTCTGATTCCTCATCTATCAAACAAGGAGCTGAGAGGATGCTTTCTGGAAACTCTTGAGCGCAGACATTCGAGACTCCTTTGGTAAGGACAGGGGGACACTGGAGTCACAGGAACCCTTGGGTGGAGGAGAATATTCTGAAATGGAAATTGGTATGTCTCCTATACCCATGTGGCCTATATGTGATACACTGCACATCCATTTGTGAGATGCTGCATGTCTCTTTGTGATACATTGCCTGTCTATATTCCTGGATAAGTGGATTTACAGTTCATAGCATCACATTGTGATTTAACCAATCCTCAAACAATGGATGATCAATTTGAGTGATTCCTCTAAGAGGCTGCTAGCTGAAGATCCTCTTTAATGATGCAAGCTCAAGGAAAGCAGAGAATGCTGATTGACACTTCTGCAACTCCTGGGGCTACAGCTTTCCAGCTGGTTGCAGGGGGAATTGAATGGCAATCTAATTACATCAGTCATAAAATTGATCAAAAGACCCAGAAAATTATTATGGTGTTTTATTCATGGTCACAGTGAGACTTCTTGAGTGAATATTATTTCTTAAAACAGCTGATGGGACTGTAAAGCCCTTGTAGTTGGCAAGACATTAAAAAAAAAAAAACTAAGATTTTGTGATTGTGTCAAGTACTAAGGTATTTATCCAGCCCCTTAGAAAATCTGATTAAATTTGAGAATTTGGTATTTATTATTTTATAGCAAAAATACAAGGCTACAATTGATTGGTCAAACACTTGCTCCTTGCTATGGTGAAAGTGGCTAAAGAAATATCTGGAAATGGCAGGGCAACACATTAAAATAGATGCCTTTAACTACTATTGGAGAATGCATAGAACTTATTGCCAAAGAGTTGAAGGAACAATTATTAAAACAAACAACCTAGTAGGAGAGCTTTAAAATAACGCATTTCAGCTAATTCTATTGCCAGTTATTTTTTTTTTCACTTCAATAATGATGAATGTTTGAAGGCCCTTTCTTGTGACCCTAAGAGGAAAAATGTAGCAGAAGCAATATATTCTCAATAGTCAATGAACTCCTCAATAAAAAGCAGTGCTTTTGGTATTTATGTTCCCTAGAATGGAAAAATAGATAAATTTCTTGAGCTAGCACTTCATGTGGAATTGATCTGCTGCACTGTCTGTGGCCAGCTATTGAAGCAAAGAAAATTAAAGTCACAAGAACACAGAGCACAATGGGATGTCATTGAGGCAAATCATTGCACAGAGGCAAAGTCTTTAAAATATAGCAGGACTTTATAATCCTCGTGGTTAGGCAGACAGCGAATCCGAAAATCTTTTGTGCAATCATAGATTTCCTCTTTGTATTTTGGAAAAGCATTTGAAACAGCAAGGGACCATAAAATTAAGGGTTCCAAATAATCCAATCTTTTTAAGGATGACAAGTGACTATTGAGAGTAAGCCTTAGAAGATACATTTGAACATTCATAAACACAGCCTTAACTTGTCCCTTAGGGCAGTAGTCTCTCAATGTCATGATTTAATAATGAGTAAGAGAGTAACTGATTCACTGAATTTGTAAAGGAACTTGTAGGACTGACCTTCAACAGATAAATGGTTTAAGAAATGATGAAATTATGGCATTTGCAGGTAAATGGATGGAACTAGAGACTATCATGCTAAGCGAAATAAGCCAATCCCCCAAAGTCAATTCTCTCTGATATGCAGACACTAACACACAAAGTAGGGGTGGGGAATAGAAGTCTTTGGATTAGACAAAAGGGGAATGAGGGGAAGGGAGGGGAGATGGGAATTCGAAAGACAGTGGAATGAATCAGATATAACCTTCCTGTGTTCATATTTGAATACACGACCAGTGAAACTTCACATCATGTACAACCACAAGTACAACCACTATGTCAAAATATACTCTAGTGTCATCATATCTAAAAAGAACAAATAAAAAATTTTAAAAAAGAGCATGAAGGTTTAAAAAAAAAAGGAAACTCTGGCACCAAAAACAAAACAAAACAAAACAAAACAACAACAACAAAACCAAACAAACAACAAACAAAAACAAAGAAAATTTTAAAAAGTTAAAAAGAAAACTCTGATGAAATTATGATAGTGGCTACCCTTGAAGTTTGGGGCAGTAATTGGCAAGGGCACAACGACTCCTATGGATGAAGGCTGAGAATGTGGCTTAGTGGTAGAGAGCTTGCCTAATATGCACAAGGGCCTAGGTTCAAGCCCCAGCAGTGCAAAGAAAAAAAAAAAGAAAGAAAAAAGGGAAATTGTAAACCATAATGAGATACCATTCTGTTGCACCCAAATGGCTAACATGAAAAATGCAGACAATGTAATTGTTGGAGAGAATCCAGAGTAATCATAAATCACACAGCTTGGAAGCTTCCAGGAAAGTTTACATCAGTAAATCTAATGACCCAGCAATTTCCACTCTAGACATAGACCCAATAGAAATGCATACAATGTGTTCACCAGAAGACAGACACCGAAATGTTCACAGCAGTGCTTTTTCTAATACTTTGATACTGGAAATTAGTCAAATGCTCACCAAAATGTATTATTGTGCATTCACACAAGAGAATACTGGGCAAATGATCTATGACCACACTCAATGATCTGGGAAAATTTTACAAATGAAATTTTGAGCCAAAGAAGTTACACACACACAAAACAGTGCTTCTTATGTGATTCTACCTTTAAAAAGTTAAAGCCAGGCATGGTGGTGCATACCTGTAATCCCAGTGGTTCTGGAGGCTGAGGAAGGAGGATCATAAGTTCAAAGCCAGCATTGAAATTTAGCGAAGCCTTAAGCAATTTAGGAAGATGCTGTCTCAAAATTAAAAATAAAAAGTTTTGGGGATGCAGCTCAGTGGGTAAGCACCTCTTAGTTCAATCTGTGGCACCAAAAAACAAAAACAAAAACAAAACAAAATCCAAACAGACAAAAAAAAAAAAAAGAAAAAAAGTTAAAAAGAAAACTCTGATGAAATTATGATAGTGGCTACCCTTGAAGTTTGGGGCAATAATTGGCAAAGGCACAACGACTCCTATGGATGAAGGTCATGTTCTGCTTCTTGAACAGTGTGTGTTTATATCATGAAATTACATTGATCTGTTCTCTTGTAATATGTGTGTTTTTCTGTGTGCATATTATTCTTGAGTAAAAAGTCACTTGTTCTATGAACACTGTTTGAGCACTAAAGATTTAAAACATTTTCTGTGTTAACATTGTTGAAAGTAATGAGTGCAACCTATATCTCTTTTTCTGAAAATATTGAAATAGAATATTCTAGCCTGTTTGAACCAAATGAAATGTCTCAGTGCATATGTATATGGAATATATTTGTTCAAGAAAAAATGACTTTTAATAAGTCGTGGGAAAAACAGAATGTTGTCAGGGAAGTTAGAAATTCACTAGCCAAATTTTACCAAAGCCTTTGCATAATTGGAACTAAAAAATGAGTATTTTGAATGAATAAGCAACAGTGCTACATTTCTTTCATTTAGATCTGCATTTGTTTGAGGCATCTCTTGCAGAAAAAATTTCAGAAAAAAACAAACCAACCACTGAATTTGGAATCAAACCATCAATTATTAAGTGAGAAAGATTAAACCACATGGAAAAAAATTAGGAAACCATGTTCAAAATCATATTGCTGTAACTATAGTAATTTTTATTATTATCATTTTTTAGGAAAGCAATATGTAGTAAGATGTAACCCAATATAATAAAACTTAATTCATCTTGATTTTAACTTATAAAAATAGTTATTTTAATTTATCTAATATCTATGTTGGAATAATGGTGTATATCTATAAATTAACAGCACATAGGCCGATATAGGTGGTGCACGATGTGAACAGTTACTGATATGGGACCAGATCCCCAAAAGCTCAGAGACTGCTAGTCTACCCTCACCTAGACTTCAGGAACATGCTGTCTTAGCTGATGTGAATAAGGAGCAAGGAGAGGAGGATTTGAGTCCTGGCTCTGTTAAGTACTAAATATACAATTCTGAGCAATGAGTCAATGGATGTGGGTTTTTCTTTCTTTCATTAGTGTATCAGTGCCTATCTGCAATAGCTGGGTGAGATCACCCAGTGGGTCAATCTGTGTAAGTATCTTAACACCTTGACTTCTAGGAGAAGTTGAATCAGAGACCACTACTGTAGTCACGCAGTCATTTTCCAGTGTTTCCAAACTTGCCTCATACTATGGATCTCCTGGGTGCTTGTTGAAAATGTTTAGGTGTCATCTCGGATTCTCTTGGGTGGGGACTTAGAATTTGTGACTTTAGAAGGTCTCAGGATTCTTATGATCAAGTGAGCTTGAGAAAATCAGATCCAGGAATTACTGTAGCCCTTTTTCCTCTAAGGATTGTTCTCTGAGGACAAGTCTCATCTCCTAAGCTCCATGAACTCCTGTAGGATGTGCTTGTCCCCCACAGGGTCTGTAGGAAACTCTACAAGCCACTGGGTGGTGATGGGAAGCAGAATGGCGGAGGTGAAACCTCCGTAGCAGGTAATAGAAGCAAAAGGTCCCAGTAGGCAGGGTACCACAGTGGGGAACTGGGAGAGGTGGGAAGGGACAAGGCAAGAACTTGGAAGTGGAAGGATAGTACGAGAAGAATGAACTGCCCCCTCAGTCGGGACTCAGAAGTCCCTGGGGAGTGAGAAAGGCATGCTGGAGGCAAAGCATGGTGCTAGGCACACGGGGCAGTCTGTGAACCATTGTGACATAGGTCCCAGATGAGAACTGTGACATAAGATCAGATAGGTCCAGGGGAAGGGTGGACTTGGTGCTTTGTGATTAATCCTGATGAGACTGTCTATTCCATTCCCAATGGAGAGAATTGGTCCTCGAATTGCAAGCAGGCTAAATGTTTGGAAGGTGCCTGGTCCTGCAGGTTTACCCAGGCCCAATGCTAAATAAATGAGTGCATATTCAGCATGCAATCAGGCAACCATGCTAAATCTTCCTGTGTCATTCTGTCTCTGGACATCCTCTTCTTTCTCTCATTCCTCACCTTGCATCTCCAAGGACAACCCACGTGGTCCAGCCTGGGCTCTTCTCCAGCCTGATGCTCTGCTGTGTCCTGACAGCCCGAGCTGCCCTCAATTGAAGGTGTGGATAATTAAGGTAATGAACACTTTTCCACTAGCTGCTTAAAGCCTCATTAATCTACTCACATGTTACCACAGGCAAATTATGGCGTCAAGGGTGGGAGGATCAACAAAAATAACTTCAGAAATTCATTAATCAGACTTAGTCAAGCACACTGTTCAGAACTGAGAGTTCCTTCCTGAAGTGGTCAGAGGATTAGATTTTTTTTTTCAAAGACATGAAAGGACTTCTTAAGCAATATTTGGGAACATCTGGGTTATGGGACTGGCATTTATTATTAAACTGGTTGATGGTGTTGGAAATGGTCCAGATTTCAGTGTGGAGGATTCTATAAAGGCTAAATATGCTAAGGTGGATGATGAAGGTTTCTAAACACAGAGGAGGGAAAAATGGTCACTAGACCGCACAGAGGAACACCCAGCTATGGCAGAGATGGTTAGTGCCACCAATTCTTCATTTTCTCCTTGATATTTCACAGGAGCTCTTGGGGTCAGGGCAGAGCCATGTGACTATGTACTGGTAACCTCCTCTGGCATTCTCTTTTTCTGCCATGACAGCTTTGAAGGACACTATTTCAGGGACAAAATACTAGAATAGGATGGTTTGTCCCATGCCCGACTTCATATGCATGAGAACAAAGTTGTCTTCTGTTAAGCCTCAGAGATTTCCTGACTTGTCACTGCACCGAAGCTACCCATCCCTTTTAAACACGGTGGGTGGAAGAGTTATCCTGTGTTATCCTCAAGAGTGGAGCGTCTGCTGTGCTGGCCCCCCTCATCTCTTCCCCCAGAGGTGCTGCAGGGTGCCAGCCCCTGTGCCCAAGAAGCTGCTGCTATGGCTGGTATTGACGACTGCCACACTTCTGCCAGGGACTGTACTGTCACCTTGAGCAATTTTGTCAAGGCCACCTTTGATGCCACCTCCAGCTACCTGACACCGATCTCTGGAAAGAGACTGTGTTCACCATGCATCCCTGTTAGGAAGCCACTGTCATCTTGTGAAAACTCACAGCAGAGTCTCTGGGCAGGCTCCAGGCTCCAGCTGTGGCTACCATACAGGGTTTTAATACAAGAAAAATAAAGTGAATGAAACTTGTTAAAAGAAAAAAAAAAAAGAGTGGAACATGTGGCTTTCAGTACAATCTTCTGCAGGATACATCATGAACAACTTGGAGTCTTTTTCTGGATAAGTTGGGGTCAAGGGTTATGAATGATAAAATAGTTATGTGGATGCTAAGCTGCTTGAATAAGCATTTGCCCTGAAAGAGCTGATCAGCAGATCAGTTGAGGCTCTGGGGACACAATCTCTGCTCTTTGACAGTCCATACTTCTACAATGGCTCAGGTGAACGTAGAGAGCCCCTGCCTTTCATGTCTGAGGGTGCCAGAGAGAAAGGAGAGACCGAGTATCATGAGTGACAGATTCGGAAGTCCAACCTGCTAGAACAAAGGCCTGATATGACAAGCTGGGATGAGGCCCCACAGGACTATGTGGATCTGTAGACCAGAACTTCAGAATCACAGGGGCATGAGGTTCAAGGGCATTTTGGAAATAGCCATGAGTGGGTATTATCAGAGAGTAGAATAAGAGGATGGGGTCCTGGTGGTGGGACACAGACTGCAAGGTGGCCTGGGCTTGAAGGGGGAGAGTCTTGGATTCTACCCTTAGGACTTTAGGCACTGGGGACCCACAGATAATATTTGAGAGAGGAAGTGACATAGTTTGATGTAGTTTTTTTTTTTTTTTTTTTTGGTCATTGTTGTGTTGCTCTTTTTTCAAGTGCCAATGTCCAGTCTCTCCTTTCTTTCCAGCTACGGGAACCTGTGGGACATGAATTGGCACATTTATTTCCACAACAGCTATGTGAGGGAGGGTTAACTGTACTCATTTACAGGTGAAAAAACTGGGGCTCAGGGGTCTCGCTGCAGCCGGGACCCTCCTGTCCCCTTTTCTGTCTCCTGGGAGTGGTACTCGCCTCTAAGGGACACCGTTGAAGCCTGATTTGAGCTCCCTGTTCCTTTCACACTGCCATCCTGATCGCCTCTCTTTTCCATTCAGCCTTGACTGCCCTCCTTTCCTTCCTCCCCACGGCCACTCCTGTGGTCCAGGTCCAGCACTGATTTCTGCATTGTCCCAACAGCATCCTGACAGTCTCTTTGATTCCAGTCATGACCCTCCATTTTTTTCTCAGTACTATGCCCAAACCCTAAATCCTTGTGTTCCTCCCTTGCTTTGTATTCTTCCAAGACTCTCCACTGTCACCAAGGAAATCCAGACCTCTGCCTGGCCCAGAAGGTCCCTGTGCAACCCTGCCTCCTCCTTAGCACCAGTTTTCCTATTCCCAGGTAGCCATTAAGTTTTTTTTTGTTTTTTTTTTTTAATGGTACCAGGGACTGAACTCAGGGGCACTCGGCCACTGAGTCACATCCCCAGCCCTATTTTGTATTTTATTTAGAGACAGGGTCTCACTGAGTTGCTTAGAACTTCACCATTGCTGAGGCTGGCTTTGTACTCCTGATCCTCCTGTCTCAGCCTTCTGAGTCTGGGATGATAGGTGTGTGCCACTGTCCCCTACTGCCATTAGGTTTTGACGGTGATAAACCTTGACAATTCCCTGAAGGGAACCTGTTGTCTCTCTTTGCATGTGCTGTTCTTTCTGGTCCTCTAGTTCAGCTGTCTTCCCCACCAGATGCTTCCGTGGCCCATCCTGCTTGGGTCACATTCTTACCTTTACCCTCATGACAGGTTCCTGTTAATTGATGACACTCCTGTCTTTTCTACTCAACTGCTAGGTCCTTGAGAGAAGGTACTAGATCTTAGTCTTTGGTGTTCCTGTGCCTAAAACGTGGTGGGTATTAACTAAATACACCCAGAAGCAATAAAATGGGTGCCTAATGATGTATGCTAGACCCAGACCACTGGGTTCAAGTCCTACGTCTAATATTTCCTGCTCTCATGACATTGGACACTTCATTAACTTCTCCGTGCCTTCGTTTTGTGATCTGTGGGTAAAAGAGCAAATGCATCCCGAGTCTCCTGGGAATGAAGTGACTTAATATATGTAAAGTCCTTAGGACTGTGTCCAGAATACAGTCAGCACTTAACAATGGTTAGCTTTGCCACACCTGGCAATCCCAATGACCAGGGAGGCTGAGGCAGGATGATCATAAATTCTAGCAATTTAGCAAGAACCTATCTCAAAATGAAAACAAAAAGAGTTGGGCATGTGGCCTAGTGGTAAAGTGCCCCAGGGTTCAATCCCCAGAACCACAAACAGACACCACTACAAGCTACCAAAAGAACAAACATGCAGAAAACAATTGCTAGCTTTTATTTTTTCTTAAGTGATTACAGAATAATCCAGGCAAGGTGCTAGTGTTTTACATGCAGGTTTTATCTTTAATAATCCCATAGGTAGGTGTTAGTTTCTTATGTTATTAACGAAGGCCAGAGAGCCCCTCTACACTCTTATCTGATAACTAGCCAGAGTTAGAGCCTGGACTCAGCCCAGATCTGCCTGGCCCACGGCTCCTTTTTCTTTAATAAACTCATCTCAAAAGTCTTCCAGAACGCTAATAATTTCTTATTCCCCCCAAATCCACCTCCTTAAAGATCCACTGAGGATGCTGGGGAGGAGGGGATGGGAGAGAAAAGGGAAAGGGTGGGCAGTCTGGGCTTTAGTTGAAAAGTCCCCCAGTTCCTTGCTGAAGTTGAACCCAGACTCTTCAGTGTTTTCAGTGAAAGGAAAATCTTCATGAAAACAGAGATACTGGCTCTTTTCAACCCCCGCTTCGGCTCTCAGAGACCTTCCTCCCATACTCGACCTTGGAGGACTCAGGTTTCACTTGTTAAGAAGTCAGGCTGGGCCTCTCCTTCCACTGCTTGGGTAACTGCAGACCATGAGTCCACAAGCACCTTTCGGGTACCAGAGGACCATCACTGTACATAAAGGTCATGCCAACACACAGATGCTACAAACATGCAGTGGATCTGAATTTGTTGGCGCTCCAGACCCTGGCTGAGGTTTCTGGTGGCTTTCCTACAACCTGGACACTTAATGAAACTCTGTCTTGCAAAACAACATTACCAACAAGGCAACGAGGGATCCAGGATTTTTCAATTAAAATGACCACATCTCCCTTCTCCATCCTCTTTTGGGGCTCAATGCCCCACTCAGAAGAAATCACACCCTTAGAAGTGGTGTGAAGAGTCAGGAGCCAACGGACAGCTCCCAGCCGTGGTTTGGGTGTGTCTGTCTCCCTGGGCTCCATAGCTGGGGCCAGAGACTGACTAAGGGTAAACATGGGTTGAAGCAGTGAGCTCAGAGGTGGAGTGCGCAATTCTAGAACACAAGTAGACCAACTCGTAACACAATCAGACAACCCTCCAAAAAGTCAGCAGGAAAACAAACCTTTAAATTGGAGGTAGAGTGACAGGTAATTTTCCTAACTGATTGACAGTAAGATTTGGGATCACAGATATTGAGTTCCGGTATAAAGGCAATGCATTGGCTTAGGGCACATTGGAGGGTCGTTGGATGCCCTTCTGGGCTAAATGATGGACACTGATAGGAAGAGATGTTTACCCTTTTAATGCAGACCCTTGGGAAAGTCCTCAAATGAGTAAGCCTGAGATCCCTGGAAGGCTGAGATCCCCTTCTTGAGGGGTCTCAGATAAGATGAAAGATTAGGGCATTGTTATTAAGCCAGGTAAGCTGTCCATAGCTCCATTTCCTCAAGGTCATTCACGCAACCACAAGGGCAGCCAGGGAACAACTCCTTGCTGAAGGCACCCTCCACAGGAATCCTGCTTGCCGACTCCTCTTGATATGCATGTTTCCATCAGCAGATCACAGGAAAAGTGTCCCTTTGTTTTCCAATTGAGACAAAAGAAGACTGTGATTGGAGTTTCCACAAGCTCACAATTTTGTGCTTCAGGAAAGTGACTAAATGGTAATCATACGTGTCCGCTCCATCTTTCTAATCTCTACCAATGGCGCATGCTCAGTCATTCCTGAGTGTCCTCCTCTATATGCTGCAGGCCACCCCTTGTCTTCCTCCTAGGGCTGAGCCGAGAACCAGGGCTGGGTTCAGAGCCCGGGCCCTGAAGGCATCAGAGATTCCTGTCTTTAGCTGGAAGCAGTGTGGGAGATGTCGACCGTTGCATTCTGGAGGGAGAGGCAGCAAAGATCCTTGGAATGTGTGACTGGTGTCTTCCTCTCAGAGTTCTGATATTTTAATCTCAATAAGATAAGCTCCCCAAGTGTGGGGACCTTACCAAGATCCTTAAACAGGAGGGTAAAGAGAGCAGAGAAAATGCTGTGTCTACAGGCTGAGCAGACACTACTGTCTGGACCACAGAGATGGGCTGGTGATTGTGCCTATGGCCTCTGGACTCTAGTGTACACAGCATGATGTCATTGCTGAATCTGAGTCCTCATCTTAGTTTTTCCTCTTCTCAGTTTTGTAATTTAGACAAACCTTTGTGTTCAGCCTCAGTTTCTGGACTGGCAAAGTGGGAATCTGACATCATGAAGAACATTCAGGTTCCTTGGAGTTGGGACTATGCCGCACCTGTTGTGGTCCTGCATATGGGGACAACCCTTTCCTTTGCTTTTAGCCATGAGGATTTTTTTTTTTTTAACCCTGCTCAGTGAAAATGGAGAAAGTTGAGGAAAGTTAAGGAAGTCCCACCTCCTTCTATTATAAATGAACAATCTGAGGGCAGCCATTTTTCCTGTGTGCTGAGGTCTTGATTTTTTTTTTAACCTATGATTGCTTCATTATTTGATGCTTTTGTTGAGCTTTTATAAGCCTCAAATATGTAGGCTTCTGTGAGCATAAGAAAGCTGTACAAAGTAGAAAAAACCAAAAAAACAAAACAGGCATTCTTTTCCACGAATGAGTGCAGCTGTGTGCATGTGGGGTGGAGGCGCGGACTGTCAGGGATGCCCGAGAATCATGGCTTCTTGGGTGAAAGGTGGATAAAGAAGTCCCTGGCATCCCCAGGGCTTTACCATGACTGTGTTTAATGCAGAGTATGTTGCAAAGACATTTCCTTGAAGAATATGTACCAGATAGCTAAAAGTTAAATGGGAGCCATCTGAAGACAAGGCCAGCTTGAGCTATCAGACACGACAGGACCTCAAAGCAGTGTTCACCAAAATTTCCCCCGGCCATTAGTCCCACGTGATGGGTCATGAAAAGACTTTCCGTGGTTACCATGGTAACTTTAGGAGATTTATTGTGTATTTTCTATTGAAGCTTTATTTCCCCAATTGATTTGAAGGGATGATTTTTCTTGTAATCACCGTTCTTTGTAGCTAATGTTCTGCTGTTCGTGTTTTAAGGTACTTTAGCTTAGAGATGAATTAGCATGTAGTCTACAAAGTCAGAAATGCACTGCCTACTTCATGAGAAGAAATTGCACAACATAAAAAGATAAATCTAGTGCAACTCCTCGATGAAGGGCTTCACAGGAAGGTGCAGTTCCTCATAATATAAATGTGTGTTAATAGTTGGATATGGATAATGTTATTCAAAGTAGCCAATATGGTTCCTACCTGCGACCAATGGTTCTCTTATTATTCTAGTTGTATGCAGGAATGGGATGATACAGCTAATTAAAATATCCTGACTCAGTGAGAACCACCATGGAGAACATTTTCAATAATTCCACTCCAGATTAAGTCTTTCTTGGATGATTCTGAAGGTCTTCCAGGAGCTGGATGTGTCTCCAACACACAATGGTGAATTTTGTTCTTGGTGGGTGGCCCCATAGTGAGAGAGGGTGCACATGGATGGATGGACAGATCCTACCAAAGATGGACTTGGATGTAATGTTTGGGTCAAGTTGAGGATGCTGTTCATCTGATCCCCTTTGGAATGACCCCTCCTTTTTGAGCATGCTTTTAATAACCTATGCCACTGTGGGGCTGTCAGGGTAGGCATTGTTCTTGCCATTTTGGTTGAAGAATCTGAGACGAAGTACTTTGTCAAGGTTGCAGAGTAGAGGCCCATTTAACTTTTAGCTATCTGGGAAAAGCTAAACAAAACAAACAAGACCCTTCCCAAAACAAAAACAAAAATAACCCAAACCAAACAAATAAAACCCCCAAACTGTGATACTCTATTATAGCACCATAAAACACACAGAAAACCCAACCCATAATTTTGAATATTTGTATTATTTATTATTTTTGTTAATATAAATTACACTTTAAAAGTCATGTATTCACAGTTATTCTTTGCGATTTTATAGAAACACATAATTTTCCTGTTTGCTTTGGGCAGATTCCTAAACTCTGCTGAATCGAAAGACGTGATCATCCTGAGAATTGTCACACGTGTTGTGTTTCTGCTCCGTTGAGATCTTCTCTGTTGCTCCTGGGCTGCTGTCCTGTTTTCTGGTTCTGTCCTCCACCTTGCTCCTTGGATCTGATGCTCCATTTTCTTGGCCTTCTCTCTTGCTTCTCCCTCATTCCTCTTTGCTACTCTGGGCCACAAATCTCCCAGCCAGATCTGGCCTGTGCTGAAGGCCTGCTGCGCTCCCTCTGCTCCTGGGTGGGAGCTGGATTTGAAGGAGAAGCTGGCCCTCTGGAAACTTCCTCTGCCTTGTCCTCCAATAGAGTCTTAGGAAGTGCACGCTGCAGGCCTGGCAGACTTCTGAAGTTCTCTCCCGAGTCCCTGTCGGTTTCCGCCCCGGCTTGGGAACAGCAAGGGAACAATGGGGCCTTCTGCCGTGTGTGGGTCTAAGCTGGACAGGAGCCTGACCCTGGGGGCGGCCCGGCAGGCCTGGACCTTCAGGAGTCATCACTTTCCTTCTTGCCACACTCCTTACTTGCTCAAGAGTCACTTAATGGCTCAGTCACCTAATAGCCCTTTCTATCCATTTTCCCATCTGCCGAATGGGGACCGCGACTCTGGCTGACAGGGCGCTGGGAGTATTAATGAGTGTTTTGAGGCACGTTGAGATCTGCAGATAACGAACCTCAAGAAGAACTCAGTGCTAATGAGCCTGTGGTTGAGCAACTGCCTCGGAGAGGCGGCTCTCTTTCCCACAGAGGAGGAATCCATGCCTAACCTCTGGCAGATGGTGGCTTCCAGCTGCTTCCAGATGAACCAAAACAGTGGATTCTGAGGGGACTCTTCCCTAGACCTCTGCAGCTCTCAGGTTCATGTTTAAAATGGCATCAAGTAACTCCAAAGTAGCCTGTCCAGTGAGAGCACCCTTGACATGGTTACTTAGAACTTTCTGGAACCATGTTTGCCTAAGTGTGGAATGTACCCTATGAATGACATGCAGATTATTTTAGATGGTCCATGGATGAACTTTTAATAAATTTTCATCGTTCTTCCCACATTTTTGTGGTTATTTTCTATCTGTAGCAAGTGATGCTATTTTTTTTCCCATTCATAACAAGAACAACTGCCATTGATGGAGTGCTTACTATGTGCTGGGCCCTGTTTTAAGGGCTTCCCAGGACAGCATTTAATCATCCCAGCAGCCCTGTGATTATATATCCTTATTACCCCCTTTGCATGCAGGATCTGTTGAGATGCAGAGACTTTGAGGAGCCTTGCAAACTTTCCAACCCACACAGGTGGTAAGCAGCAGAGGCAGGATTTCTATCAATCAATCTTGTGTTGGAACTGAAGCCCTGGTTCTTGTTAACCACCTGTCCTGTTTTCTTTGAAATATTTGCATTTATGGTAGTGATACAAAGCTTTCCCTCAGTACCTGCGGAGAATTGGTTTTAGTGTGTCCTGTAGATACCAAAATTTGTGGCTGCTCAAACCCCTCATAAAGCATGGCATATTATTTGCACATTAGCTTGGAATATACTCCCCATATTTTAAATCATCTCTAGATTACTTACAATACCTAATAAATACAATGTGAGTGCTGTCAATAGCTGCTATGCGGCCTTGTTTATGGGATAATGATAGGGAACAGACACATTTTTTTCCTGAATATTTTCTATTGTGGATAGTTAAATCCATGGCTGTGGAACCCACACATCTGGAGGGCCAACTGTATTCTCATAAAAATGGATCCATTTAAAGTTATGAAAACACATGGGTCGGAATAAACATTGGGTATCAAAGTGAAGTTTAACATGTTGGGATGACAGGAGGACATGACAGGCAGTGTGGGATGGAGTCAAGTGTCAGAGGGCTCGGGAACCCCCCGTCAGCGCTCCCTGGAAGCTGGCTAAGGATCCAGAGCTGTTGAATAAGACGTCTCTGGGTGGAGTCCAGGCATCTGCATTTATAGCAAACTCCTCAGGGCATTCCTGCATGTCATGAAGCTGTGACACACCTCTCTCCCACACCCCCGTCCTTATCCAGGCCCAGGACAAACAACATCAACAACAACAACAACAACTACAACAGCTGCCAGTTGGCTGGTGTAACACTGGGTTGTCACTCTTTTGGCTTCATGTCAGGGAAGGACATAAGAGAAGGGACAGAACCACCACTCAGGGAGCCTCCCTGTGCCTAGGCCTGTGCTGTGTTCGATACTCGATCCTGACCGTGAGGCAGGTCTTATCATGCCCATTTTACAGATACATGACTTGGCAAATGGTGGTGGCACAGACCTGGGCATGTGAGGACTTTGGCTGTGTCCTTCAAGGCCAGGTGCTCGTGATGTGCAGATATTATCCTTGAAGATAAAAGACCTTTAGTGAAGTTCTCTGGATTTGGTGAAATCAAACCCTATTGGTTACAGAGGAGTAGAGGAAGGAAGCAGAGTGAAGAAACTGAGGTTCGAGTCCAGGTCAGTCTTACTCTGGAGACCGTGGGCTTTTCCACGGTGCCCTGCTGTGAACTAAGGCTAACGCCCTGCTTTTCACTCACCCTAGGCATGTGCAGGGCGGTACACAGACCCACCCCTGGGCTCCTTTTACACTCCCCATCACAGTTTCTCTCACATTCCGTGGAAATGGGGTTCCCCTTGGTGGAATGAGCTAGCTGCGAAATAAAAGCTAAGAAAAATATAACAACGGAAAAACCCCAGGAGACAGGAAATATTTTCAAAAAAGTGAGGGTGAGACTGGCTAGCCAATCATACGGATCAAGCTTCTATATTAGAAAGGCAAAATGGAACCCGCACTTGCTTTATTTATATGGGGGAATATCAAAGGCCTTCCATAGAGTGTTCTTCACCAAAAAAGGTTATAGGTGGGCTGTCCAGTTCCCAACAGGTTACGCCCATCTCTGCAGCTACTATGAGGGATCTTCCTAGTAGGGCAGAGCTAGAGTCATGTGCTTTGGGCAATCTATTGCGTGGAAGCGCCAAGGATAATTCTCAAGGTTAAACTTAAAATCTCCCTGGCTGCCATACCCAGAGAAGACCCTCAAGTAATTCATGAGTGGCTCCCCCAACAGTCCTTGGGCTTCACATGTAGGTGGCTTCCAGACCCACGAGTTCTGCACCTATGGGTTCTACATCCTCAGATCAACCAATAATCAAAAATATCTGGAAAAAAAACTGTCTGTAGTGAATATATACAGACTTAGCCAATAGAGAATAACAGCCATTCTGGTAACCTTTACACTGTATCAGGTATAGTGAGTCATCTGGACATGATTTAAAGTATTTCAGAGGATGTGCATGGGTTATATGCAGATGCTGCATCATTTTACATGAGGGAATTGAGCATCTGCAGGTTTTAGTATCCGCAGTGGATCCTGGAGCTGATGCCTCATGGGCACTGATAGATGGCAGTGCCTAGTGTAGGTACCTCATAGGAAGTGGTTATTGATGACCTAAATAGGGAACAATTTCCCAGCAATGAAGTACTTATTGAATTGCTACGATCAATAGCTGTGCTAATGATAGTGTCCCCAAGGATAGTGACCCCAGTGATTGAATTAGTCAGGGTCACCACTGGTGGGTTAGCCCAGGTGATGACTTGTAGGTCCTGTCATCGACACTGCTTGAACCTCAGTGACCTAACAGTTAAGTATTTATTTTGTGGTCGGATCCTGGCCGGGTGACTGTTTGAGGTATATTTTTATCCAAGTGGTCATTTGGGGATCTGGCTCCTTCCATTTTGTGACACTGTTTTCCTAACCAAGTGGCTTCTGAAGTCATTGTGGAAGGGGAACAGAAAGTGTGGTAATAGCTCCGTGGGTTTTGTGACCGTCCCATTGGCCAAAATCCCACTGACCCGACTGCAAGGGACAGCAAGAAATGCAGTCTGGCATCCCTAGGAAAAAAGAGGAAACGGGACTGGGGCGCATCTGACCAGGACCTTGGCAAGCTGCAGAGGAGGCTCTGCTAAGCCTCAAGCCCACTGGAGGCCTGTGGGCGGCTCACAGAGTGGTGGGAGGCTGAAAACCAGGGTGGGACCCGGCAGGGCTGGACAGTGCACCGGCACCAGCAGCGTCCCTAACAGCGCGGACTCCAGCTGTGGGTGGGCTCCCGACACCCCCCGGGCTTTGGAAGACGTCCAGCACCTCCTGCATCTCTGTGCCGCATCAGAGGCCACAAGAGAATGACGACTCCTAGGTCTCCACCAGGGCCCTAGACTCAGTACTGGGATAGATCAAGTGTCCGCCTCCATGGGCCTCCAGACTGACCCGGACAGCCTAGGACTAGTGGAATTCTCCTCAGACTATCAGGAAGGACAGCGGGAGGGGGCAGGGGGCAGGGAGAGGGAGACCAGAGCCTTTCACATCCTGTTAAAATAAAAAAAGGACCTGTTTCCATCTTCTCGTCATTCCCTTTCTCCTCGCCCCTCCTCCTCTCCTTCTCCCTTTCCTCCTCATTCTTCTTCTCCCTCTCCCTCTCCTACCCCATCTCCTTCTCCTTCTCCCTCGTCCTCTCCTTCTCTCTTCCTCGCCCTCTCCTTCTTCCTCTCCTCCTCCTCCCTCTCTCTCTCCATCTCCTTCTCCCTCTCCCTCTCCTTCTCTTTTTCTCTCCCTCTCCCTCTCCCCCTCCCCCNTCTCTCTCTCTCTCCCTCCCTCTCTCTCTCCCTCCCTCTCCTCCTCCTCCTCTTCCTGCAGTGCCCAGTGTCCAGCTCAGGGATACACTTTACCACTGAGCCACACTCCCAGTCCCACAAAGGACTTTTTCTGTTGTCCAAACTTGCATAATGGAATTGCATGCAGAAGATTGGTGGAAAGTCAAGCCAGATCGGTGGATGCCCACGGGACTGTATGTGTCAACTTTTTTCTTTGCTTATTGGACCATTTATTCGTCAAGCATGACTTGTGTTCACTTTGTACTGGGCTTTAGGCTCCAGGACCAGATAGTGAGTTTGACGAGATTCCTGTCCTAAAGGAGGGTTAACACGAGTGTTTTCAAATATGGACTCTAAAGAGGCAGAAGCAGGACTGAAAACAGTCAGGGAGCTGGACAGGGCAGGAGTTGACAGATAATGCATTTGACCTGAGTCTCAGGGAGGTGAGATGACAGGCTGTAGTCCCACAACTAGTCAGCCACTGACTGGGGAAGCTGACTGTCTCTTCAAGTTCGTGTTCAGAGGCCTCCCTTCACTCAGAGAAGCTGTGTGCAAAGTGGACAGGGACATAGTTGCTGAGGACCATGAGGAACGCATAGGATTTAGGGTCCTGAATTCTCTACTTGCTAAGTAGAGGCCTGGTCTAGAGCCACCTTCATCTTCTTTCTGTTTATGAAAACTGGATAATAACACTTAGTGTCACTGAGAGACTAAGAGACAGAGAAGCCAAAGGATTAAAGTGCCCTCTGTCAGGCAAGACTCAGCAGGTGCTCAGGGGACAGAGTGGAAGCCATCCTGTGTGCAAGAGAGAAGTGGGTTAAATCCCTAGGCACTTGGCTACAGATGTGCTCAGAATACAGAGAAGAGAGTGCACAAGACTTGTGGGCAGGAGTCAAGGGCTTTGTGAGGACCAGTGGTGACCAGGCTGGAAACTGGCTTTATTACGAGAGTTCATGGGTCCATGTCAAAATACATGTCAGCTCTATATTTTGGGGCAAGGTTAAGTTGTTTAACTTTATTAAACCTAAGTTTCTTCTGCTGTAAAATGGGGGTAATACTTTTGGGGTCCTTCTGAGAATTAACTGAACTAATGCTTAGCCTAGTGCCTGACACTTGGTTGCAGTACCATGAGTATTATTCCTAATGAACTGAGCCTTAAACAGTGATCATACGAATCCTGCCTCATTGTAGTTGTTGTAAGGATTAGATAAGTGGTTCTATGTTAGTGTCCAGCATAGTGTGAGCACACAGAGGATGTTAATTTCCTAGCTGCCCTTGCCGGCCAGGGCAGGGCCTGTGCATGGTCCCACTATAGTTTGGGGCTTGAGTTAGTTTGATTAGGAAAAAGCCATCTGGGAAGTTGACAACAGATTGATGGGTTGAAGTGGGGCCATTCTTAGAAGGGGGATAGCACTGGTGAAAACAGGGCAAGGTAAAGTAGTGCCAATCAAGGAATTCGAACCTGTTCAAACTTCCTAATCAAATAAGCTCCATTTGTCTCCCCCTGGTGGCCGCCAGAAGCAAACACAGCTCTCTCCTTGGGGAGAGGCAACAGCTCCCACACCAGCGGTCACCTCTCTCATCTCCGGGTCCCAGGGGTGTGCTGTGGCTGTGATTCAGCCCTGCAGAATGATTCATGACCTCTCTCCACAGCAGTGACTTGCTCTTGTGACATTTCCTGAGGAACAACACACAGCGGCTCAAGAACCAGCCTGGAAACCGGAGAGAGCTGGTTATTTAATCTCTTTTCTCTGGATCCACCCAAACCGGCCCTTTGGCCTCTCCTTCAGGGATACTTCCAAGTATTCTCCCCCTTTCGGTGTCATTTTTGGCAATAATCATATATCAGAGATGACACCACCATTTTGGTCACGGTTCCGGACTCCCCACAATTTAACTCATTTGATCCCTCAATTATACAGGTCTGTACGGAAAAACCGACACCGACATTTCAGATGAGGAAACCGAGGCACCGTGAGGCTGCGTGACTTGCCCGCAGGACTGCTGCTGGTACATGGCAGAGCCACTTCCAAACCCAAGCCCCCTGGCTCCAGACACCAAGCTCCTGGCCCCTGGCTGCCAGCCACCTGGTCACACTGCTCTTGCACCGTTGCCCATGTGACTGGACTTGAGCATGTAAGACACTGTCCTCACACTTTGCCCATGGGAAAATCCCCGTGGGGAGCCAAGGCTTTCTAAAGGCCTGTTGGCGATCCAGACCCGCACTGCTCGCCATGGGGACCCCAGGTGTGGGAAGAGGGCACAGGTTTTGAGACTGGATCTTCTACTTCCTGGTTCCTGGGTCTCCTATGAGACCTTTCAGCTTCCCCAAGTCGCCTTCTCTGTACAATAGGTCTAATGATCCCGACTCATCATGGTCGTGGTGAGGATGAGGTGACATGGCTGATGTTAGCGCCTGGGCTCAGCAGGTGTTCCTCCAAGGACTGGCCCAGGTTAAGGACAAGGCCTCAGGTGTGTTCTAATCTCCTGTGGCCGCAGCATGGGGTGACCCTAAGGGACAAACCAGAGGTTGATGGCACTGTCCTTAGTCATAGGTGCCAGGTGAAAATGAGATGTGGGGGGTCAGGAAAGGATACCACTGAGTGAGCAGGAGCCCCATGATTACATCGCCTTGGACACACACTCCTTCCACGGGTTGGGGACGAGCCCCCAGGGGAGATTACTGGGATGCTGAGTTCTTCCAAGCATCAGCCTTCTTATCACCTTGACCATTTCTACAGGTGCTCGGCTGGGTTCCAGCCAGGCCAGGGGCTGTGTGTGAGCAGGTCCCAGGTGACATTGTTGTGTCCTGGGCTTCTGGAAGGCAGACTCTGGGGGCAGCAGGGTGAGGCAGGAAATAGCTCTCAGAACCTGTAGAGCCTGGTCCAAGTACTCTGTAGAGGGGACGCTTTCCTTCTGACGTGGAAGAAAGGACAGGGATGTCCAGGGAGGCTTTGTGACAATTCTACTAGGCCCCTCGGGTTCTTACCACTGCGGGAATAAGATGGTGTTCATCGAGGGGCAGGCCAAAAGGTGGCAGGCCCGGCTCTAGTGTTTTCTCCAAAAATGAAATTGATGACGCTTGCTTAACCCAAATCTCTCTCTTCCTGCTTTGAGCACTTTGATGTTGTCTCACTTTCCATCCGTAGAGCCCATCTGTCTCATTACTCACCACCGGTGACCTGAAATGCAGAAGCTGTCCCTGTTAAAAACCACCTGGGAGCCCAGAGCATTTCCACATCATCCTCTGAGTCACCCGGCAAGTGAAACCCGGAGAGGTCAGCAGGGCTCACCTGGGCTGCCCCCGCCCCCAGGTGCTGCTGTGGTCTACGGCAGGGCGGCCTCTGCTGGGCTCTGCACTCTGTGCCCTGCCTGGAATGTTCCCTCCCTGTTCCTTCCCTTTCAGGATAACCCATTAACCCATGAAGACTGAGCTCAGGTGTCTGCTCTGAGAAACCTTTCCTGCCTCTCCCTGAGGTCCTTACCAGTAAGCCTGCCTCTCCACCCTCTGGTGCCTGCAGCACTTCAAGTTCCTCTATAGTATAGTCCCCAGGGTTGGTCACCATCTGTCTTCTACCAGACTGTGAGCCACTTAAGGGCAGGGACCATATCTTAGCTCCCATGTAGTCTGAACATCTGGCACATGGTCAGTGCTTTGAACCTGCATTTTGCATGCATGATTCATGATATGGCTTGATTTCTGTGATGGTCGCATGCCCACTCAATTGCTGGTCCTTGGAATCTAGATGATGGAAGATTCTACTTTATAATAACAGAAGTTTACACAGTCTCTCCTTGAGTGATATTTGTGGTTAGAGGTGACTTTCTATTCATCCATCCTATTCTGCTATTGTGCCTTTGTTAGAAAAGCCATAACAGTAATGATAACAAATTATATATCAGTTAGAACTAAGCTCAGATGTGGATGGTAGAAATCTCAAAATGGCAGTGGCCAAATATTGATTTCTCTCTTATGTCAATGTCCTTAGACAATCCAATCCAGGACTGCTATGATGCTTCTGCTCCACAGTTCTCAGGACCTGGGCCATTTTAACCTTCCTCTTTACTCCGTCTCATTTAGCCAGTGTGCTCCTGGCCCAAGTTGTACTTTGAGTAGTCACATATACTTCTAAAAACAGCATGGAGGAAGGTGAAGGAGGGGCCTGACAAGTGTTTCTAAAGGAAGTTCCCAGAACCTACCATATGATACTTTATACATCTACCATTGGTGGGATTTAGTCATGTGACCATACCTACCTGCCAGGAAGTCTGGGAAATGTAGTCTATATTGTGAACAGCCATGATTCCAGCTATGGAAGGGGAGGAAATGAAACTGAGGAATAGTAATGGAATTTGCTACAGCATTGGTTAGTACTTTACCTATCACTTTCATGCCCATTGTCAGGGCTGATACTCATATGGTTGACCTTGATCAAGGACACGCAGGGCATGTAGCTGAGTCAGACCTGGAGCTGTTCTGATGCCACACTCTCACTTCTGTACTGGCCTCCTTCCCACTCTGAGGTGCAGTTGCCTTCTTGGTAGCCACCCACTGGTCCTGGTGTGTCAGCTTGGTGGAAAGATAGGGGAACAGCCTTTTCCGGGTAGTCATTGCCTCACGCCCTGGGCCATGATGCGTTATGAGCACTCTGCCATTCGATGCCCCCAGCATGGTGCCGGGAGCACAGAAGTAATCAATCAATGGTGGAAATGAGAAGTCACTGTGGAACTCTCCTTCTTCTTGTCTAATTGTAGGGAGGTGTATACTCAGGCAGCAAGTTAGTCTTTACATCTCTGTAGCTCCCAACCAGCTCCACAGGTTATGGAGGAGTTGACAGTTCACAAAGCCGTGCTGTTTAGGAAGGCCTCTCTATAGCACACACAAAGGTTTTTAATACCCCATGGGCACTTTCCAAGGGGGTGTCCCTTAGATACCATTGACCTTTTCAAAGCTTGGGAGTGTTGTCCTCATTTTAGAGATGAAAACTGACGTTCACAAAGATTTAATAACTTTCAGAAAAGATTAGAATTGTGCCTGAACTTACTTGCCTGGCTTCCAGTGGCTGTGGACTTGGGATTTCTCCCTTCTTAATTGTTCCTTGGACATCAATGAATTACCGACAATGGGTGCACAGGGCTGCTTAGCGGGGGCACCAGGAAGGGTCAGGTGATGATACCCAAAGTTTCCTTGGAAATTCAGGAAACACTGCAGAATCGTCCAGGGCTGGGCAGTGTGTGGGCATGTGAGGAGATGGACTGGCTGAGGCTGGGAGTCCCCACTGAGGACTGGGGAGACCAGAGGCATGGGAGATGCAGAAGGGAGTGGGGATAGACTGTCTCTGGCTCCTTTTGCTTAGCTTTTTATCCAATGCAGGTGCAGAATAGGAGGAGTTCAAACCTTGGTTGTTCCATCTATTTCCTCTCTGAGGTGAAGTTGACTTCTTGGTAGCTACCCACCGGTCCTGATGTATTCCTCTCTGTGTCACCAAATTTTTTAAAACGCAGGGACCAACAGAAGCCTCACCATGAGGATTTAACGAGATGATCCATGTGTAACACATTCTTGCCAAGTGTTAGCTATGATATTCATCATGAATATTTTAGAACAATTAATTATACGATAGGGGTTATTCCACTTAGTAGGAGAATGGGGTGGATGCCTAGATGGTATTTTAAAATATTATTTAAAAACACATCATTACCTACTTTGATTACCATTCGTTTTATTATTAGTGGAAATACTCAAGGTGGAAGCTGTAGACATCAATGTGGGCATTTCTCATTGTGTCCAGCAGGTGGCACTCACGTTGTGTTTAAATTCTGAAAAAGGTTTAAGCGTTCAATACATATTCATATTTTCTATTTTTACCAGGCAGAGTAAGAAAAAAAAAATCTTAGGAAAGGCCATTGTCTGTGCCATGGGGAGATAATTAGGGTATGTAAAACAGCTGATACAGTAATTAATACGAGCAGGGGCTGGTGAGTCTGGAAAAGCTTTATGCAGAGCTCAGGAGAGTAACTGACCTCACAGGCACAGGAGGAAAGCCAGGAGCTCCCACGCAGCGGCAAAGGTGTGTTCTTACTCAGCTGGATTTAGAACCAAACCGGGGAGCCCTGGAGCTGTGTTTCTGAGCTGCACCTTTGGAGAGGTCAGTTCTGCAAGGGCCAATCTCCAGTGCCTGTTCTATTCCTATTTCCATGGCTGAAGGCGATGGCTGGCACACAGTAGTGGTGCAATAAGCGTGTGTGGAGTGAGCATGACACATGGGAGGTCTTGAGTGGAGGCCTGCCTCCTCACTATCCTGGACAGGCTTGGAGAGTCTGAGGTTTTGTCGCCATTCGGTCCTGTGGGCCTGGGGATCACCCTCCTCTTGGGTGTCATTGACTATCTGTGTGAAATGGAGAGCTGGGTGTGGATACTGTGACCCTGGAAGTATTCTATATGCACACATCCTCCAAGTCAGGAGGAACCGAGTGAGCATGGGCAGGTGCGGTCACTTGGTGCCATTTGGGTAGAGAATCAGCACGAGTCTCCTGAGAAGAAATCTGAGGCTGTCTAGGGATTACATGATCAGAGCCTAATTGCTGGGCCTGCCTGGACCTGCTGCATCATCGTGAAGAGGTGACTGAACTTCACTGTTATTCTTTCAAAGGGGTGTCTTTCATATTTATTTGAATGGGTAATGGGACGGCGTGGTCCTCAGGAACTTTGTATTCCAGGTGTTGAGTCTATTCCTTGTGTTAGAGGTGGCAAGTAAAGGGACATCGGGGGACATGTCATTTTGATTTTATCTCTAATAGATCTCTCATCTGACCTACTTTCCAGATCAATTTGGACCCCACTGAGGGGCTTTTCTTTTAAAGCACAATCTTTCTCTTCTCACTCTTGATGGTGTGGCACTCACAGAGCTGGGCTGCTCAGGTCTCTCAAGAGATCATGCTACAGGAAGCTCAGGGGACTGACAGTCCCCAGCTGTGGCCCTGCGAGTTCGGAAGCTGTGCCTTCCTAGGCTGCTTCTAGCTACTGACTGGGCTTGGCAGGTGTCCTGCTCAACTCTAGATTTTTCCCAAGGAGTAGCTCTGCTTTTGCGATTTTTTATTTTGGTTGAAACGTTCTCAGAACTTCCTCCCTACCTCCTCCTTCTCTCCCTCCTGTCACTCTGCAATCAACCTGAGTGCCTGTCTGAATGCCCTCCATCTCCTCTGCTCCTTCCCTCTATCCTGCACTGGTAGGGAATCTCTAATACTGTCTTGGCCATGCTTCTTGGAAGACCAGAACTGGCATCCCAAGCTACTGTGGGATCAAGTCCTGCCTGGGTTTGACCATTGTCTGTTTTCTTGACCACACAGACTGACTTTCCTCTTTATTGGTTTGCAGAAAGCAAATAGTAAAGTTCCAAATGTCAGCTATTTAAACAAGAGGGGATTTGTTACTCAGTCCGCAGGATACAGGTGACTACAAGAGTGTCTAATTATACTGCGTCCATATTAGTCAGCTTTGGCTTGATGATGCGGCAGTTCAAACCTCAAAGGCCCAGTGGCTGACAAGCCCAGAGGTGCCTTGCTCTTACTTTACATGCCAGATGTGATCCACATTTCTTCCTCATCCCAGGATCTTGCTCTTGTGGTGGAGAAAAAGGACCAAAACAACAACAACAACAGCATGGAACGGTGCTTAGCAATTCTCCTGGGGGTGGTGCATATCACTGTTATTTGCATTTCATTGTCTTAATCAAGTCCTAGAACCAAACCTGATAACAGTGGACAGAGGTACAGTTGTCCCCCAGGGAGGCAGTGTAAGTGACATAGCAGTGGTGGGGTGTATAATCCCCTTACCTCAAGGATGGTTAGTATTATGGCTTAGATATGATGTGTCCCCCAAAAGCTCCTTGTGAGACAAGGCAAGAATGTTCAGAGTGGAAATGATCAGATTATGAGAACTTTACCATAATCAGTGGATTGATCCACTGATATGGTGAACTGGGTGGTAATTGTTGCAGGTGGAGTGTGGCTGAGGGCTCGCTCATGGGGGGCATGCCTTTGGGAAGTGTACTTTGTTGCTGGAGCCCAGAGCTCTCTTTGCTCCCTGATTGCCATCTCCTGAGCTGCTTTCCTTCTCCATGCCCTTCCACCACCATGTTCTACCTCACCTTCGGTCCAGAGCTACGAATTGGTTGTCTATGAACTGAACCTCCAGAACCATGAGTCAAAATAATTGGTTCCTCTAAGTTGTTCTTGTCATGTCTTTTGTTCACCAGCAATGACAAAGCTGACAAAAAGGAAAAAAGAGAAATTGGTACAGAGAGAGGGCTTTTTTTTTTTTTTCCTGTGACTAACTTGACCATGTGTTCCAGAAATCTTTGAAGATTTTTTGGTTTGTGGAAGGAATTTTGGAAAGTTTAGAGACACAAGCTAAAAAAAACTTTTGAATATTGTGGAGCTGAATCGGTGATTCTGGTAGGAACTCAAAAGACCAAAAGGCAGAGAGGAAAGAGGAGGAGGATGCTACTGGAATTCAGACTAGAGGCCATTCTTGTTGCTTTCTGGCAAAGAAGGTGTCTACATTTTGCCCTTGTCCTGAGACTTTCTGTGAGGCAGAATTTAAAGATGATGCACTAAATCAATCTAAAATTCAAGGCAGCACAACATTCAGGGTGGCATGGCATTGCTGGCAACTTTTAACCAGGTTTACTCTGATAATCAGGAGCAGAACGACTTGAAAAATTTGAAATTTGCTCAGAAAAGTGCAAGGCAGGTGTGGTTATTAAAGAGATGACAGCCACTAAAGAAAGGCTAAGCACTTTTCCCAGAAACAGTGGGAAAGATGGCTTAAGAGCATTGCAGAGATTGGCTCAAGGGTGTAAAAGTAAAAGTTCCTTTGAGAACAGACTAGGGGGGCACCCTGCTTGCACAGTGGGGTCTAGGAAGTTTTTTTCACCATACTCAGACACCCAGGCACTCAGAGGTTGCTGCAGCCATGGTCCCTGGAGGCTTGGCCACTGATCAAGATGATGGTAGACCTTGGTATTAGCCATGTGGTGCTGGCCGTGCAGGACTGCAGGATTCTGGAGTCAGGGAGTCATGGAGGATTCCTCTGAGATCTCAAAGGAACACCTGGGAGGCTGGGCAAAGTGTAGCAGGGTAAAGTCCCTGCAGAGTGTACAGAAGGGGTGATGCATAACGATGTGAGAAGAAGTCTACAGCTGCAGTTAAGACCCTGAGATTAAGTGATGCCAGTAACATGGAATGTCTCCAAAGAAAGCTGCAGTAATGGTTCAAAAAACAGCCAAGAGAGAGGCCACATGGGCTGAAACCAGCCAGGCCATAGGGGCAAAACCGCACAATGGCTTTAGAGAGCACTTCATGTGCCCTGTGCCCCAGATGCTGAGTGTGGAGCTCCAGGACTTATTTGCCCAGTGGGATTTCAATCTTGCTTTGGTCTCATCTTTTCTTTCTATGCATGCTTTTCCCTTTTGGAAAGGAAAAGTTTACTCTACGCCATTACTTACTGGATGTATGCAATTTTCTTTTGATCTTTACAGGGGAGAAAGGAGCTGAGAGTTTGCCTTGTGTCTCAGAAGAGACTTTGGACTTGGACTTTTGGATAATGCTGAAACTGTTAAGACCATGGCGACTCTTGAAAATGGACCAAGTGTATTTTGCATTGTGAGATAGCCATGAGCTTTTGAGGGCCAGGGGTCAAATGTTATGGTTTACATATGAGATATCCCTTAAAAACTCATAGGTGAGACAATGCAAGAAGGTTCAGAGGTGAAATGATTAGATTATAAGAGTCTTGATGTAATCAGAGGATTAATCCATTGTATGGATTAACTGGGTGGTAACTCTTTATAGGTAGGGCGTGGCTGGAGGAAATAGGTCACTGGGATCATGTTTTTGGGATTTATATTTTGTCCCTGGTGAGGGGAGCGTTTTCTGCTTTCTGATTGTCACATGCTGCTTTTCTCCTCCATGCCCTTCTACCATGAAGCTCTGTCTTACCTTGGGTCAAAAGCTATGGAGTCAGCTGTGAAAGAAAAGTGACCACAACACTCAGAGCAACCAAGACATCTTTATTGCAGCAGTGCAACAAAGAGAAAAGAAAGAAGGAAAGAAGTGGCGGGGGGAGGGGACAGCTGGGGAAGGCTTTTATAGCCCTTCTGCTGTGCTGCCTGAATCTAACAGGGTCTCTGGGTTTGCAAGCTGCCTTGTTGGCACACAAGGGGGTTAAGTGTTCGGCCTTGAGTGGCGGGCTACTGTTCAGCCTTGAGCAGGGGGGCGAAGCACTCAGCCTTGAGCGGGGCTTGGGCGTTTGGGCTTGAAGCAAACAGGTGATAAAGAATCAGACAGAGGGTTTGAGCGGCCAGGTCATCCTGCAGCTAACTTTGTTTGGCATGACCTGCAGACAGCTTACTCAGCCTGTCCTGCACCCAACAAGCTGACCATGAGCGAATCCTCGGAAACCATGAGCAAAAGTAAACTTTTTCTCTT
Source organism: Marmota marmota marmota (assembly GCF_001458135.2). Lineage (NCBI taxonomy): Eukaryota > Metazoa > Chordata > Mammalia > Rodentia > Sciuridae > Marmota > Marmota marmota. The sequence continues at coordinate 23,453,823 of NW_025999949.1, forward strand.
CTGTTTTTTCTTGTCAGATGTTTTGGTCATAGCAATGAAAAACTGACGGAAAGAGTGAACTATTAGGAGCAATAACATAACATGTTGTTGATCCTCATTATTCACAGACTTTGTACTTATGAATCTTTCTACCTGCTAAAATTTATCTGTAATCCTCAAATCAATCTCATTTGCATACATGCACAGAATAGTGAAACAATGGGGTTTTCCGGTGTGCACATTCCAAGCTGAGGCGTAATAAAGAGATGCTCTGCCTCCTTTCACTCTTCTACAGAAGAGAGTGAAGGACGGGCACTGCAGGGGGTGGTGTAGTTCAGGACAAGGAACTCTGACACGGGACCCGTTGAACTGGGTTCATAGCACAACTATGGCACCTGTCTGTGTGATAGCCACAGGAAAGTTATTTAACACTTCTGGACCTTATTTATTTTTTGCAGAATAGAAAGAAACTAGAATCTAACAGGATGAAATTGTTTTTATGATTTAAGATTATAATCTATGTGAGATATGTGTGAGCATGTGTTTATTGTATTATTCAGGTTTGTATTCCTGTAACAAAATCTGAGGCAATTTGCTTATAAAAAGCAAAGGTTTACCCCTAGGAGTGATAAATAAAAATGTCTCTAGACATTGCCAAATAGTTTCTGGGGATATTGTCCCTGGTTGAGATCCCTGGGTCCAAGACAAAAGTCTTCCCCATGTGAAACAAAGTCTACTGTTTTTTTTTTTTTTTTTTTTTTTTGTTTGAGTGTGTGTGTGTGTGAGATTAGTTGAGTAGCTATGTCTAATTCTGGGGTTTGGTTAGTGTCATGGGTTGAATGGTAAGCATGCTCCCCCCGCCAACAAAAAAAGTTGTGTCCATGTCTTAACCCCTGAAAATTATGAAAGTGAACTTATTTGAAAATGGGTCTTTGCAGATCTAGTTAAGGACCTTGAATTAAGGACATTCTGGATTATCCCAGTGAATCCCAAGCTCATTGACAACTGTTCTGGTAGGAGATGGAAGAGAAGACAGACATCCAGAGAAGGCCAGGTGGAGACAAGTACAGAGAACAGAGCCACAGGCTGAGGTGCTTGGAGCCAACGCCGTGAAAGGCAAGGAAGGTCGCTCTCCTAGAGACTTGAAGGGAACATGGATCCATCAACACTTTGATTTGGACTTCTGGCTTCTGCAACTGTGACAGAATATGCTTCCTTTGCTGTAAGCCATGTAGGGTAATTTATTACTGCAGCCCTAAGAAGTCAATAAAGTTACAAACCCATCTGGACTTTCATACTTAGCCACATTAGGCATCATTAATAATAAAGGTGATAATTTATGTTAAAAAAAAAAGACTAAAGTTTTGCTGGGCTCAGTGGCACCCGCCTGTAATCCCAGCGGCTTGGGAGGCTGAGGCAGGAGGATCATGAGTTCCAAGCCAGGCAGCGTTAAGCAACTCAGTGAGGCCCTGTCTCTAAATAAAACACAAAATAAGGCTGGGGATGTAGCTCAGTGGTCGAGTGCCCCTGAGTTCAATCACCGGTACCAAAAAAAAAAAAAAGACTAAATTTGCATTTCACTCATGATTCTGGAGGTTCTAGTATAAGACTAGGTGGCCCCTCTGCCTTGGGTCTCTGGCGAGGTCTCTGGGAGGAGGAAGTGTGCACTATAGCAAACTGATCAGTTTATGAGCCAAGGACTAGAGAGAGACGGAGACTGGGTTCTACAATGTCCTTTGAAGGTATGCCCCCTTGACCTAAGTACCTCCCACTGGGTCCCCACTTCTTAAGGTTCACCCTGGGACCAAGCCTTTAACTCATGGACACTTGGGGAATCTCATCCAAACCACGGAACCTTTTCCTCTCTCCGCCTGGATATGGAAATGTGTAACACAGCGCACATTTCCCCTGGGATCGAGGAGTCAGAATCGGCTGATTCAGTTTTGCAATGACCTTACACAAGACAACTACTGTGAATAGCGAGAGTCAGCTGTATCTCAGGGTCACTGGAGGGCCCAAGAAAGAGCACCTCTATTTACCAGATTATGAGCCAATTGAGAAATAACACAAATGACTAGGATATGGAGAACAGATGCTGCCTATGATACTGATGAGATGGTGGAGGCTGCAGCCGAGGCCCCAGGTGGGCTGGCTTATCTCTGCCCACAGTCTAGCCTCACGGGAGGTTTTGTTCTGCAAAGCACACGCACTTTCTCAAGTCACTGCTGCCCTTCCGTCTGGGAGGACAGGGAAAGGAAAAGGGACCAATGACCCTGATTTAAAGCCTTTGATGGAAATACGAACCAGTGACTATAGGACAAGGATCAGGAGCCTCATCTTGTCTCTGCAGAGAGGATTAAGTGGCAAGGGGCCCGAGTGTTTGGGGAAGGAAGGAGCATTCCCATCCAACACCGGCAGTAGAAGGTCCAGTCCCAGACTCAGGGGATGAGCGGGGGCTTCTTTCCTGTCCCTGCTAAGTGCCCATTGCTGCTCTGGTGTCTGATGTCTAACATGCACTTAAGAAAAGGCAATCCCAGTCTGGTGGCCCTCTCTGGCTAGTTTCCCCTTACAGGTTGTGTGTTTAGAATCACAGGCCTATGGCTGCAAATCAAAATCATTTCTGGCTACTTATCCCCAGTGAATTTGAATCTGTGGTGGAGTTGATCCCTAAGTGGTTTGCAGGAAGAAGGAGGGGACACCAGCTGTTGATCAGGACCTCGGGCCACAGGGAGAACTGTTGTTGGCTGCTGCCACTGTCACCTAGTCAGGCACTCTATGCAAGCAGGGAACTGGGGCATGAAGATTGACAAGTGTCGTCCAAGGATCAGGGAGAGAACAATTCTTCTTTGTTCTTTATCTTTTGCTGAAGATTTGCTTGGTAGCTTTTAAAGGCTAAGAACTAGAGATGTCTCCTTGGTGACAAAGTCTCACTAGGGCAAAGGTGGGTTGCCAGTGTCACCTGGAGGTGTTCAAAATGGCGGATTCCAAGTGTGTGTGTGTGAGTGCTTTAGGCCACCAGGGTGAAGTTGCACAGCAGAGGGGCTTTCAGCCCAGACATTTGCTACTTTATATTTTTGAAGTCTAAAAATCCAAAATCAAGTTGCTGGCAGGGCCATGACCCCTCTGGAGGTAACAGAGGCTGTGACCCCTCTGAAGACTCTCGTGGTGGTGGCTGGTCTCTGGGCTCCTGTGGACAAGGCCCCATGGCCTCTCCTTGGCTTCTGGCTGCTAACAATCATTGGTGTCTTTGTCTTGTAGATTCATTCCTCCAATTCCGCTTCAATCTTTACATGGCCTTCTCCCCTCTATCTCTGTGTTCAAAATTCTCTCTTATAAACATGTCAGTTAGTGGGCTAGGGTCCATCCTAATCCTTTATGACCTCATCTTTCAATTATATCAGCGAAGATCCTATTTCTAAGTAAGGTTCCACTTACATGTTCTAGGTGTTTGTGGATTATAGGGGAATATTATTCAACCCAGAACAGCAAGTGAACATCTGTGTGGAATGTGTCCCCAACAGGCTCTCCACACTTATAGGACCCTGTGCCTCCCCTGTTACTGCTCAGACTCCACAAATGTCTAGGGCTCTAAGAGTTTTTACAGACTTTTTTGTCCCTTATTTATTCTAATTCTATCAACAACTAAAAATTGTATTAATTTACCCATGGATAAGATGAAACTAAGGCTCAGGGGGTAAAGTCTCTTTCTGAAGGTCACAGAGCTTGTGTGTAGCAACAGCAGGTCTGTCCAGTTCTGTGTTCAGCACACACAGTCCACATAACTTTTAGCTATAAAAAAGCAGCACGATTCTCCCAACCCTTTTTCGTAAATGAAGGAAACAGCCCTTCTAGTTTTTAAACTAAAGTTGTTTGGCACTGTTGCCTTTTCAATCAATCGAGCAATCAAACCTTCAATCTGTCAACTAATATTGACTACCTACTATGTGTGAGGCTCTGCTGGAAGGCCCTGAGGGTGGAGTGTGAGTGAAGCTGTTTCTGATCTCACGGGGTCTGTGGTCCAGCAACGAGGAGACAGACGTGCAAACAAATGAGCACATCAGCAGATCCTTGCAAACAGTGGAGATGACGGCAGTGGGGACAACAGGCCAGGAATCTAGTGCAGACTGGAGAGGGGGTCTGCAAGGATTCTAGGGAGGTAACATCAGAAAGGAACAAGAAGAAGAGGGGGTGTGGAATGTGACTATGATGTTTGAAGAAACTGTTTTCAGGACAACCTGCCTTGAGCAAGGAGCTTGGTGGTTTGCGGATGAGAAGAAATCAGGGAGATGGAAGAGGAGGCAGCTGAGAGAAGCTGGGGCTTAGGTCTTGGCCCGGGAGGTGGGAAGAAGGGGGGTTGTAGAGAGACCTGAGAGAGGGAACCGAGAGGCCTGGCACAGACACGAGGGCTTCTGAGCCACCGCAGGGGATTGCCTTCCCACCACGGTTCACTTGCTCATGCTCACATCTCGCAGGTGATAAGTGGCAAGTGGCATCAGGAAGGAGTACCCTGCACCTGGTCACCATCATGCGATGAGTCAGCCAGCCTAGTGTTGCTGTGACCACCTGAGAAGAAGGACTTGGGGAGCAGAAGTTTATTTTGGTTCAGTTTCAGGGGGTTAGTCCAAGGTGGGCTGACTATTGCTCCAGGACAAGGCGGGGGGTCATCATGGCAGAAGGGCACAGCCGAGGAGAGCAAGGGGGAGGGACCTCGGGGAAGACGCGCCGTTCCAGGGTACAGTCCAGTGACCACCTCCTCCAACCACACCCACCTGCCTACAGTTACCACCCCGTTAGTTCCTCTGCCTCAGATGGGACTCTGGTAGCCCTTTGTGTTGCTGTCTGGGCGCTGAATTGCAAAGGACCTCAGTGTGCCTTCTGACCGGGAGCAGGGCAGGACATTGCAGATGGGAGCCTGGGAATTTTTAGAAATAAGAGAGGAAATGGCCGAGAACACCTTTGAAGTTCAGTATGAATTTTCTTCTGATGGCTTCATTCAGGAAGTGGTGAATAGCAGTGTGTCCGTGTGCGTGTGGATGTGTGTCGAGTGTGTGCGTGAACCTGTGTGGATGGGGAAGGGCGCAGAGTGTCAGGCCACTATCTTGGAGTACCCCTGGAACATCTATGCTGAGAATAGAATTCAGAGTCAAGTAATGTTGCTGAGCACTTTCCGAGCTCCAGACTCTCTGTGGGGCTTGTCCATCTACCGCACACCTGGGATTCTACCTGGATGCTTCTATGGATCACTGAAGGTGGAACTGTGCTCCCATTTCACCGATGATAAAACCGAGGCTCTGCATTCACTCTGCTCATTGCTTAATCCCTGTGTTGAGATGCTGTTCACAGTTTCCCATTTGTATCCTGCACAGGACTCCCAGGCCTTGAGGGACCCACTGTCTGTGTTCCCAGTGTCTCTAATCCCGAGTCTGGCATTCAGGGGGTGCTCACTGCAGTTTTTTTTTTCTGCAGACCTTTTGTTTAAGTTTCACACAAAAAAGTGCACGTCATAAAGTTATACTTTGATGAATTTTTACACATGGACACACGCTTGTTGCCAGCACCCAGAACCAAAGCAGAACTATTGGTGGCACAGAAGACTCTTCAGTGCCCTGTTCTGGTCCCAAGTTGCTCCTGATTTCCCACCAATGGTTACTATGATCCTGACCTCCAACCCCAAAGCTTCTTTTTAAACTTTGTATGCATGCAATTATATATTCACTCTATATATGGATGCTGGTTTATTCTCAGTGCCACAGGGCATTTCTAAACATATTCCACATTTACTTGTCCATTCTATTTATTTGGGTTATTTTTAGTTTTTGGTTATTATCTATCTACCTGCCTATCAGAATTGATAAGCTCTAACAAAAGTCTTTAGGTGAAAATACTCCATAAATATGAAAGAATAATGACTTCCTACTTGCAGAAATCACTCTTAAGTGTTTTGCAAGTGAAGCCCCTAAATCCTTTATCCTGGGTGAAATCACAGAGTTTGGGAGAACAATTGGGTAAGTAGGAGGACCCCAGGAGTGAGTCCTGGTAGGGAAAGGGGAGGAGAGCTGCAGCGAGGAGCTGGTCCTGGAAGGGCAGGAGTGGGATGGGAGCCAGGGGCCGAGTGGGAAGCTAAAAGGTTGAATGGCCAACGCCAGCCTGGGTCTTCATCTGACAGGTGGTGGGAGTCGTGGTTGGTTTTAGAGCTTGAAATCTTGATTAGTTTTTTTTAAGCTAATTTTTTAAAGGGAAATTAAACCGTCTACGGTTGCCTTGGTGATCAGGGGAGAGTGACAGGGATGGGGAGTTGGGGTGAGAGGTGCTTGTGCTAGCTCCCTTGCGAGTTAATGCGGGTGTTGGTGGAGGGAGCTCTGGAGCTCTGGTGGAGATGAGAAGGCAGGCCAGGAAAAGCCACCATAAATATGGCCCTAGGGGTTGGAACTTGCAGCAAAATGGGTGCAGGGCAAGTGGGTGAATGGGTTCAGGCACGGGAGTCGAGGAAGGGCAGCCACCTAGGGATTTCTATCTCCTCCATGACACTGAGGTCAGGTTATCAATCAGCTGAGAGGCAGGGGAGAAGTTCAGAGGAAAAGAACCAAAGAGGCAGGATCAGGTGTAAACTGGCGGATTCTGAATAAAACACACACACACACACACACAAAAAAAAAAACTATAAAAAAAAAACTATAGGTATCTGGGTACTTATACCCAGGTAAAAGGTTGGGGACTCCCAGAATAAACCCTAATGTTGGCAGTCCTTAGTTAACAAAACATTAGCCTCCTTTCTAGTCTGCTATTTACAGCATTTTGGGGAGGGAGATGCTGGGGATTGAACCAAGGACATTTTACCAGCAGGCAAAGTTGTCCAGGCTGGCCTTGAACTTGCTATCCTCCTGCTCAGCTCCTGAGTCACTGGGATCTATCACAAGCCTGTGATGCCATGCTGGGCTGTGTTGCAGCTTTGTGAATGTGAATGTCCCAGTTCCCTTCCTTCTGTCTGTCTGCAAGGGTGGGTGCAGCTGGGTTCCTGCTGGGTCGATTTCATTGTTCTTTTCAAATAATCAGCTTTCGGCTCTGTTTTCCCTGTTTTGTGTTTTGGTTTCCAATTTACTAACTTTTCTATTATATATTCTCTTCTACTTTATTTGGATTTATTCTGTTGTTCTTTCCCTGCTTGCAAGCTTAGCTCATTAATTTTCCATCTTTTTTCTTTTCTAATGTAATATTAAAGGCTATAATTTCCCTCTAAGTACCACTTTAGATGAATTCTCCAAGTTTGATGCACAATGTTTTGGTTATCATTTAGTTCTAAGTATTTTCTAATTTCCATTTTGATTTATGCTTTAATCTTTAGAAATATATTCAAAAATTTCCAAAGATGATTTTCTTCTGCTTTTTGTTTTGTTTTTTGTTGTTGTTGATTTTTAAATGAGTGTCATTGTGCTGCAGAGTGCTTGGTTATTGCGGTCACCTCTCTTCATATGACATTAGCAAACCGTTGATGATCATCATCGAGGTCAGCAAACTATAGAGGCTGCTGAACCGAATCTTGGCCTGCTTTTGTACATCAAATTTTATTGAAATGTAGCCACAGCCACTCATTTTGAGCTACAATAGCAGGAGTGAGAAGTAGCCACAGAGACCACGGGCCGAGAAACCTAAAATATTATCTGGCCTTTCATGAAACAGTTTGCTGATCCTTGGACCATCCTTTTGGTAGGATGTGAACTGGTGATTCTATGCTCCTTCTTTGAGAATTCTAACTGCAGACCCCTCTTCATTCAAGAGATGGAGTGCTTTACTAAAGAGACGCTTTCCCTACCAATTATGTGGCTGCCCTGATAGATGGCTTGCATAGGAGGAGCAGGGGGTGTGCGTGTCCCCCACCCCCCATTTTATTGACCAGGTTTTAAAAAGGAATTGATTTCCTTAAAATATTAAAAATTTGCCAGTTAAAATTGCTATTATGACATATTTTCTGTTTCACTTCATTGTATCAAATGTTGCTATATTTGTAAACAGATTATATATATTTTGATATTGTGAATATCTATTTTTTACGTTCCTCTCCTTTGCAGTTATCCTCAATGATGCTCAGATTGTCCCAACTTTGGCCAGTGGGCGCCTCTCTGAGTTGGCTCCAGTCCTTTAGGGAGTCCTCTCCAGTCTTTGTAAACTTCCTTGGTTGCTGGTATGATAACAGGTTCCAGGCTCAGCCCAAGTGCGTATTCCCTGAGGCCTGATAACCAATTTATCTTTTTCCTGGAGGGTTTGGTTTACATTTATTGTGGATACTGATATGTTCGAGCTTGTTCCTATCCCTTAAGTTTGTACTTTGGGTGTGGTTTTAATGCTTTTTTCTTGAACAGTCATTCCTCTTCATCTGAAGTTTTGCCATCTGCAGTTTCAGTCACTTATGGTAAAATGTGGTCCAAGATATTAAGTGGAAAACTCCAGAATTATACAACTCACAAGTTTTAAATTGCACACCTTCTGGAAAATGTGACGAAACCTTGCACCACCCCCGTACATCCCTTGGGATGTGGTTCATTCCTTTATGCAGGGTATGCATGTACCCTGCCTGCCCGTCAGCCACTTGACAGCTGTCAATGATCAGAGCCACTGCTGTGGAATCACGGTGCTTCTGATAAGTAACAGTTTATCTAATAATTGTCCCAGAGTGCAATAGTAGTGGTGCTGACAATTTTATTCCAATGTATTATTATAATTGTTCTCTCTTATTAGTTATTTATAACCTCTTACTGTGTCTAATTTGTACATTAAGCTTCTTCAGAGGTATATATGTATAGGAAAAAACAGTCTTAGAATGTGACCCCGTTGGACAAGGAATATGTATCTCTTTTTCTGCCTTACTTTGATGACATTTTCTTTAATCTCTGTTTCCCCCTCTCTAATCATTTGAAAGTTATTATATATTTCTAATTGCTTAGGATTTGTGTTTAATTTTAACTTACATCTTAACTAGACAAAGGCTGAAGTTGGGTTGTATGTCTAAGCCAGGCCGAGACTGAAATGTCTTGGTTGCCACAACCAGGTGATCAGCCCTCCTGAGGCTTGAGTGTGGGAATGAGACCACCAGAACAGCACGGTGGGGCATGATGGAGAAGGGACCCTTCCAGGGGGTCCTGGGTACACCACCCCTTCCCACAGTGAAGCCCACTCAGACATGGCCCACACCACTGGGCAGCATATTGATACATGTGTCCTTCCTGAAAGCAAATGACTAGTTTAGTGTTCAGTTTAGGGTGTGTGAAGCAGCCTGGGAGTGTGACAGTTTGTCCCTTCAGGAGAGTCTTTTGTGAGATGTGGGGTCGGCTGGGCTGGGGCCCTTGGGGTCCACCGCTGTGCTGGAGCAGTCCAGGGCTCTGTGGCCACTCCTTCCTCCACAGGCTTCTCTCTGCAGCGTCCCACGGGGCTGGCTGTGCCCTCCTCAGAGCTGTGCTGCTGTCCGAGGCTCTTCCTCCCTGATCTTGGGTCTCCCCCGTCCCTGCTGGGACATCAGCTCTGTGCATGAAGCCTCTCTCTGAAGCCTCTCCCTGCCTGCTCCTCCCTCTGCCCTTGAACTCAGACAGGCCTTCCCTCCAAGAAGTCTCCCAGGTGGCGGACCCTCCTGGTGTTGGCTTCCCCGAGGACCCCGAATGACCCAGAGCTGTTCTTGGCAGCCAGCCACTTTCTCCTTCCTTTCTTTAGAAAACTTTCCCCCTTTCCTCCCATTTTCTTACTCCCTATCCTTCCTCTTCTATTTCTGAACTTCACAGATCTTTGTAAATCCCCACATCAGCCCTGCTCCGATTCACCATTTCTGAAAAGCCTTCCTGACTCCTGAGCATCCCCACAGGCCTTTCTTGATGTAGGCTCAGACCTGCATCTTTCTCCTCTCTCTTTCCTTTTCCAGCTCTCGAGGAGTCACCCTTTCTTCTCATGGGTCACAGCTGTCACACACCCCAGTGGCCCTTAGATTTTTTCCCCATAAGGATGGATGGAGGGGGATTCAAGGAACAGATCTGTCCCGGGCCTACAGGGTGTGGAGAGAACACCTAGGCCCACCTTGACAAGGCCCTTGATGCTGGGCTTGAGGAGGTCTCTGCAGGGAACCAGCAGAAGAAGCGAGACCTCTGGGGCTTTCTTGTTTGCTAGGGTTGTAAGACTTCTGGGACCCTCTTGTGGCTGCAAAGGAGAGTCCTTGGAGGAGGGTTCTACTGGGGATTGGATTGAATTTTCTGCCACCCAGTGGGTTGACTTAAAGCAGATTAAAATTCGACATTCTTTTTATACCCCATGGTTACAGTGTCCGTAATTTACTTTTAAATACTTCAGCATCACAGTGTGATTTCATGTGTGCACCAATTAGCTCCAACCACACCCTAGGTGCAGTCAGTTGCCATAAATCAGGAAGCTGCCTCCCAGGAATGGACAGCAAGTAATATAATCAGAGAGCTCACATTCTGGAAATGGCTGTGACAATCCCTTTTGTTACCTCTTCTTTTATTAATACCAAGGACTTTGCCAATTAGGACAGTGAATTAAGGAATGGGTTTCGCTGGTGATATTCGTGGGTTATTAATTAGCATAATGGGTGTTCAAAAGGGACTCTTACTGGCACAATTAGTGCTTCACACAATATGTGCATTGAACTAAGTATTTTAGAGAAAGTGCCCACACTTGCAAGGATGAAACCTAAGAATCTAGCAAGGCCTGGAGCCTGTGTATTTAGGGCTGGCCCCCATGCTTGATCTCCAAAGGGTCCTCCAACAGCTGGGCTTTTGATTCAGGCTGCCTGACGCCAATTAGAAAGACAATCTAATCTTGCCTTGTAGAATATTACTTTGGCATGCAGAATGGTCATATAATGGACAGAGAGCTGGGTCTTCATTGAGCTTACAGATCAAGTTGCCTGGATTGTTTTGCCTCTGTACTAATGGAAGCTTATGTAATCAATCACCATATGAGCAGCATTGTGCAGGGCTCTCCAGAGACCCGGAGCCAATTGTGAGTATGTGTGCACACGTGCACGCATGTGTGTGTCCGTGTCAACTCTCTTTCTCTTTTTCTATTCATGTTGCTCTTACAAAATAACGGAGACAGGGAAATTTATAAAGAACAGAAATTCCTTTCTTCTAGTTCTGGAGGCTGGGCAGTCCAAGGTGAAGTTTCCAAAATTGGGAGCCTGGTGAGGCCCTGGTTGCTTTGTCCTCACAAGGGGGAAGAAGGGAGGGAGAAATGGCAAACTTCACCATGAAGCCCTTTACCCATTTATGAAGGTGGAGCCCTCAGGGCTCAATCATCACCACAAGGCCACACCTCCTAATAGTGTCACATTGGGAATTAAATTTCAATGTGAATTTTGGGGACAAAGACATTTACACCATGCTTGCTCTATCAATGATCCACTACGTATCTCTCTAGAAAGGGATTTAGGGCTCTACTTTAACAAATTGGTTTGCACCACGGGGGAAGGTGGCAAGTCCAAAATCTTCAGGCAGTCTAGCCGTCGGGAGACTCAGGGAAGAGCTATTTTGCAGCTCGAGTCCAAAGGCAGCCTCCAGGCAGAATTCTCTCTTCTTTGGGGGACCTCTGTCCATCTTCTCTAAAGGCTTCCCACCCATGGATGAGGCCCATCCACATTATGGAGGGCTGTGTGCTCTACTCAAAGTCTGATGACACAAATGTTCACTCATTTGAAAAATACCTGTGCAGAAATCTCCAGACTGTTGTTTGATCCAATGTCTGGGTACTGTGGCCTAGGCACATCAGGGCATAAAATTAGTCACTATAAGCACTCTCTGGATTGAGTCCTCCTTCCACATAACCTGGTAGTGAACATGTAGGAGAGGAGTGTAGCCTGCTGGGAGCTTTAACCTTTGGTAGGGTTTGAACCAATATTTACTAAAAAGAACCTGAGAGTTGTACGTTTCTCAGTTGGCTTATGGAGTCCAACTGTCAGCCATCAGTTTATGGCATCCAGGGATGAGTGGGATCATGATTTCCCTGAACTCTACGCTACTCTGCACATGTTGTCAACTCAGGTTTTGGTTAAGATCTGGGGCTCTGGTACTCGTGACTTGCCCAAGGTTACGCAGCTCTTAAGTGGCCAAGCAGATGCCCACACCATGGTGCCAGATGGCCTCTGTGAGGCTGCACGTTCTTTATCATTCCTTGTTGATGAGATGAAGGAAGAGCGCAGGCTCATGTTGTCAAGGACATGAAGGGTCAAAGAGGGAAGGGAGCAGCTGCTTGGTGGTGCTGTGCTTCATCGCCCTGGGATCTGCCCCAGGGTCCCCTTGTCACCCCTTCTCCTGTGCCCATGTCTCTGGGAGGCTGGTGTGGATGGTGTTGATTTGGGTGACTTTACAAAGTCTCTGAGAGTTGAACTCGGAAAGCGTGAAACCCACCCACGTGATCCTGATGTGCTGACAGGCTGGGCCGTGACCCTTTCCCTGCTTACTTTCCCACAAGAGGCCAGATGGTCAGCTGCAACTTCTGTGCCCTGCCTTCCAAGTCCCAGTAAATCCTTAGGGACAGAAGTAGACTTTTAAGCAAAGCATGGTGGGGTGGTGCTGGCCTGTAATCCAAATGGCTTGGGAGGCTGAGGCCGGAGGATTGCAAGTTCACAAGCCAGCCTCAGCAACTTATGTGAGACCCTACCTCAAAATGAAAAATAAAAAATAAAAAGGGCTGGGGATGTACCTCAGTGGTTAAGCACCCTGGCTTCAATCCCCAGTATCCCCTGACCCCCACCCCCAAAAGGAAATAAATAGATACATAAATCTATGAATATTATGTGACTTTCACATATAACGAAGTGATATTCTTATTTTGATTTATTTTTTTTCCTCTAGAGATTTAAAATGTAAAATCTATTCCCAGCTCATGGGCCATACCAAACAGGAATGGGCCAGACCTGGCACACCAACCTCATGCTGCTGTCCCCTGCTCTGTCTCTATCAGAGCTCCCCTGTCCTGTCTCTTACTCTGTCAGCATCCTGTTTCTAGGTGTTAATTAAAGTTTTTAATAAAAGGATCGGGTAACTCAGACACCAGCACATCCTTTGAAACTGTGCATTTAAATGGAGGTGTCTGCTGAGAATTCTTCCTCAAAAAATGTCATAATGGGCAACTTTCCCTTGAGGGTTGAAGGAATTCAGGATATGCACCCTCCTCCCCCAGACATGCCACTTTGGCATCCTGATGATTTGGGGCTGAAGGTTCTTGGAAAGGGGCAGGTGCAGGGAGAAGCCTCTGAGTGGAGCTCATCTATCTGAAGACAGCTGGTCCACGGGAACTCAGTCCTCACCTGTCTCCTGGAGTTTCATCCACCAGGAGGCTGAGCTGCGTCAGGAGGGACTGGAGGTCAACGCCACACCCAGACAAACTGTCACACTGTCACAGCTCCATGTGTTCCCCTAAGGCCGGCTCATCTTTCCTAAACATCCTTTGCATCTCATCCGCCCTCTGCGGGAAGAAGGTGTGTGGCCTGCTGAGCCTCACTCTCCTTTGGCATATTTGCTGCTCCCTGTGACTCTGCCTTGGGTGTGACACATCCGCATGCCTTTTCTCCTCTGATTCGCCCTGCTGTCAGTTTGCTTCACAGACTCGGTCATCAGACCTCATCGGGCAGAGGGAAAGTCTTGCCCTACCCAACCGTTTGTTGGACACTCTTGTTGGGAAGGAGAGCTTAGTCACAGCACTGTAGACTCAGAGTAGCAGGAGAGGAAGACGCCCTGAGTGGTCTCCTTTTGTTTAAGCGACTTATGTCTTCATCCGTTCAATGCACAGTTATCAAACACAGATCTGCTCATGTTTTAGTCAGCCTTTCCACTGCTGTGACTAAAAGACCTGAAAAAAACACATTTTAGAGGAGGAGAAGTTTATCTGGGGGCTCATGGTTTCAGAGGTCTCAGTCCATTGACAGCTGGCTCCATTCCTGGGGTTCCAGATGAGGCAGGGCATCATGGTGGAAGAGTGGGGCACAGGGAAACAGCTCACATGATGATCAGAGAGTAGAGAGAGAGATTCCACTTGCCAGATACAAAATATGTGCCCCAAAGGCCTCGTCCCAATGCCCCGCCCCCTCCAGCCACATCCCACCTGCCTTCAGTTAACCACTCACTTAATCCCATCAGGGGATTAACTAACTCACTGATTAATTGGGCTAAGGCTCTCACAACCCAAGGATTTCACCTCTGGGTGGTCTTTTGTTGTCTCACACATGAGCTTTTTTGGATGCCTCACATCCAGACCATAACAGCTCATAATAGAACATTTTCAACAAATAACATTCTTGCCTTTCGTACTTTCTGGGAAAAATCTTCTGCACTGGAGCAGGCTTTCTGGTTCCCGTGACCCCAGGAAAAGCTATTTACCTGGTAAGTTCAGGATCAGTCCCTTGGGAAGCCTCCGACTCTTCTCTCCTCCCGGGAGACTGAGTTATAGCGCCTTTGATGCATAATTCAAGCCCATCATCTCTTCGTTTCTGCCCCTATTTACTTGATTAATGGATTTTTACTCTAATGTTTTTTCCTGCTGGACAGCTAGCATCTTGACGGTGGACTTCTCCGTTTCTAGATTCTAGAGTCCGACTCATGGTAGGTGCTCAGTAAACTTGCATTATGTTCATTTTCTTATTCAGCAGATATTTTTGAGCCCCTACTGTGTGACAGGCACTGTTCAGAACAGTGAGCAAAACAGACAAAACCTTGCCATCCCAGAGCTTCCTGCCTTCTGGGGTAGGAGGTGGAGACACATAATTAAATGAGCAGGTTACATTGCATGTTGGAAGGTGGCAAGTGCTGTGGAGAGAAATAAATCAGGGAAGGCAGCCCCAGGGAGTGAGCAGGGGGCTGTAATTATAAATCGGGTGATCAGCAAAGTCTGAAAGCCCTGAGAGAGAACCAAATTGCAATGTGAGGGGAGGGTAGCATAAAAGCCCCCAAGCCTGCTTGTATCTAGAATGTCCTAGAAATAGCACCAAGGTCAGTGTCTTTGGGAACAAAGTAAATAAGGGGAAGCGTTTCATTGCATTAATTTGAAATAAACATGTATTCCTTGCCCTTTGAAGACTTAGTGACTAGAGGGAAATGAGGTCAGAGAGGTGAATGATTTTCCTAGAGTCACACAGGACAGCTGGCTAGTGTTGGGCTTGGACCCTGATCTCTGCCAGAGAGTCCACTACAGAGCTCCTTTCTGGTAGGTGTAAGCCCTGCAGGGAGATCATCGTCCTGGTCCCAGAGACAGAAGACCTCACTGTCTTGCAGGGTATGGCCTGTCCTGAGCAAAAAGGGAGGACAGACACTGTGTCCGGGGAGAGTGTCAATCAGAGCTTTACCTCTGCCAGAGACTTTGAAGTTGCCCATATTTCTGCTTAGGCTGGATGTTTCTTGCTCTGAAACCTTTTAGCAGATGACAAGGTATGGCCTCGGGTGTATTCCAGAACACAAGTCTTTGCAAAAGTGGTGAGGCAGCGCCTTCCTTTTAAGCCACGGACTGCCCCACGGGTAAGACCAGGTGGAGAGCATTCTATATTTGCAAAATGTTGCTCTGACATGTTGTCATTTATTTCTCTCAATAGCTCAGCGGGACTGGAGAGCTGTCTCAAATGCATGGTACATCTGGAAAGAAGAAAAGGGACAAGGGACATGCTGACTTCATGGTGTACATTATTATCATGGTCAGTTGGTATCATCATCATCATCATCAATTTTGTTTGTGATGAGATATGGAAGAGCATAAGGCAGGCACTCTGCTTGTACGGATTTACAGTCTGGTTGGGTAGACAAGTAGGTCCTTTTGTCCATCCATCCATCCAACCTCATGCTCACCTCAAGGTTGCCTTCCCTCTGTAAGTTTTTATTTAACTTTTGTTACACTCTAGATAATTATTGGATACCTACATTTATGTCTCAAAAGTATAAGGGATGGCTCTTACTTGGAAGAAATACAGAATCTTTTTTAAAAGTTTTCCTTAGTTTATTTAGTTGTACATAATAATGGGGTTCATTTTGATATATATAATGGGGTTATATACAATTTGCTCCGTTTAAGTTCCCGGTGTTTCCACATTCCCTTCTCTCCTTCCTTTTCTCGTTCCCATTTCACTGTTCTACTGGCCTTTCTTCAATATTTTTATTATTTTAAAAATATACATGAAGTTGATCTTAACTATGATACATTTACACATGTACTTAGAATCATTTGGTCATTTTCTTTCCATAGTTTTTTCCTAACCCTACCCGCTGCCCCTGATTCCTTTCCTCTACTCCAGTGATCTCCTTTCTATTTACAGGGGGTTCTACCCTTTTAAAAATTTCTTATTTCTCTCTAGATTCCACCTATGATGGAGAAAATCTGACATTTTATTTTCTGAGTCAGGCTGATTTCACTTTACATGATGTTCTCTATGTTCCACCCATTTTCCTACACATGACATAATTTCACACAATTCCATTATATTTTGAATCCTGCCCCTATAAACACTGGTGTGTCACAATAGTATGCTGTTTTTACTTCTTTTGGATAAATACCAAGGACTGGGTTAGCAGGGTCATAGGGTGCTTCCCTTCCTAGTCCTCTGAGGAAACTCTCTACTGCTTTCCAAAGTGGTTGTACTAATTTGCAGTCCCACTAACAATGAGTGTACATTTTCTCCCATGTTCTCAACAGCATTTATTATTATTTTTATTCTTGTTGGGTAAATAAAATATTCATTTGTTGCGAGCCACAGCCAGAAAGGGCCCCAGCAAACTTCCAGCTGCCAGCTGATTGGCTCCTCTGCGGTGATGCTCATTGGGCTGTTTCCCCGCCCTTTCAGACCATGGAGCTGCTCATTGGGGGACTTTTTTGGCTCTGCCCATGCGACCCAGCCAATCGGCCTCAAGAGCAGGAGGAGTGGGGGAGGTTGAGAGGCTTGTGGGAAGCCGGTGGTGGCAGTTGGGCTCTGAAGGTTTTTCCTGAGGAGCTGTTTTGTTTGGCGTGTGTGGTTCTAAAAATAAAGTTCGTTTCTTTTGACAAGTGGCTCCTGAATTGTGCCCAGCCAGACTGCGGCATTCATTCATTTCTTCATTTGCATATTCACTTAATCATACCTTCATTCCAGAAGTTTTTATGGAGCTCCTGTTACACTGCAGATAGTTCTTGGGGATCTTGCTCTGGGGCAGGTGTTAGGAGAAGGCTTCAGAGAGAAGCTCTGCTTAGTTGAAAAGGGTGAATAGTAAGTAGAAGCACAGTTAAAAGGATATGCTTGGTGCTGGCCAAGTGCACAGCAGGGATGAGGAGAAAGAGGCAAGAGAGGGGGTGGCTAGTCCAGGGAAGGTGGGGAGTTGGGTGTGGTTGGAATATAGGAGGTGGGGTGGGTGTGGGTGGAGGTGAGCTGGGTTGGGCCAGCCTGGGGTGAGATCTGTGTGCCATGCTCAGCTGTGAGTACCTTTTCCTCTGGGTAACTAGGAGCAGGGAGTGATGTGATTAGCTGTGGGATTTTTGGAAGACCACCGGAGTACAGTGCAGAAAGGATGTGCGGAGCAGGATGCGTGGAGCAAGATACGTGGAATGTGTACTGTGAAGGGGTCAGAGCTGGAAACAGCTTGAGAACAGATGAGAGGTGCAGTTCTGCACGGGCTGTGGAGGATGCGGCTTCCTCCCACACCCATATTCCCTTCCATGTGGAGGGGCTGCTTTGGGTATATCCCTGGTTGGGGGGCTCTCTTCTGTCCCTGCAGAGATGGGGTGGACCTAGAGCCTGCCTTAGTTCCATGAAACAGAATGGGTAGGCTGTTAATTCCCGGGCTTCAGGCTTGTAATCCCACTTCCCCTCCTTCATAAATACACTCCCCAGTGTCAATTTCTATCTGTAAATAGATAATACATTGGTTCTTCATAAGTTAACAGTTTTACCTTATTTATCAGTTAATTCAAAATTAGTATTGAACCTTCTCAAAGAGCCAAGAGAACAGCTTGGACACCAGCCAAGACATTATTGAGCCAGGGAACTAATGTTAGCAAGCCACTTACCTGCGGATTACTCAACGTGGGATCAAGATAAAGCCTTGCTTGTTTAGTTCAGGGGTCTCCATCAGCCTTTCTGATATATGGAGTGGATGCATTCCTGATACAGGATGGTCATTGTGACACCACTACATCCACCCCTCAGAGAGGATGAGGTTGGTGTTTGAGGGTTGGAGGCCACCAGTGTCCAGATGGAAGTGGAGCCATGACACTGACTGACCCAACACCAGCAGCACCTTAGTGCAGGGTGCACGTGGCAGAGAGGGTGGCTCCACCACTGTGCTCTAAATCTGCTGGATGCTCCTGGAGACTGCAGGCTTCTCCTGCTGTAATGGAAGCAGACAGCAGGTAATGTGTCTTCCCTTTTTCTTATTCCCTCATATGCAGCAGCTTTATGAAATCTTGAAGCATTAAGCAAGGGAAAAAGTCGAGAAACAGCTTTGATTCTGGCCTTGACACATTATTGAGCTGTTGCATGTACACCAGCAACTGCTTACCTCCAGACAACCTGATGTGAACAAGACGAGGCTCCATTTGTTTAAATCAGAAGGGACATAGGGTTTTTGATGAATTGAGCGACTGCATTCCTAACCGATAGGGGAAGTCATAACACCATTCAATGCGGTCCCGCAGGGAGGCTGGGGATGAGGATTGGGGGTTAGGAGGCGTGTGTGCAGATGGAGGTGGAGTCCTGGTGGGATGAATGGAAAGTGACAGGGAAGGGTCCACGCATGATCGACTTTAACAAGTTGGAAGACAGGGATAAATGAGCACAGGAAGTCAAGTGTGCAGTTTGTCCCAGGAAACAGTGGATAGCAGGAGGATGCCCTCTCAAATCATTCACTGGTCTCCACGTGTTCACTGAGGGACAACTCTTTGCTTGAAAACTGAGCCCAGGGTTCCCTTATTTCTAGAGAGCCCTATATAGCTTTTCCATGTGACCAGGAGGGGACTGTCCCACTTCTAAATGAATCACTAGGCCAGAGTCTGTGCAGACGGTCCTTGTGGAGTTCTGTACGGGCACAGAGAAGGAGGGATCAGACACCATTTGGTCTTAAACACTCTAAAAGTTCAACTGTCTGGTACCTAGGAGTCTTTGAAAAAGCCAGGAAACATAAAGCAGTCCCATGCTTGCCTTTGGGAATGTCATTAGAGATGCAGAGGTGGAGGCACCGCAACCTCCCCAGCTTCAGTTTGTCATTCCCAGGGGCCAGTGCCACCCACTGCAGTCAGAAAACATTAGCTGCCCACCTGGGGACAGTCCTCAAAACCTGAGCCCAATTAAAGAGGCTCTTTGGAGAGTAGGGGCAGTGCTAACCCATGTCAGCCTGCCACTTGTCACAGTAGCTCAGTGATTGTGGGTCTTTAAGCCCCATCCCCATATACACATTTTTTTTTTTTTTAATAACTAGGGACATGTTTGTTTTGCATAGCCTCATGCAGAGCACCTTCAGTGAGAAGTTGGGAGTCTCAAATTCAAGCTTCTGCTCTGCTTTTAACCCTCTGTTTGGTCTTTTGCAAACTGCCTCTCCTCTCAGTACCTTAACCCAGGAAATGATTTTTGAACTGCTCCATGTTGGCTTCAAGTGCCACAGTTTATGTTTTTCTTTTTGCCAGAAGGTGGTGCTATTGAGTCCTTCATGTTATTACAAGGAGCTCTGCCTTTGCTGCGAGTTCTGGGAGACCCAGGCTGGCATCTCTGAGATGCTCTGGATGTGTGCTTTAGGTTGAGGGATGGATGTCTCTTTGTAAATCCTGACTACTCTTCACCCCCCGCCCCTTCCCAGCTCTGCCAACTCAGGATGCAGTTGGTCCAGCTCTCTTAGTCTCAGAACTGGTATGTACTGTTCTATCTCCAAGCTCAAGTTCACAGAGGGAGGGTATGGCCCTGGGTCCTTTCCGGGCATGGGCATGACGGGGGTCTGAAGACTGGCACCGTGGACTGTGGTTGGTGGAGGATACACCTGAGATTGGCCTGTCAGGGCCTTGGCAGGAACAGTGTGTGGCCTTGACCAGACTCCTAAGACCATTCCCCCCCACTCAGTCCAGACCCCCATGACTGAAGTCCCTCTTGCCTCCTGCCTTTGGATCTGTTCCTCATTATTTCACTCTCAGGTCTCATCCTGCAACTGCAGCTGGAAGGATCAGACCTCACCTGTGGCCAAGGGTCCTCTCCTGCCTGGGTTTGGGTGGGGTTGAGCTGTCTCTCCCCCGGAGACAGTCGTGGTGTCCTGTCATTAACAAGAAGAGGGATCTGGATGGTGTAGCCATACTGTTGCTCATAACAACAATCAACGTCACGTTCTCTGAGACACGTGACATTGACAGAGATGGAGCTGTCTGCAAAGACAGAGGCGTGTGAACGAGCACAATTACATCAGGAAGTGCTTCCCATGGTGGGAGCAGCTCCCAGGTTGCCTGTCTGTCTTGGCATCAGTTGCTGGGACTCACTGCCCACCCCCCCCTGCCCCTTTCAGGTGCCATCCTCACTTCCAGGGGCCCCAGCCCTGTGGGTGCTTTCTCCCCCAAGCCCAGCAGAGGAACCTGCCATGGCCAAACCAGGTTCCATTTCCATGCTCCCCACAGACAAGCTGTGGGCCTTTTGGGTTTCTGGATTTTGCTGTGGGCCACGTAGAAGCAAATGGCTTATGTCTTCAAAATAGCAGACAAGGCTTAGCAGAGAGGCCATAGCTCTGGAAATGCGGTGGCTCCCAGCTCTGTTCCACTGCCCAGCTACCCGCATCCTCCATTTCTCTGTTAAATTCACCTTTCTTTATCTACAAAATGGATAATAGCTCCTACCTTAAGGGATTAGATGAGATAACTTTGGTAAAAAGCTTAGGATTTTATTGAAAATTCACTCTGTTCTGGGTCCTGTGTTAAGAACCCTAAATAGCAATGTTGTTCAGTGAAAACATAATGTAGGCTACATATGTGACTTAAGTAATTTACTGTTATATTAGTTTTGTATGCAACATGTATTACATAACGTGTGTTAACATCAACAATAGCAAAAATGTTCACATTAATACAGTGAAACTACTTTTAATAAATTACTTTTATTTAAAATGAACTTTTATTTGAAATTACTTTTATTTAGCCCAATACACCTAGAACATTGTCGTTTCAACTTGTGGCACCAAGAAGTGCTCAAAAGCTAGGTATAGCTAATGGCTGGCATCTGCACCAAGGCTATCCTTTGCAATGTGTCCCCAAAAGTTCATGTGCTGAAAAGCAATAGTGTTTGAGAGGTGGGACCTTTAAAAGATAAACCAGTCATGAGGACTCTGCCTTCACAGTGGATCAAAGTCATTATTGCAGAAGTGGATTAGTTATGCAGGGATTGAACTAACTCCTGATGAAAGTATGGGTCTACCCACCTGCCAAGAATGCTTTCTTGCCCTCTGCCATGGAAGACACAGCAAGAAAGTCCTTGTAAGATGTGGGCCCCTTGACCTTGGCCTCCAGAACTGTAAGAAATAACGCTTTACTCTTTATAAACTATCCAGTCTCAGGTATTTTATTACAATGGCACAAACATTAAGAAACACATATAATATATGTAGCATCTATGTAGTACATGTATTATATATTTTCTTGCAATTTTCAAAGTTCTATAGTAGAATGCAAAACATTTATACACCAGAATATTGTGATAATATTTAATATTTCTGATCATTATGAGTCAAGAACTATGCTAAGTATTTATTCATATTAACTCACTGAATTTTTATACACTTTCCAGAGATTTGCAGTGAATGGTCAGGGGACAGTGAGATGGAAGAAGGAAAGCCAATCCCATGGGTATGTTCTTGAGCAGGTTACATTGTGGGCAGCTGTGTTACTGCTGCCACCTTGATCTTGTGGGGAT
Source organism: Marmota marmota marmota (assembly GCF_001458135.2). Lineage (NCBI taxonomy): Eukaryota > Metazoa > Chordata > Mammalia > Rodentia > Sciuridae > Marmota > Marmota marmota. The sequence goes on from NW_025999949.1 coordinate 23,475,679, forward strand.
GCTGCCTTGAAGCTGTTCACTAGGTACGTGGAAACCTGTGCTTCTGTTTCCATTACCCCCTGTGCTCTGGTTTGCATCCGAAAGGCTGAGCAGACCCCAGCATGAAGCTTATAAGGTGAGGGGCCCTGGCAGAGAGCAAGAGATGCCCAGTGTAGCTGTAGCTAGCGGTTACATCGATGGCCGAGGCAAACTGGGGGCGAAGCGGGTGAGAAATGCAGATCCAAGAATCTGACCCAGTTATCTTGCTGGCACCTGGTCCAAGAGGGCTGTGGCGCTGGGTTGCAGGCCGAGATCTGAGTGTGATAAGGAAGACCTGGAAGAAATGATCCCAGACTGCATCTCTCCTATGAGTACCCTGTGCAGCACAGAGATCCTTCAGGGCCTTCCACCTGAGCCCCATGAGGCAGCTGTTGATGCCAACTACTAGGAGCTCATAAGTGGTTCAAAAAGCACCTGTTAAGTAAAATGACTCTCCCTGCCATTCCTTCTTCTCTCCATCCTTTCCTTGGAGAAGCTATAAGTCTATGGATGAGGTGGACCAAGAACGGACTGAACATAGCCCTCCGCATCAAGTTCTCCAGGCCAAGATGAGTTGAGCTGAGAGGAGGGGGGGGTATGTGGACACCAAATAAATCGTGACACTGTGTTTCCAAGTGAACCAGACCAGGTTTTAATGTCTAAGAGTGACAGGATGTCGCTGAAGGTTGGGAAAGGAGATTTAGCACAGCAATATTGAAGGCTGTGATGGGAGGGAATGAAGGTTCCATGTTTGTGCTTCAGCAGGTCAGGTCTGAGCAAACGCAGGCCACCTGATGAAGATTTAGCTCTTCATCTCATGGTGACTGAGCTAGCAATCCTTATTTTTCTTGGCAGCAGACACCTTGTTTTAGGTGATATTAAGTCTGCGTGTCACCTGCAATATGAAGGGTAAAGCATTTTTTATGATGGTGCCTCCAATCCACTCTGGAGCCAGACAGGTAGCATACGTAAGGGAGGCAGATGTGGTTGGGACTGAAAGCCAGACAGCTCCTGTCCTTCTTGAAGCAGGTGGCCACTGCTTGGCTCCAGGCTGTGACCTGGCAGAAACTGCAGGGTAAGGAGTTTGGGTTGTTGGTGGTGATCGCCAAATGCCTGACCTGATTGCCAGATTGCATTACGTCAGATTGCATTACTGCTCCCATTCTCTATCCTTTTAATACAATTTTGCAGTGTCCCCCATGGTGGCCAGGGACATTTCCTTACTTCTTGTCCCTGGGTTCCTCTCATGCTTATGACTTGTTTTGGCCAGTGGCGTGTTAGCAGACGAGGCACAGAGGGAGACTGGGGTGCTCCTGATGATTGTCCCCTTGCACCCGTGCCTTGGCCATGATGCTGTTCACTAGGTACGTGGTGATATGCATGAGCCAGCCTGGCAGCTGACCCCAGGGGGGGAACAAGAAGTACAAGGAGCAGAGATGAGCCACACCAGGCAAACCCATATCAACCAGCCGACCCTTGATTGGCTTCAAGTTTGTAAGAACACATGATTGTTTCTGTAGGGCCCTGGGTTTCAGGGTGGCTGGTTATGCCATGATTTTGTAGCCTTAGAGAAAGCGAATTGACACCCATGGCAGACATTGATAACATGGCCCTCTCTCCCACTGAGCCTCCAGCTAGCCTCAGATTCTCCCCTGCACAGCCACGCAGGCAGCCACTGTTAGTCGGTGGCAGGGGGCAGGCCAGGTAAACCCCAGGAGGAGCCAGGACCCTCTGGAGGCTGGCTGGGCCCAGGGGCATTCATGCGGCCCCGGGGTACCTCTGCTTCCTTTACTTTGTTCTGTCTGCACTTGTCCTCAGGGAGCTGGTGCCTTCTCCACAATGAGCTCTTCAGCACTCACAGGGTGTCCGATTTAGTCTATTTGGCTCCTTTTCTTAGCATTTGTTCTGTGGGCTTTTTGCAACTTCAAAGAGCTTCTCACCCATATTCACTAATTAATTCATTACTCCTGTGAGTAAAACCTGCAGCGGTGAGAGGAGAATGTCATTAGCGAGAATACCAGAGGCTCATTATTTAAAAGAGGCTGCCCAAAGCCAGGTCCCTTCCACCAGAGCTGTTAACCCCATCGCAGCTGACAGTGCCTCTGCAGCCAAGTGTGTACCAGGCAGTCGCCAAGCACCTACTGTGTGCTCAGTTACACTAGGAGCACCCAGATATCAGAAGTTGCAACCCCTGGCTTCTGTGGCCTCTAGACCTCTAGTCTGATGGGAACACAGGCATTGAAGTCACATAGACTTGAGTTTGAATCATGGCAATTTATAAACTATGTGATTTTGGGCTTAAGTTGTCCCCCAGCCTCAGTTTCCACATCTTTAGAATGGAATATTAGTACCTCCTTAGGGGCTAAGTGGGATAACCAACAGTGACAGTCCAAGGCCTGGCACATGGTAAGCCCTCCAACAGCAGCTACTGCCCACCACCCAGACAGTGCCCTTGTGCCTCTCTCCTTTCCCAAGCTCAGCACAGCCACACAGGACACTGTGGCAGAAGAGAGACCTGGCAGAGGGTAGATGTTTTGGGGATACTTTTCTATGAGGCCTGAGATGAAGAATAGGTGACAGAGGAGATGGAAGGGTTGGAGAGAGAGGAGGGAACCCAGGGGATGCAGTGCGAGCCCACGGGGGCAGAGGGGGGGCTTCCGGGATGGTGGAGGAGGATGGTGGCAGCAGCCTTGTCCTGTGCTGAGGAGAGACAGAGCAGACTACAGACGGAAAACATGCATCCAATCACCCGATAGTTACGGAGTACCTGGGGTGACAGTGTAAACGGCTAGGCAGCCTGTGACCTCTGAGTTGCCTGTGCATTGTGGCTGGGAGCACGCTTTGCCTGGACTGTCCCCAGACAATGATTGAACACAGTGTGTGGGGGGCTACTCCTTTTGGAGGCAGGTCTTCCCTTTGGGACTCCCCATTGGCCTGGCCAAAGATCCTTAGAACAATGCTGCAGGCTCAGCCTCTCCCTGCCCTCCCTCCTTCCTCGCGGGCCTCCTGTTTGCGCAGCTCAGAGCTGCATGGACAGGCGCTCCCCGCACTGCCCATTTTGCATTGGACAGGTGTGTCTCCACTGCGTATCTAACTCCATCTTGGCAATGGCTTCCTGGAAGATCCGAACCAACACCAACTATCACAGTGCCTACCAGGTGTCATGCAGATGTACTGGGGTCTAAGGGCGACCAAGACACATCCCTAACATCATGCAGCTAGTGGTGACGGTGGTGGAGATGACAGAGAACAAGTGGGTCAACAGATAAATAAATAACAGGCTAGTTTTAGACAGCAAAACTTGCTAGCAATACACCAAAAGAAACCCTACCAGGGAGGCTACTCTAGCTTGGGAGATGTGAGAGGGCCTTTGAAATGGTGATGTTTGACCGGAGACCAAAAGTTACGCATCAGCTATTTAAATAATAAGAGTTGGGGTGTTTGGTGGTTAACTTGATGTGTCAACTTGACTGAGCCCAAATACACGGTCCGTTCTTGTTCTAGATGTGTTTCTGTGAAGGTGTTTTGGATGGGATTGAGGTTTTGATAGATGGATGTGGAGGAAGGCAGGTTGCCCTCCGTGGTGTGAAGACCACACGCAGCCTCTGAAGGTCTGAGCAGAGCCAGGCTGGCCTCCCCAGCCACACAGAATCCCAGGCTTTGACTTGAGCTGCCACCCTGGGTCTTTCTGTTTCCCCAGCCTTCCTGCCCTTGGTCTCTAACTGGGCACTGGCTCTTCCTGGGTCTTTAGCTTGTCAATCCACCCTGTGGATTTGGGACTTCCAACCTCCATAGTCGTAAGAAACAATTCCCTGAAGTACAAATCTCTTTTTATTTACACACATATTCCACTAGCTCTGTTTCTCTGGGGAACCCTGACTGATACCAGGCCGGGGAGTGATGTAGGTGAGGGAGCAATAATGATGGAGATGAAATGGGGACTTCAGGTTGGCAAGAAGACTGGTGTGGCCGGAGCTGGGCATGGGAGGGGGACGTGGCCAGACAAGAGGCCTGGTCAGAACAAGCCTGGAGACAGACATCTGAGTACTGCTGTTGACCTTTGAGAGAACTGTTCGTCCAGCAGTGAGAGCGAAAGCCGGGTTCCCTGGGGTCAAGATCCAAGTGGGCAGAAGTTGGAGCTGGAGGTGTAGACAACTCTTACAGAATGAAGAAAACGCATAGGAGGTTGATTCTTTTTTTTTTTTAATTTGGATTTTCATTATGTCCATCAATAGTGATGTGAGAACCAGGAGTTCTAAGGCTTGCACAGTATATCTAGGTGAAAGGATTTCAGCTCACTCAACTTGTAGTTTGGCATCACCCAAGATAATGAAAAGGCCTACTATAGATTTTCCTGCAGACCAAGGCCAGTTTACTATATCCAATGCTGACTTCTCTGCCATTTTTCTGTAGCAATACGGATTTGCTGTCTGGAGTTTCCACTGTTCACTTACAACTGATTAACATGGGCTGAACATGGAGTTGTCTACTTCTTTCCAGGTGAATTCTCCACATTTTCCTGTTCTCCTTCCACATATCTTCTATACTGTGTATCCTTGTAAGCCCCAGTCACATAACTTCTCCCCAGCGACCCGGGCAAATGCCATGGCTTGTTGTGGGTCACAGATAGAGGCAGCTAATCTGGTGAAACCAGGGGGATACACAAGCTTCTTTATTTTTGAACCTCTAGTGAAAAGGATCCCAACAAGGCCAGCCAAACCAGTAACCAAAGTCTTGGAACAAACCCAGGAGGTGCATTTTGGAGCTATTCATAGCTATCTAGCCCCCAGTGAATCAAGCTTTGCATCTTGGGCTTAGTTGGGGAGTATGTTTCCTGACACCAACTTGTATACGGCCTGCAATGGTGGCGGACTGTGAGAAGCTTTCTTCGAGTTGAGTCCTTGGCTCCTCCACAAATTCACATTGACCCTGGGAGCTGAGTGGAGTGAAAGCTCATCACCTTTCACGGATTTTTTTGGTGCTGCATAGACTCTGAGGACGAGCAGGCCCAGGCCAGCCCCATGGCCCTCTGAATTACCCTGAACACGTCCCTGGCAGCGTGGCTCTGGCAGGGTCAGGAGGTTGATTTTTAAGGAAGAATCTTGCTCATGGGTATGGGCAGGCCAGTGAGAGAGCTTGGTATGGGAGAGAGAGGGAATGATTGGTTAGAGGGTGTCCCAGACCTAGCAGAGGTTTAGGGCATTGCAGTGGGTTACACGGATCCCCCAAATAAGCCCACATCTGAATACCCAGACCCAGTGAGTATGATGTGACTTGATGTTGAAAAAAGTTCTTTGCAGATGTTATGAAGTGAAAGGTCTTGGGATGAGATCGTCTTGGATACTTGGTAGACCCCAAATCCAATGACAAGCATTCTCATAAAAGTTAGGAGAGAAGAGAGACATGTGGTAGCAACTTGGCCGGGGAGGGGAAGCTTGGACTGATATTCCCAAGGAAGCCAGGGACTGCTGGGAGCCACCGGAGTCCCCAGAGGGAGTGGTCAGCAGGGCTGCAAAGTGGTCAAAGGGCTCCCGGCCTTTGGAACTCCAACAGAGCACATCCCTGTTGTTTTAGGGCGCGGCTTGTGGTCATTTGGTATGTCACCCCTAGGAAACCAGTACAGGCATGCCCAACCCAAGGTGACACTCCCTCCTCCTCAAAGTGTGGGGCTCTTGCCTCTCGGGGAATGAGCACTGCCCTGGGAGACCTTGTTTACTGTGAGCTCAGTTTCCTCTTTGATTGTTTTTGAACCCTCTTCATGTTTCCCTCATAGAAAGCCCCATGGTAGAGACGACGTGGCCCTGCAGACAGACTGACAGGCTTTGAAACACAGCTTCTTGTCCCCTGCTGTGCACTGCTCCTTGATCCAAATAACAGTTTGGAACAGTTTGGTGAGTTTCAGGTCCTCAAGGAGACCTGAGCTTCTGATTTACATGGGACACAGCACAGCCACTGGGACCCGGCGTGTGTTTGACAAATGTCCCTTCGCTTACCTCTATGGGTCATATCTGTCTTTGCACCCTGTAAGTGTTCCTCGATAGGAAAATTCACAAAGATTGGCTGAGTGTGTTGGTTGAGACTTTGATTTGTTGTTGCAGAATCCATCTCGTAGTTGCTATATGTCAGACATTCATCACGGCATTTAAATGACTTATTTATTTAATTCTCATGGAAATTCCAAGACTTAGGCATTATTATCTTCATTTTACAGGTGAGAAGAAAGAAAGAGTGAAGCCACACTGACACCTACCTTGGATCCCTGTGTTCTATACCAGCCCAGGGAAGAGAGGTCCTGGGTATGGAGAGTTGGGCTTTGGGCCTCCTGCAGCCTACACCCTCCTGCTCCAGCCCAGAGCCCAGCCCTGTCCTGGCTCCCTTCCTTTCCCAACCAGCATTCGTCTGGGGTTTTCTTTCCCCGCAGTGGGTGTAGGGTTAAAGCACATGGCTGACACCTGGTCCCCTCACGGATAACATTTAATCGCTGGTAATGACTGTGACCCCAGCGGCAGTCATTTAGTGAACTTCAAGTTGGCATTTCAATTAGCCGGGCAGATCGTGGGGCCTGGGCATTTCATGTATTTGTGTGGAAGCGGAGCCTACAAGCAGCCAGCCAGGGGAATTATTACTCTCCGCTTCTTGGGGGGAATTAATAACCTCATTACAGCTCCTTTAGCTCTGGTTGAGAGAAGGGAAGAAACCTTGCATCTCCCAGGGAGTCATCTGTATGGGGGGACCTCAGTGCCACACCAGGGGAACAAGCAGGAGGGGCTCTCTTCCCTCTCCTGTCCCTCTCATACCCCTCCCCTCCACCTGCCCCTCTCCCTCCCTCGTTCCCCCTCCTCTCCTCTTCTCATTCTGTCTTCATTTCTTTCTTTCCTTTATTAAAACCTTTGGTGGAATAATGGAACTTAATGTCCCCAGGCCTCACGAGTCCATGGGTACAGATAGGGTTGGGTTCACAGTTGAATGTGGGGCCTTGCAGCTTACACAACACACACACACACACACACACACACACCCCAAATTCTCTTTCAGGCCCTTGTGTCCCTGTGAGGTCGAGTCCTTTTCTTCCCCCAGTGTCCCTGGGAGTCCCCAGGGTCTCACAGGTACCTCTGAGCCAGTTCTCCTGCGGTGTCTGCCACGTCCTTCCTACTCGGAGGGGTGTCCTCACATGAACTCCATTTCTTGTTGGGCTCCCTGGGGCACCTCACTGTGGTCAGTACCGCTGGCTTCCTTGGTGGGAGGGGAGGACCCCAGGAGCACCTCGTGCCCTGGGCCTGCTCAGCTCAGTCACCCTGGGCAGGAGCTCTCAGGTGTCAAAGCACCTCGTCATGGAAAGTTGGATGTGGTCCCCTAGTGCATGGAGGATTAGACCCCTCCTGTCCTCCAGGTACCCCTCTTTTCTCTCCTCTGCATATCTCTGTGTCTCACTGTCTCTCTTCCCTGCCCCCTGCCGTATTCCAAAATATGCCCAATAACCCAAACTCCACATGACACTGAGCTCAGGCAGATGACCAGGCTCTACGGGGCTCAGCCAGGGCACACTGCCACTTCAAAGACCATCACTAAAAATGGGGACTTATTTTTAATTTTTATGTCCCAACTCCATACTCCCTACTTTCAATAAGGGCCCCCAAACATGCATTTGCCTGCTGATTGGATCTCAGCTGCTCTGCCTGGTGCCCACCATGATGGTCTGCAGGAGCCTGCACACTGTGTTCACTTCTCCATCTTCCTACCTGGCTTCTTCTTGCAACTTCCTCTGCACAATCAGTTGAAAAGGGAGAAGGGCACTTAGGTCAGGGAGACCTGGGCTTTGACTCAGCTTCACTGTCTGCAAGTTACCTGGACTTTTGCAGGTTGCTTAGATTCTGGGAACCTTGAACCTTGACCTCACAGGGACACAACTTGAACTTTACTCCTCTCCTGAAAGAGGAGTAAACGAAAGGAAGACTCTAGAGTCCTTGGCTGCACGAGGGGTCCAATGCCTGCCAGCATTCCTTTTCGCTGTGCAGTGGTCCTCACCACACTTCTGTGAGGTCTCATTCAGTGTCCACCATGTTAAAAGGCTGGACTTCTACAGCAGTAGTCAGGGAGAGAGTGGGAGGTTGCTGGAGAGTCTTAGGAGAGGCGCCCACAACCACTCTAGGACCTCTGTTCCCAGACAGCACAGAAAGATGCAGCATCAGTGGGAAGGACAGGTGTGGACGAAGGGAGGGAACATGGAGGACAGCCGCTGAGGGCCTCAAGGTGCCCGCCATCATTCCAAGTTACCAACCCAGAGCTCGAGGGGCAAAGCCCAATATGGACCAGATGGAAAGTGATGGGTCTGGCCTGCAAACCAGAAGGCTGACCAAGGAAGGTGTTGAGAATCTCAAGCAAGTCTAGTGGATGGTGGGCCAAGACCTGAAGAGGGTGGATACAGACCACAGAGGAAGATGAAGGAAGAAGGAATGGTGGGTCGTTGGGCAGCGCCCAGGTGGGCTGGGGCTCGTGGGGCTGGACCCGTGGAGGCCTGGTCTTGGCCCTGGTATGGTGAGCTCACCTCTAACTACTGATTGGAAGGCATCCTGTTTTCTTTGACCTTCCTTCTGAGTCACATTTCCCTTCTTAAACAAATCGTGGGCAGTTCCCATAGTTTTTACAGTAAGAATTAGAAAGTAAATAAAGATCCCCTTTAACTTGAGATTAAAAAGCTCCGGTCAATAAAAAGTCACACAAGTCTGATAGAGTCTGGAGTAATAATATAATTCTGGCACAGTCCAGTGTAGTCACTCACTCTCTGTCTTCTGCTTAAAGTTCCCTCTCTGCACTTCAGGATAGCTTGTCCCCAGGAGACTGAGGCTTGTCAACAGGAGACTTCACCTCATTTTTATTTCCTCCCTGGGGACTAGCTCCTGTTCTTGGTCCCTCCGTATTCGGCCAGCAGGGAGAGGACGCGTGGAGAAAGGGCTCCTAACATGGTGTTCTCCCGTGACCTCTGCAGAGTGGCTGGCTCCTTCTCTCATGGGGAGCTTTTCTGAGTTCCTTATGAAGCCTTGCCAGGGGTCTCCTGCAGTGTCCTCTCGATACAGATGCTGGTCTTCTCAGAACACAATATATTGTCATGAAATTTAAAAAAATCAGCCCCTTTACTCTTCAGCTTCAGTCCTTATGGACAGTAGAAACTGTTGATCAGAACACAGTGGAGGCTACTCTGTCTACATGTCCTGTGTAGACGATCTGGTACCTGCTGCTAGGATGTGACAGTACTTGTCAATTACTGTTTTTTTTTTCCCCCTCAACTTTTGGTGACTTTGTTGAAAATCCAAAATAATACAAAACAGCACATTTTACTTTCTTGTACCCATGGGCTCTCCCCATTCCGGACATACATACTTCGTCCATGAAGGTCCCTGGTCATCCCAGTCTACAACGATCCTTTCATGCACACTTTGCAACCATCTGATTGGTTGCCCAATACCATATGTTATTTCTTGCCTTCAATATGAGACTTGGCCCAACATGGGCACTCAGGAAATATTTGCATAATTTACTTGGTCTCTAGTAATTCCCTGCATGCTTCTGCTTCCCACTGAGCTTGGAAGTTTCTCTGGGAGCAATCTAGGTTTTCTGTATCTTCAGAAAATCACCATGACTGGTCTAGGGATGTAGTTCAGTGGTAGAGGGCACACCTAGAAATCACCAGGACCCTCAGTTGGAGCTGGGCTCTCACGTGATACCCAATAACTAGGTCTTAAAGGATTGATTAGTTTATTCATTCAATCAGCAAACGCTTACTGAGGTCCTACTTTGTTCTAGGTGGTTGGCTAGGCATGCTGATATAGCAGATACGCAAAACAACAACAAAATAAAACCTGGCTTCTGCTTTCCTTTTGTCCTTGGCCTTGTGAAGATATGCCAAACAGAATCCTTTCCATCAGTTTAAATGCTTTTTTCAAAATATAATGGTAAATACCTGAATGCCTAAAATCGGCTTAAACCAGAAAGGGGTTATTATTTCATATAACAATAGGTAGGATGATGATCTTAGGATTTTGATGATAGCTTCTCCTCAGAGTTACAAGTTGACAGCATCAGCTCCAGGCATCACATTTTCACCTTCCCATATTCACAGGTAGAAAATAAGCAGTCCATGCATTACCTATTTTTAAGAGTGAGAAAAATGGGTACAGGATCCCTCTAGTGATTCTTTAGCAATTTTGACGGGGGCTATGTCACATGTTCATATATGTTCATACCTAAACCAAACACTGGCAAGGAGAATAGAGTTAATGTGATTAACTTAGATGTGTCAATGTTCATTTGGGGACTGGGGAGCAACCATGAATCAGCCCCCAATTCCTGAAGCAAAACTGAGATTTCCTCAGCCAGACAGAACTTGTGGGTAATAGCAGGGGAAACCCCGTCTGCATGTCTCTGATATCATCAAAACGGTTTCACATAAGTCGCCCACTGATTCCCACCAGAGCAGGTTCTGCCATTTCCATTCTTTAGGAAACGAGTTCAAAGAATCAACCCTGGGATGCAGATGAAATTTAAGTTGACTAGGGCAAGATTCTTTTTCTGCTTTAACCCTAATTTTTGAAATGCCAGCGTTCTAAACACTCACTAGCCATTGACTTTTAATGGGAAGAGATGGCTTTAAGACTCAAAAGACCTGGGTTCAAATCCCTGCGCCGGCACTTACAAACTGTGACCTTGGGAATCTCCTAAACCTCTCTGGCTGCCAGTTTTCTCATCTATAAAACACAAATGGTAAATCCTGCTTCAAACAGCTTCAGAGGACAGGAGGGTAGATGTGGATCGGGCTTACACGGTAGAAGCTCAGGAATGGTAGGCATCAGATATTTCTTCCCAAATCCCGTGGGTCCCGGCTGGCTGGCCCCACCGTCTGCTGTTCTTGCTTCCTTTTTTCTTCTTTCCCCCATTCTTTCCTGGCACGGTGTTCCTTCTCCACCTATTTACTGATAACTGTCTTTAGTTATTAATTTTAAGCACAAACAAGTCCCTTCCACTGTCAGCCTTGTGATTTGGGGCTGGGATTCTGCAGCCCACCTTCCAGGCCGGGGAAGGAGGAGACTCTGGGAAGGAGGAGACTCTGGCTCCTCCCGCGGCTTCCTGGGGCTTCCCGGGGACTTGGCTCGCTCCCCTGCTCCGGGTGCAGCAGCTCCCTCTGGCGGCCGCAGTAGGATGCGGATTGCAGTCTCCAGCGCTTCTAGCGCAGGTGCCATGGCATTGCACCAGGAGGACCTGGGATCTGGGTCCCCAGCTCAAGAGCTCTTCTCTGGGCTCAGAAACACCCGCGTACTCCCAGCCGTGTACCCTCTGCAGAGGTCTGAGTCTCAGCTTCACCTGAGTTGTAATCATCTCAACCTTTGTCCTATGTGGTTACTTGGAATCATCTTTAAAAATTTTTTAAAGTTATCAATTTGACTTAAGAGCTATTTTGCGCTTTCTTTCTTTCTTTCTTTTTTTTTTTTAGACCTGATAGATTGGCTGTGTTTATTTCATCATAAGACAACATACGAGTTACAGTAAAGTTTTATAGTTCTTTTTGTTTAAACAGCAAGTGTGCGGTCTCTCTCCAGACTGGGCCTGACTTCTGCAGGTGGGTCCCATGGAGCAGGCACTGTTCTGGCCCCAGGGAGAAAGCAGCAATGAAGCAGGAAACTCGCACCTCATGGAGCTTGTATTCTATCAGGTGAAACCCAAGAGAAGCACAAACGTGAAGAAAACATGGTCTGTCAGTGGCAAGTGCCACAGTGAAGAACATTAGGGGAAAGCATGGGGACACTGGCTGGGGTTTGCCTTTTAAGCTGTAAAGTTTACACAGTACAATTCATCATATATAAACACACACACACACACACACATACTTCATGGCTCAAAATAGCAGAATTTTTTTTTGTTTGTTTCATTCATAACACAGATTTCTTGGGCATCTTGGGGTTTTGTGAAACCAAAGAAAGTATAGAATTAGTAGGTCTCTAAATGAAGGTCATACTGGAAAAAAAAGTAGGGTTATAGTTGGGTGGCTGATGAGAGAGAGATAGAGATAGAGATAGAGAGAGGGAGAGAGAGAGAGAGAGAGAGAGAGAGAGAGAGAGAGAGATTTTCCTCTGAACTGGCAGCATATTAGTGGAACTCAGCCATCTTCCTTAAGACAGATTCTGAGGTTCATTTTCAACCACAAATATGATGCCCCAGAACAGGAATCCATCTTTCAAATAAAAATGCCGAGAATTTTCTTCCTCATTTCACAGTTCTCAAAGGAACCCAATCAAATTCGTCTGCACACATTCATTTACTTTCCCCAGCACTAAGGAGGCTTCTTGGGCTGGAGAATCCCACTGCTGGGGTTTTCATCAGGACAATTTGCTTGGAGAAGCAGCCTTTTGCTTTCCGGTCTCATGGATCAGAGTTTTGCAGGAATACCTGAGCACGGGCACAGGGACAGAAGGGCATGGGCACGGGGACAGAAGGGCATGGGCACGGGGACAGAAGGGCATGGGCACGGGGACAGAAGGGCATGGGCATGGGTCATAATTACTCCACGAGCCTGGGGAGAGGGAACAGCACTTGCATCTCAATGACCAGCCTGACTGCTTGCTGACAGGTTTTGTAGCAATTTTTTTTTAAAATCATACTTTTTCTCAAACCTAGAAAAATCCGGATTCAAATGGAGACTTCTCTTTACCTTGCAGAACAATCTTTTGTGTCGATTGAAACTCTGGGTGATGAAACTGGAAGTGAAATTGCTGGTGGAGTCGCCAATGCCTCAGGATGGATGTCCTTGCTGCATGTTCACAGAGGACACTCGCTCCTGTCCTGGTTGAGGAGAAGCCACGGGATTTTCCTCTTTGACTTTCTGAAAATATCCTTGGGCTGCAAAAAAATGCTTTGATTATTACCGAGGAGGAGAAATGGCTCTGTCTTTTCTTTCCTAGTTACAGTTCCTTAGGCACCAATTCAGATTTAAAGTTTATTTTATTACTGTTGTGGAGGGACCAATTAGAGTCTAAGTCATTCCCGCAGCTGGCATACCCAGATGTCAGGTAAGTTGGTGGGGCAGGCAGCGGCCGCAGGATATAGAATGCTGTTGAGTGCTTGGTTTGTGCCCGGAACTGTGCTAGGGGCTTTATGTGCCTTTATCTCATTTAACCCACCCAATCACTCTATGAAATGGATAATAATATATTATTCTCTTGACCATACTTGAGAGGGCCTGAGGACTTAGAGATAATGTTCTACTTGGTTGTGCTACTATAACAAAATGCCGTAGGCTGGGTAGTTTATAAGAAACAGAAATTTATTTCTCAAAGGTCTGAAGGCTGAGAAGTCCAAGATCAAGGAAGGTACCTGCAGACTTGATGTCTGATGAAGGCCCATTTCTGGTCCATAGATGGTGTCTTGTCACTGTCCTCACACAGTAAAGGAGCAAAGCAGATTTCTGGGGCCTCTTTTTCAGGACACTAATCCCATTCAGGTAGGCTCTGCCATTATAATCTAATCACCTCTCCAAAGTGCCAACTCCCAGTGCCATCAGCTGGGGGGTGGTTAGGATTTCAACCAACTAATGCCAAAGGATGCAAACAAACCTTCAGATCAGAGCAGGTATTAACCATGTTAGGGGAGGCAGTTAGCAAGGGTTAGAAGTGGGACTCCAACCCAGGTCTCCTTGGCAAAGATTTACAAGGGATCTCTACATGAGGGTTTCTGAGACAAAAACACTTCATACCATTTTACTCAATATTGAAGGAGGACTAGTGTGAGAAAAAGGTTATCTTTGCTTTGTATTTGTGAGACAAACCAGATAAAATCCAATCTAAACTTACTACTGAGTAGCCCTATTAGGGCAGGTATTATCCTAAGTGTTTTTAAATATCTGATCTTTTTTCATTTTCTCAGTACTTTGCAGGCTAGAGTAACATCCCCATTTTACAGGTAAGGTCACTGAAGTTAATCTTGCATAAATCCTGCACTATCTGCTTAGTTCCAGTCTTCCTGAAACCAAGTCCAAGGTTTAAAGGCGAATCTCTTCTATGAGATCATAAGGCTGTTGCTCTGACTATCTATTGCTGGGAAAGCATTTGCTTCAAAATTAAGTGACATAAAATAAAAACTGTGCTACTTGCTCACCCATTTTTTGGCTAGGAAATAGCAAGGATAGCTCCCTAATGCACAGAGGGAACTCCGATGGAACAGCACCCACTGCTCGTGGTGTTGGATTGGTCCACTGGAGGTGACCACACAGGGTTGGGTTGTCATATCTTCTCCATATCAGTTCTTTTGGGACTGGAATGTTTGTCTTTACTCTCAGGCCTGGTCTTAGGTTGACGAGGCTGTGCAATTGCAAATGTCCAGGCATTCTCTCTCTCCACATGATCTGTGCACATAGACAGGTTGAGTTTACTTACACCATGGTGATCTCAGGGCAGAAGTGTTCTTACATGGATGCTGGCTAACAGAACTGGGATTCTCAGTCTTAGCACTTTTGACTTATTGGGTTGGACCTTTCTTTATTTGGAATGAGGTATCCTGTTGAATGTAGGATGTTTGGTAGCATCCCTGGACTCTACCCACACCAAAGTAGCTCCAACACTGTGAAATTAGCACATCAGGACAAATCCTCCCCCTTCCCACGGAGAATGCAGAGTGAGAGTTCCAAGAAGTTCTTAAGAAGATCTGCAGCTTCTGCAAGAACTCAGAAAGCCACCAAGCCCCGCTTAATTTCAAGGAGGAAGAAAAGTAGACTTCACATTTTAATGGAAGGAGTATCAAAGAGTTTGCCACCATCTTTTTTTTTAATTGTGATAAATGTATATAGTGTAAATTTAACCATTTCTAAGATTACAGTTTGGTGGATTTAAGTACATTACGCTGTTGCACCAGCTATCTCAGGAACTCTTCTAATTTCCCCCAGTGGAACTCTCTACTCATTAAACAATAATTCCTCCTTCCCCCCATCTCAACCCCTGACAGCTATCACTCCATTTTCTGCCTTTGTGAATTTGACTCTTACTTACGTGGAATCAAATAGTGTTCATCCTTTTGCAACTGAATTATTTCACCCAGCTTAATGTTTTAAGGTTCACCCACACTGCAGCGTGTGCCAGAGTTTCTTTTTGAGGTAGAAGAGTGTTGCAGACATTTTTAATCTACCACAGCTATCCAATTTCAAACTTTGATTGGCCTATAGTGAGAGACAATAATTCTAGTTTGATTTAGAAATTTCTCTTGGAAATGTCTGTCCCAGCTTAAAGTTTGGGTTTGTGCTTAATCAGTCATTTATTTGCAGTTCAAGCAGATCTAATAAATGGTACTTGGACTCTGGTTTAGCTATCGTGTGATATAAATGTAGACTATAATTGGATGTCTCTAGACATAGGGCTTTGTTGTCCTGGAGGAAAATGGGGTGCCCACATTTGAAATAATATGATTCCTGGGTTTACTATCTAGTAAAAGCAGGGGGGTGCTGTGGTCTGAATGTCTGTGTCCCCCCTCCAAATTCATATGTTGAAATATAACACTGTTTTAGTCTGCTTTTGCATTGAGGTGACTAAAATATCCAACTGGAACAACTTAGAGGAGGAAAAGTTTATTTGGGGCTCGCTGTCTCAGGGGTCTCAGTCCCCAGATGGCCGATGCTCTGGGACCAAGATGAGGCGAAAATCACAGGGAAAGGGCCCGGGGAGGAAAGCTGCTCAGCTGGTGGCAGGGTCAGGAAGCAGAAGAGAGAAAGAGGGTGAAGGGCCCTGGGGAAGGCGAACTGTTCCAGGGCACAACCCCAGGGACCCTCCTCCTCCAGGCACACCCCACCTGCCCACAGTTACCAGCCAGTCATTCAAAGTAGGATGGACTGATCAGGTTACGGCCCTCACACTCCAACCACGTCACCTCTGAGAACTCCTATGGTAACGGAGGCTTTTGGGGGGATCCCTTACGTCCAAACCATAACAAATCCCCAAGGTCATGACATTAAGAGGTAGGGCCTTTGGGATGTGATTAGGTTTGGAGGGTGGAACCTTCATGAATGGGGCTCTTCATGAAAGAGGCCTGAAGATGCTCACTCCTCTCTTGCCTTCCACTATGTGAGGACAAACAGAGCCGCCCCCCACCCCCATGAGGAAGGGGCCCCGGCAGATACGGAATTTGTCAGGCTTGATCTTGGGTTCCCAGCGTCCAGAATCTGGAGCCACAAGTTTTGATTTATAAATTACCAATCTCAGATATTGTGTTATAGAAGTCCAAGTAGATAAGACAGGGGACCCAGGAGGGAAGACAGAGTGACCAGATCCTGGAGTAAGCTAAAGGCCCCGAGCAGCCTGCGGTCAGTTTGGAGATGATCTAGTCTCAATGACTTGCTTTACCAATAATAATAGTAATCAGGTTACATTTAGTTCCTTTTAGCATTTTCAAACTTACTCCTTTATTTGATCTGGATGCTAACCACAGCACCGTAGGTTAGAATGGGCCATGCTCTTTCTAGTTTACAGGAACCAAGTCACACATGGATACAGGGACATGCCTCCGTAGGTAGAAATAGTGAGTGGCTAAGCAGGACCAGAGCCCAGCCCTCTCAACCTGCAACCTTTCTAACCTCACCTAGCTATACTTGGCTTTGAACGACTGGCTGTTGGAACCCTGGGCGTGGTCTCGTCGGTGGCTCAGAGAGCTTAGACTTGAATTTCTGTCCAGGGCCCGTGCTGTGCCAGGCTTTATAACATTGAACAGTACTGGAGAGGACAGTGAAATGAACCATCCTTTTATGGTGGTACTGAGAACTAAAACCTCATAACCTTCCCAATCCTTTTTATTTTATTTTGACACAGGCTCTCACTAAGTTACCCAGGCTGGCCTTCAACTTGCAATCCTCCTCCCTCAGCCTCCAGAGTAGCTTGGATTACGGGTTACACACCATTGTGCTTGGGATATCACACACTATTCTGGGCACTTTGTATGTGTGAAGACTTTAAACAATTTCTAAAGAATCCTACAAAGGTAATTTTATAGCTAGTGGCACTCATTTCTAGGTCAAGAGATGAGTACATCTTAGAGTAGTAAAGCTCTTAGTGGGATGGCGCCCTAATGTGTCAGCATCATGACAATGTTCAAGCAGCGGAGCCCTGTCCCTTTCCTGCTATGCCCGGCGTCTGTCTTATTCTGCTTCTTTGAAAGTCAGGCCTCTCTCCTTGGCTTCTCTTCCCAGGGTGCCTAATAACATCTGGGAGTTTGGGAACAGCTTTCTCTAATATTTAAACCATGTCCACCAAAGTCACCAAGCAATCACAGCGGGTCTCTTTGCAGAGGGCGAGCGAGGCTGGTGATTTGAGAAGACGGACGTGATTTCTTGAGGGCACGTGTTTCTGTGAAATTCTCCTGCTTCATGTGGATCTCCCCAGGTTGCAGATGAACGGAGGCTGTGTGTGAGGTGGTTGCTGATGTCCCCATGTGCAACATCTGAGCCGGGGAGTGACGAGGTGAGAGTTACTTCTGGACATCTGTCAAGCTAGACTGCCACTGGGTCATAAAGGGTAAAAGTTTGATATCTCTCCACATCAACTGCTAAATAACATGCTTTATCCAGATCATTTAAAACCTTTAAGTCTTTATTGGAAAACAGTGTCAACTTAATACTATGGATCACTGAGACTCCGTTTTGAATGCCTCTGGGAGATTTCCAGAAGGCTTTTGTACGTCTACCCCAGGAATTGTGATTCAGTAGACCCCTGACTTCAAGGAGGCATTTCAGAGACATTGGGTAAGTGGCTGCCAGAGCTGTGATTTGCTAACAGCTGGAATTGTGCATTACAGGTGTTGAGAGTGGAGCATACAGAATGGTCTCAGTTCTAACCCTCATTATTTCAGTGACTCAAATGGTCCAATCTCAGTTAAAGCTCATATTAGAGGACACAGCACCCTCACGGCTAAAAAAAAACCTCAAAGGAAAAATAATGAAGAGCTCATTTTCATCCTCCATGTGGCTGGCTTAGAGAACATTAGAAAGGAGAGTCCATCTCATTCTCTGAGATACCGAGTAATGTCCCCCATCCCACTGAGCCTTTTCCTAATTACTCTATCTTGCACATTTCTCTCCCCTCTCTGAATCCCTTCAGCACTTTTATTTCTACATCTCATGTGTGCTACAAGCAGGCGGATGGCTCGGCTGCATGGCCAAGTCTCCTATTCATTCATTCAACTAGTGATTCCTAAGCCCATGCCACATGCCAGGTGCTGTTCTCATTGCTGAGGATGCAGCCATGAATAAAACCCTTTCTGAATGGAACACAAATTCTGATGTGGAGAAACAGATGACAAACAAATGAATATGTTGCATATTAGATGGTGACAAGAGTCATAGAATATTCAGCAGAAAAGCAGATGGAGTGCCAGTTGGAAGAGAGTTGCAATTTTAAGTAAGGTGGTCTGAGAAGACCTTATTGATAAAGTAACATAAGAGCAAAAATCTAAAGTAGGCCAGGGAGAGACGAATGTGACTATCCAAGGAAAGAGTGCTCCAAACGGAAAAAAGCAAATGTAAAGGTCCTGAGGCAGAAATCAGCCATGAGTGCAAGGCCCATCCTCTCCATCAAATCCTAGAGGTTATATATCTTAGGCGGGGGATGTGGCTCAGTGGTTGAACATCCCTGGGATCAATCCCTGGTACATCCCTCCCACACCAAAACAAAAACAAAAACAATTCTGGACTTGAGGGTTGGAGGTATGGTGATATGGTGACCATCTTATGACCACAAAGGAACAGGCTGTGTGAGGATGGCCGAGAGGATCAGGGAAGCACCTGAGTCCTCCCCGCTCACCAAATCTTTTTGTTTATTAAGATAGAGATATATACGTTCTTCTTGAGAAACATTTCATCAAAGCACAATGGTAAGTACAAACTTCCAGAGATTGGGTTGCATTTATGTGATATATTGAGTGAAATAAATACCTAGTATGATGTGTTACCCAAAATCCATAAGCATCCCACTGCCCAAGGCTCATGAAACCTCTTACACAAGGTTTTCCTTACTGTGCAAACTTTACCACACTGCATCTCCATTCTCTTAACTGTAAAACAGGGATAATCAAAAACAACCCTCATAGTATTGGGTCTATGTAAATCAATAGATTTAAAACCTGTGGAAGAAGCTCTCACAGATGAGACACCATATATTTTATGTTATTATTGTTACTATGACAACTACAATAATCCAATTCAAACCCTAACATGAATCAAGGCGCTGATAGGGTAATTTCTTAAATGGTATGATGAAATCCAATGTCATTCAGTAGTTGGATTCCTGAAAAATCATGTGTAAATAGAATTTTTCAGACATATATTTTTTAGTGTAGTATAGTAATACATAATATTGGGGTTCATTTTGATGTAATCATACAAGCATACAATGTAATTGCTCTGATTCAGTCCCTAGCAATTTCCCCTTCCCTCCTTTTCTACCATCCGGTGTTTCCTCTCTTCTATTCTACTGGTCTTCCTTCTATTTATTTATAGCTTTTTTTTAAAAATTAGTGCTTTATAAAGATATAAAGGTGAAATTCATCGTGGCATCTTCATACACGTGCATAGGGCAGTTTGGTAGACTCCACTCCACAATTCCTCCCTTTCTTGTACTCCCTCCCCACCAATCCCTTTTCTCTGCTCCACTGATCTCTCTTCTTTTTCATAGACTATCCCCCTCCCCCTGCTTTATCCTCCCTGATTTTGATCAGCTTCTGCATATGAGAGAAGACATTGGGCTCCTGGGTCCTTCTTAATGCCACCACTGAGTTTATCGATTATGGAGTCACCTCCCTTTTGATTTCTCATATCATTATGACTTTCCTCATGGTTTAAGCCAGTTGAGCTGGGGTTTCTCTTTCTTGAGCTTG
Organism: Marmota marmota marmota; assembly: GCF_001458135.2. NCBI lineage: Eukaryota > Metazoa > Chordata > Mammalia > Rodentia > Sciuridae > Marmota > Marmota marmota. The sequence goes on from NW_025999949.1 coordinate 23,495,590, forward strand.
AAGGCATCAGTTTTGTTTGTGTTATGGTGGATAGTAAATGAATTAGCCTATATAGAACATTTCACGCACTGCTTGGCATTTGAAGAATCAATAAAGGTTAGTTTTAATAAAAATATGACTAGGTCCATTATATCTGTCACTGGGGATAGCCTGAGGTGTGATTCATGTTTCACTTAGTTCTCCAGAAGTTCTGACAAGAAATCAAAATAAAGGCAATGGGGCCAGTTGCTCCGGACAGTAAAGCTGGCAGCTTTTTCTACATTTATGATAATTTCCTTAGGCTACATTCCCAGAAGATATAAAACTGGGCACCAGCATTTCAAATTCTCTCCACAATAATTTCTAAATTGCTGTATCAAATGGTTGTAGCATTTTTTACTACAACCAGAAAATATGGGCCAGGGCTTCTTTCGCTTCATGTTGGCCAGTATTCTGGAATTATTATTTAAAATACTTTTCTTTTCTGGTAGGAAGAATGTGAAATCTGTCCACATCTCTTTGGCTAGTAGAAACCTTTAGAAAAATCTTATATAGGCATCAAATATCTTCTGGGACTGGCTGAGTTTCTGAAGCAATTATCCAAATGGGCTATAGGAGTCTGGGATGGGAGCTTCTCTGTAGCCCTGGAAATTTACAGCTGTTTGCTGGTTGGAAATAATTAAAGGGATTGACATTATTTGCTTTTGCATTCTCTCGGGTCACGTAGAATTTCCTGGTTATGTTCCGCCTGAACTTTTTGAGTCCTCTTCCTCAATGGGAGTAGAAAAAGGGTAGCCAATACCATGAATAGCATTTGATTACCAGAGCTGCCCCTAAGGCTGTAGGAGTCCCAGGGAGATATATATGTATATTGCTCGTGTAGACACAGCTTCTGTCCATATGAGCAATTTGAGTCAACTCTAATCAATATTTCAGAACTATTTTGATGGCCAAATCTTGCATGCCTTTTGCAAAAGAAATAGGAGGAAATCCTTGTCAGTCCACTTGTCAGGTACTAGGTCCAGCATGGAACTCCTAGACAATTCAGTAGGTACAAGGCCCAAACTCTGTTGGACATCTGGTCAACCACATAGTAAGGGAAGGAAAAAAAATAAGTTGAGAGCCAACCCCAAAGGGAGAAACAGAACTTGAAGGCTGTTCTGGTTCAGACTTGGTATACCTTGCCCAATAATGTTGCTAGTTCAAGACCCATGTGAGGCCCTGGAAGTGTCTTTAGAAAATGAGAAATGTGGCTACCTAACTCATGGGGGTCCCTTTGCCTGATCCTAAGGGTACCAATTGCTATCACTACATATGTAGCTCATTACTATTGTGCTTTTCACACATAACAGGTCCCATGCTAAATGCCTTACAGTGAGGTGTATACAACTATTATCAGATTTTATGGATGCAAGTGGCACGTACATGCGAACCGTCTGGCTTGCTCAGGTGGTCTTGTGTGGAGTCTGTGCTCTAACCAACTCTGCTAAAGTTCTGTGCTTCAGACAGAAGTCCCCCTAGGCCCTCTGTCTTTATCTCGAGTTCCTCCTTCCACTTGCCCTTTAAACTCTTACTTGCAGAAATTTCTCTTACCTGTTTTTTTCCCCCATTAGGGGTCTGATTTGCATCAATATTCAACACTATCTAACTCATTGATGACCTCCAAAGTAGTCCCTTTCTTTAACAGCATTTCAACTTACAAATATCTTTGCACATTCAAAAGAACCTTTTCAAACATTTAATTATGGTTGTAGCATGTGTCATTGCAGTGGGCTGACTCTGAAAATGGCATGAACAGCCGGCTCTCTCTCAGCCACAGAGGACTGCTCTCCCTCGGCACAGGTCTGTTTAGCACTTTGGTTTTTGAATAGCTGCCCCAAGAGCTTTGAAAAATGTTTTTTTTTTTTAAGCCCTCCATTATTTTTCCTAGGGAAATGTCAAACGAATATATAATTTCCAAAGAAGCATCTCTACATTAAAACACAATGTAATTTTCATTGTGGATCTCTTCCATGACTCCAGATCTTATTACAAGATATTCATTCATACCTTTTCATGCTGGGATATACAACAATGACAGATAAATGGCAAAATGGAGAAAAAATGAAGACTGAAGTTATTTCTAAATATTGCATTTCTTAAAATTTTAAGATGATGTTTAGTTGTGCTGAGTCTTCTCCTTCACATCCCCACAAAACATAATTGGAACTGTAGCCAGCAAGTAAAATTTGACTATATAAGATTGCATATCATTTTGGTGTATGATTTGCAAATATATGGAAATAATTGTTAGTCCATCGTTGGCCAGATGAGTTTGCATTATATAAGGATCAGTAAAAAATTTGTCATTTTCTCATGAAAGGAAACTCATTTTCTTTGCTTTGCATTGCTAAAGATGGTGTGTAAGGGAGCAGAGAGCTTGGCATTCAGCCACAGAGCCTGTGGTTTGAATATTTTAGATCTATCAATGGGATTCTTTTTGGCATCTTATCAGGACACAATGAATTTGATTTTGGAGAGGCAGGAGATCCCACACACTGTTTTTCTTACAACAGAAACATCTATTGTGTGACCCAGTGAGCCAGTTTGAATTCTTCTAGCTCATGGTTCTATCTTCAATTGTCAAACATTTATATTTCCTCCAACTTTTGACATTTCCATTTTATGTGATTGTATTGAAAGGGAATTGTGGCACCTAAGATTTAATTTAAAGCCTGTTTATTGTAATAAGCAGACACTGTGAGGGCTACTAGTCTGAATCTCTGAGGATGGAAATGGCTGAATTTGGAAAAACACAAACACAAAGATTTGGGGAGGGGATGCAATATACCAGGAGAATTGGCTTCAGGAGGGAGAGGACCTCCACAGATAAAGGGAATTCATGTGTTATTATAATACAGTCTGCAGTACTATTAGGTAAAAGAATGAAAAAGATTTTTTTTTTAACCTGGTGCCGGGTGCAAAAATCAGGAACAATGCATATAAAATGCAGAGGAAGTCGATTTCTTCTTTAATCCAACAAGTTTCCTATCAATTCCATGTGTCCCACAGTGGAACAGGCTGCCTCAAGGGAGGTTTGTAGTCAGGGCCACCATCCACAATAACCACATATGGTAGGTAATGTGGTGACATTTAATTGTCAAGACATCTGAGTCTAAGATAGGCTAAGATGTCAGTCTATAGTCACATAAAGAGTGGGTGTTGGATTTGGAAGCCCCTCTGTCTGACTCCAAACCCTTTACTTTCTCTACTATGCCAACCTGTTCTCCTATAATTCCAGTGAGGTCTTTATTTTGGGAAGACAGACAGAGATAGGTGGACAGGGGAGACTTATGCCATGAGTAGAAGTTTAAGCAGAATGATCTTTCAGGTAACCTCTACTTCCAAGGTTAGTGATTCTATGATCTATGGCTCTGGCCATCTCTTTACTGAGATAAGATGGAAAGGGGAAGGTGCATATTTAAATACTGGTACAGAGAACTTCACCTTTTTTAGTTACTCCCCTGAACTGGTTCCTCCTTCCTTGAAACTCCCACACACCACCACTGCCCCACACCTTCAGCACTTAGCACAGGATCTGTTTAATCTGTGCCTGGGACCGCCTCTCCTGGTAGGCTCTCCTAGGGAGGAGAGGATCCATCCCTGGGTATCTTGTCCCTCTTCTGCAGCCCCTGTCTCACTTCTAGGATGTGGCTGAGAACTGGCACTTTGATGATCTCAGAATAAGTGAACAGAGGTGGAGATTTATTTTGTTAAAGCACCTTTTACCATTAATCGAGGGGAGGTAAAAATTCCAGAGAAAATGTAGTTATGACCCCTGACTAATGGTTTTAGATAGATGGACCGCACTGTCTAGAGGAGGTGTGCAGAATGGCCACTGACTGCATAATTACGAATGATCCCAATGCAGCCAGCGAGGGAGACGCGTATAAGAATTAACACTTTAACACTGGAAAGAGTAAGCTGAGGCTTTGTAAATGTGCTAAGAGAAATAAAAAGAGTAGTTCAGCTATGTTTAAAATAGGATAGATAACAAAGAATACACATTTCTATACCTTTGGCCAAGTCATTTGTTAGGAACATAGACAGAAGGAAATGAATGTGTTAGTACTTCTTTGTCGTGTGTGTGTGTGTGTGTGTGTGTGTGTGTGTGAAATTTTCTGTCCAACTCCCTTTTCTAGTATCTTTAGCCAAACTATTTACATGAGAGTTGTCAAAAAACTATAACTTGTCCTGGTTATAACTTCTCGGGCCCAGTTTATTGGTCTAAGAATGAACTCCTGGGTCATAGGTGGCCATTGGAGTTTTTGGTACTGGGACAATCCATTGACCAGATCCTTATATAAGACAGAAAGTGTAGGAACATTCAATGTTCATGTTCCCCATTAAGAGACCCAGTGTCCAGTGGTGGAGGCAAAGGCAGCACCGGGGTGGGGAGTGGACCAGAGATGGAAATGAGCCTGGGGTCCAGGCCGGCTCTAGTCCATGGGTCCAGGGTTCTCAGGCTCCTTATACTGCAGCGTTTCCCCACTTGGTTGGCTAACCTCCTCATTTCCTTCGCAGAACAAAGTTGGAGTGGATTGTTATCTACAACCAGAAGAACCCTAACCAGTACACTTGTTAATGAAAATGATTAGAAATGATCAATACATTAGAAATGATAGGGACCCCTATGTGAATAAGGGTAGATCAAGCAAGAGTAGATCAAGCAAAGTCTGAGAAAGGACTGGAAAGTATTCATGTCTCCACCCAGAGCACTTCCATCCAGGGCACTGAGAGTTCATGTGGGGGAGAGAAGAGCTCTCTGCCAGCAACCTCCAGCAACGTGGAGGATGTGGGAGGGGTCAGATCATGGGGAATGGAAATGTGTCTCCTAACAGGACACTGAGAGGTTCTTTACCTTGTTCCTCCTTTGCATTCCAATTCACATATTGCCTGATCCTCAGGTTCTTTGTAAAATTCAGATCCTGTTACACCTCCCTGCTTTCCTCATCCTGGTGAGATGCCAGGAGGTACTGGAAAGGGCATCGCATGGCATCACGTTCCATAGACGGGCCAGCCATTGCCATCATCATTAAATTGACTAAAACAATAAACTGAAAACAGCTACAGCCCCTTTTGTTGCCAAGCTAGAATCAGAAGTGGTTGCTAATGACAAAGTGTTCACCATCACTTTACAGCTCGCATGCATGACTGGTCGACTGAAAATTCTACATTAGTTTATTTGCCTTGGATGAAGGTATAGTAGTCATTTATTTTTTATTTTTAACCAGGGTAGGACAGCATTATCAGTTATTTTCACGTTAATGACAAATCACACAAAATTCATTGCCTGTGGGTTCAGACACTGACATGGCCCTGAAGTAAAGCAGGCTGTTGAGCCCTCTATGAACCTCCTGAGCCACTTATTTTATGAACAGTCGCCAACTCGAGCATGGCAGAGATTTCAGAGACGGGCAGAGTGGTCCTGTAGAATAGTGTCATACAGCTCAGGTGAGGAGAGACTTGTAGGAAAAAGACCTCAAAGATAACACATGTAGCAGGTGTCAAAGAATGAACTGATAAATTGAGGAGAGACCTAATTAACCATCAAGTCTTGGTCCTGCGACCCCCTTAACATTTGTAGGTTCCATCTCTCTCTCTAAATCCCTATCGACTGTCACCAATGTCCAGGTGTTCAGGGACTCTTCCTAAATTACTACCAAGGGTCTCCAGAAACACCCCAACCTGGTGAATGCATCTCTTCTGCTCTGGGCCTTTGGCTTGGGGAGAGGTGACAGGGAGCCTCCTGATGAACAAGCCCCTCCCCTTTTTCTACTTTCTGCGTTCCACTTGGATGGAAAGGACAAGTTTCTTCAATTCTTTTCTTTATTGGGCTGTGATCTCCTTTGTGCAAAAGCATGATCTCAATTATGCTAGGACAGACTCTAGATAATACTAAAAGAGAGAGAGAAAGAAATTTCCCCAAATCTCTTCCTTGACCAAACCTGCATTTTGATACTATTGCCTGGTTGCAAATTCCTGATTTGCATAACCACCCAGCAATAATAATTCATTTCTTTATTCCTTGAAGACGTATCTTAATGTTCTTACCTTCAGCCCAGGCAAGGCAGATGGGCGATTTAGATTGATTACACAGATTATGTACACTGAAATGCAAAAGAGAAAAGCTCATTAATGGCTTTAAAATATTACCCTGATAATTATCTTTATTTTATGGAAGAAGAATCTGAGGCTCAGGAAAACTAAGTGACTTTCCCAGCTCACAGCTAATAAATGGCAGAGGCAAGATTGAAATCTCGGAACCAGCCATTGAATTCAAGGGGATGTTGTGGAATGTTGAAAGGTTCTGCCTAATGGAGGAATAAAAATTGGGAGTTCCCAGGGAAGGAGCAAGTTAAGGGAGAAGTTAGAAGAGGGATAAAATACAGAGGGCAGACACCGTGAAAGTTAGGGAGATTCCTCCTTTCCTGCATCACCTGCCCCCATTTTAATTTTCTAAACACGTGCACGTCAACACTGTGGCTGCCCTACTGGCCCTGTACATTTGCAGTGAATTTTATGCCATGTGAAAATTCTTGGTGTTGAGTAGTTTCTCTTTTTCTTAATTTGTTCTTTTTAGATATACATGACAGAAGAGTGTATTTTGACAAATTATACGTACATGGAATATAATTTATTCTAATTAGGATCTCATTCTTGTGGTTGTGCATGCTGTGGAGTTTCGCTGGTGCTGTATTCACATATGAACATGAGAAAGTTATGGAACCAACCTAGATGCCCTTTAACAGATGTGGTATATATACACAATAGAATATTACTCAGCCATAAAGAAGGATGAAATTATGACATTTGCTGGTAAATTGATGAAATTGGAAACTATCGTGCTAAGTGAAATAAGCCAATCCAAAAAAAGCACCAAAGGCCAAATGTTCTCTCTGATAGGGGGATACTAACACAATAAGGGTAGGGGTGAGAATAGAAGTTCAGTGGATTAGACAAAACAGAATGAAGGGAAGGGAGGGGGATGGGAACAGGAAAGACAGTAGAATGAATTGAACATAACTTTCCTGTGCTCTTTTTCTTTTTATTTTGGGTAAAAGAAGGTCTCATAAAACAGGTCATTTCCCATCTGGGGAGCCCCCTTGGACCTAGGCACAGAGACAACTTGGAGCTGCAGGGAGTGGAAGAGGTCATGATTTTGGAGTGAGATCTGGGGAGTCTTTTGTAGAACTTTTGTGGTGAGGATTTGAACCTCCAGAGTCTGTGGAGCTCACTTTATCTAACTGTTCCTGAGGCAGGCATGCCCCAACTGACCACTGAGTTTTGTGTCCTCTCTCCTATTCCATATTGTTTTGGGGGAATAAAGACTGTGACTACTCTATCGCCTTCCACCTCTAGAATCTCATGTGGTTTGCACTTGACAGTGACAATAAATACAGGGCTTACTTGACGTGTGTATTTGAGAGGACGAGTGTAGTAAGGTCACAGGGGCAGAAGTCTCATTGAAGTGGGTTCAGGAGAAAGTCTGGGATGGAAATGAAGTGGGACCCACCAGGCACCTGTTCGAGAAATTGGATGGCAGCAGCTAAAATAGGCAGCACAAATGAACGAGTGCATTATTGTTTATTGAGGTACAGAACCGATGGCTGAGGGACTTCACTTGAGCACAGATTGTTTTCTCTTTGATGACACAGTCACTCTATAAAGCAATCAGTCACTAAATATTAGGGTCTTAGCCCCTCTTCTGTAATGGGTGTCACTACATCCACTTGCTTCTTCAAATCTTTCAGGACTTTGCAGAACTTTATGTGAGCAGTTTACAGTTCACAACATGACCACCCTTGACCTGGCTCCTGCCTATTTCTCTAGCCCTGACTCTACCTACCCTCTAGGATGTTAGGCTTCAGTGCTATTAAACCACCTGCAGCTTCTGGAAGCCACTGGGTTCTTTTACACAAATCACCTGCCTCCTAGCACTGTTCTCCCGACTTGAAATTTCCTCTCTCTCTGCCGTTCTGCTGGGATAACTCCTCCTTTTAGTGTAGGCACTGCCTCCTCCAGAAAGCCCTCCCCACCCAGCCACTGGGAGGCCCTCCAAGCAGTCTGCCCTTCCCTCTGTGGGCCCCACTTTTCTAGATGCTGAGGTTTTGATGGCAGGGCCCATTGTCTTTTAAGTCTCTTGTCCTGGTTCCTTAGCCTGACTCTTAATAGAACTGCAATCATTTTCTATCAGCTGAATGAAGCAAGAGCAAAGAACACAGCCAGTTGTGGCACTATTTCAAAATTCTACTGCCTGTTTCCATTTTACAGCTTTAAAAGACAAATGTTTTACTGTTTGTTGTTTTTATGGCTGTTTGGTTCTAAATTCTCCTTTTGCCGCACATCACTGTGTGGTCCATTTCAGGCCTGTGCAGGGTTCTTGGCGGCAGTTATGACAACAGTGATGCACAGTAAATACTTTCTTCTTTCTCCGACATAATTGCTCCATCTGAGGACCGCGTCCTCTTCCTGAACGTGCAGAGCTGAAGCAGGTTAGTCAGTCTCCCAGGACTAGCTGTTTCCAGTTTCAAGTGATAATATTTAGGGTGGCTATAAACATCTTTGCAGAACTAAAACACAAGCACACACACTCTTGGTGTTTTTCTCTCTGAGAATTAATTTCTTGGGATAAATTCTCCAAACTGATATTCCTGGGTCAAAGAGTATAAACATTTTTTTATGATTCTTGTCACCACTTCTAAATTGCTTTCTGCAAAGATTATGCCACTCTATAGTGCCACCACCACCACATCTGTTTTCTCTCAACTTTCCTGATAGCTTTTTGCCATTTGAAAAAAAGAAACAGTGGATATACATTGATGACGCTGGTAGATACAAAGTAGGTGCTTGAAATATTTTAGTGCCCATTTCTTTAATTATTAGCGTGGAAGAGGATTTTCTTGTGTTTCCTCTTTGTATTTTCTTCTGTCCATTATCTGCTATCCTTAGTTAGAAGGTAGGAGAGAGCAGTAAATACTAATAGTGTAAAAAGCTGATGCCGGTCATGGTGGTGCATGCCTGTAATCCCAGTGGCTCAAGAGGCTGAGATGGGAGGATTGCAAGTTCCAAACCAGCCTCAGCAAAAAGCAAGGCACTAAGCAACTCAGTGAGACCCTGTCTCTAAATAAAATACAAAATAGGGTTGGGGATGTGGCTCAGTGGTCAATCTGAGTTCAATCCCTGAGTATTAAAAAAGAAAAGAAAAAAGCTGACATTGTTGATACAAAGTAATCAAGAAAGTTCCCAAATGGTAATAGTTTGAGTTCTTTTTACCTATTTGTATCCCTTTAATTTCTTTCTTTTGTCTAATTGCCCTGGCTAGAGTTTCAAGGATGATGTTGAATAGACATGGTGAGAGAGGACATCCTTGTCTTGTTCCAGTTTTTAGTGGGAATTCTTTCAATTTTTCTCCATTTAGAATGATTCTGGCCTTAGGTTTAGCATATATAGCTTTTACAATGTTGAAGTAGGTTCCTATTATCCCTAGTTTTTTTTTTCCTTAATGTTATAAACATGAAGTTGGGCAGTATTTTGTTTAATGTTTTTTCTGCATCTATTGAGATGATCATATGATTCTTGTTTTTAGGTCTATTTATATGATTTTACTTTTATTAATTTCCTTATGTTGAACCAAACTTGCATCCCTGGCATGAACCCCACTTGATCATGGTGCACTATCTTTTTAATATGTTTTAGTATGTTTGTGGTTCAGCGGTAGAGCACTCGCCTCGCACGTGAAAGGCCCTGGGTTGGATTCTCAGCACCACACCAACCGGAACTCCCTCCACCAGAACTTCCCCAACCAACGGGAACTCCCCAGGAAACCCCTGGGAGAACTCCAAAGTAGCGGGCGCCAGAGGCGGACAGCAGGGATCTATATACAATTGAATCAATCCAGCATCATCTTAATGGCTCGCCTCTCAACCATTACTTCTGGCAAAATGCCAGGGGCCATTCTGACTCAGCTGTGGCTCTCAACATCTAATTTGCCAGAATTTTATTGAGAACTTTTGCATCTATGTTCATCAGGAATATTGGTCTAAGATTTTCTTTCCTTGATTTGTCTTTGTCTGGTTTTGGTATCAGGGTGATATTAGCCTCATAGAATGAGTGTGGAAGGGTTCCCCTGTTTTCTATTTCATGGAATACTTTGAAGAGCATTGGTGTTAATTCTTCTTTGAAAGTCTTATAGGACTTGGCTGAGAATCCATCTGGTCCTGGGCTTTTCTTGGTTGGTAGGTTTTTGATGGAATTTTCTATTTCATTACTTGAAATTGATCTGTTTAAATCGAGTATGACTTCCTTATTCAGTTTGAGTAGGTCATATGTCTCTAGGAATTTGTCTATGCCTTTGATATTTTCTATTTTGTTGGAATATAAATTTTCAAAATAGTTTCCAATTATCTTCTGTATTTCAGACATGTCCATCATGATATTTCCTTTGTCTTCTCGTGTTTTAGTAATTTGAGTTTTCTCTTCGTTAGCCAGGGGTTTATCTATTTTATTTATTTTTTCAAAGAAACAACTTTTTGTTTTGTCAATATTTTTTAATTGTTTCTTTTGTTTCAATTTCATTGATTTCAGCTCTGATTTTCATTATTTCCTGTCTTCTACTGCTTTTAGTGTTGATTTGTTCTTCTTTTTTCTAGGGCTTTGTGATATAGTGTTAGGTCATTTATTTTTGACTTTTTATTCTTTTAATGAATGTACTCAATGCAATAAACTTTCCTCTTAGTACTGCCTTCATAGTGTCCCAGAGATTTTGATATATTGTATTAGTGTTCTCATTTACCTCTAAGAATTTTTAAAATTTCATCCTTGATTTCTTCTACTATTCATCCATCATTCTATAGTGTATTATTTAGTCTCCATTTGTTATAGTAGCTTGTATTTTTTATTTTATCATTGATTTCTAATTTCATTCCATGATGATCCAATAGAATTCATGTATTATCTCTGTTATTTTTTTTTTTTTGTATTTACTAAGAGTTGCTTTGTGGCATAAGATATAGTCTATTTTAGAGAAGGAGCCATGTGCTGCTGAGAAGAAAGTATATTTGCTCATTGATGGGTGAAGTCTAAATTATTGATTGTAAAATTTAGTTCTATAGTTCCCTTTTTAAGTTTTTGTTTGGAAGATCTGTCCGGTAGTGAGAGAGGTGTGTTAAAGTCACCCATTATTATTGTGTTGTGGTCTGTTTGACTCTTGAATTTGAGAAGGATTTGATGTACATAGATGCTCCATTGTTTGGGGCATAAGTATTTAAAATTGTAATGTCCTGCTTATATATACTTCCCTTAAGAAGTATAAAATGTCCTTCTTTGTCTCTTCTGATTAACTTTTGTTTGAAGTCTACTTTATCTGAGATGAGAATGGAAACCCCTGCTTGTTTATGCAATCCATATGAGAGAGAAGTTTTTTTCCCATCCTGTCACCTTCAGCCTGTGTATGTCTTTGCCCATGAGGTGCATCTCTTGAAGACAGGATATTGTTGGGTCTTGCTTTTTAACCTGCCAATCTGTGTCTTTTGATTGGTGAGTTTAAGCCATTAACATTCAAGGTTATTATTGAGATTTGATTTGTGTTCCCTGTCATTTGATTTCTTTCTGGTTTTTAATTTGACTTAGTTTCTCCTTTGATTGAATATTCCTTTAGTGTGGGTCCTCCCTTTGCTGGTTTTCACTTTTTTCCTCCTACTTCATCCTCATGGGACATTTTGCTGGGAATATTCTGTAGTGCAGGTTTTCTCTTTGAAGATTCTTTTAATTTTTATTTATCATGGAAAGTTTTTATTTCATCATCAAATCTGAAGCTTAATTTTGCTAGGTATAAGATTCTTGGTTGGCATCTGTTTTCTTTTAGAGCTTGAAATATATTATTCCAGGACCTCCTAGCTTTGAGGGTCTGCGTTGAGAAATCAGTTGAGATCTGAATTGGTTTCCCCCTATATGTAATTTGACTTTTTTTCTCTCACAGCTTTTAAGATTTTATATTTATCCTCTATATTGGTAATTCTCATTATAATGTGTCTTGGTATGGGTCTGCTGTAATTTTGTACCTTTGGGGTCCTGTATTCACTGAAAAAAAGGTGTTCAGCAAATAGTGCTGGCAATGCTGGAAATTCATATGTAGCAAAATGAAATTAAACCTCTATCTCTCACCTGCACAAAAATCAACTCAAAGTGAACCAAAGACTTAGGCACTAGGACAGAGACTCAGTGCCTAACAGAGGAAAAAGTAGGATCAAATCTTCACTACGTTGGCCTAGGATCTGACTTCCTTAATAAGACTCCTAAAATGCAAGAAGTAAAATCAAGAATCAATAAATGGGATGGATTCAAATTAAAAAGATTCTTCTCAGAAAAGAGAAAATAATAAATAATGTTAAAAGAGCGCCTACAGATTGGGAGAAAATCTTTACCACATGCACCTTTGATAAAGCATTAATCTCTAGGATATATAAAGAACTCAAAAAACTTAACACCAACAAATAACCCAACCAATAAATGGGCTAAGGAACTGAACAGACACTTCACAGAAGAAGAAATACAATTGATCAACAAATATATGAAAACGTGTTCAAAATCTCTAGCAATTAGAGAATTGCAAATCAAAACTACTCTAAGATGTCCTCTTACTCCTGTCAGAATGGCAATCATCAAGAATATAAGCAACAATAAATGTTGGCAAGGATGTGTGGAAAAAGGCACACTCAAACACTGCTGGTGGGACTGCAAATTGGTGCAACCAATAAGGAAAGCAGTATGGAGATTCCTCAGAAAACTTGGAATGGAACCACCATTTGACCCAGCTATCCCACTACTTGGTTTATACCCAAAGGAGTTAAAATCAGGATTCTAAAGTAATGCAGGCACATCAATGTGTATACCAGGTCAATTCACAATCGCTAGACTATGAAATCAACCTATGTTGGTCCTTCAATCGATGAATGGATAAAGAAAATGTGGTATATAGATTTAATGGAATATTACTCAGCTTTAAAGAAGAATAAAATTATGGTATTTGCCTTTAAAGGGATGGAGCTAGAGAATGTCATGTTAAGTGAAATAATCCGATCCCCAAAAACCAAAGGCTGAATGTTTTCTCTAATATGCGGATGTTAATTCACAATAAGGCAGGGGCACTAGGGAAGAATAGTGTTACCTTAGATTAGGTAGAGGGGAGTGAAAGGAGGAAAGGGGAGGGGATGTGGGGAAAGGAAGGATAGTAGAATGAACAGACATTATTACTGTATGTATGTATGTGACTGCATGACCAATATGATTCTGCATGTACACTCAGAAAAATGAGAAATTATATTCCATCTACGTATGATATATCAAAGTGCATAAATGCATTCTACTGTCATGTATAACTAATTAAAACAAATAAAAAAATTTTTTAAAATCTCTCAAAGGACATGAGGGAAGTTTTCACGTGTAAAGATGAAGGAACATCTTTTACAGAAGCATGGAAGAGGACAGGCAGGTAAGGGGCACAGATACACCACAGGGCATAATAACTAACCGTTATTTGGAACTTCATGTACTAATTGCTTCCCGTGCATCCCCTCTTTTAATCTTTAGAATCATCTGTGTCACAGATGTGGAATCTGAGGCTCATCGATGTTAGGAGTCATGTTTATGGTCACCCAGACAGTCCACTGAGAACCAGTGTTCAGTGTTCAATGGCAGGGTTTGTCCCCTTAACCACGGTTCGGCCCCTCATGGCTGAGTTAGAGGGAGAAGAATTTTGTGTGATCCTGATACAGAGAAAGAGCCGCTGAGAAGGCCACAGTGAGAACAATGGTCTCGGGACACATGGTGTGGCAGCCTTCTTGTATGACCCTGGTGGCATGTTTCAGTGATACTTCTCAGCAATACTTTGGCCTTTGAGAACAAGAACAGAAAAAAGTTAGAGAGAGGATGTTCTGGGCTTGTGGGTTGTTGGTTAACTGCAGCTGGAGCTGGGGAGGGGGTCCTGCAGTCTGGCCTGGGAGGGCAGCAATGCAGTGGCTGAGGAGGCTGTCCAGGACTGATAGGGACCACGCCGACTCCAGGTTGGCTCTCTGCATTCTGCCACCACTTGTGTCAACATGGCAGCTGTTATGACCTGGCCACTGACTGTAGGAAGCAGCAATCTGTGATGCGTCTTGCTTACTGGCTGCCGGCCAGGCCAGAGGGGGTGTCACCAGCAGTAGCTGGGTCTCTTTCATGGAGCTGGTTTCTACCACCATGGTCCCTGAATCACAGGTAGCCCCCCTGGGGCTCCAGCTCCTGCCTCAGTACAGTGGCTACTCCTTTCCTCCTTTGGCAAAGGAAAGCCAGGTGCAGAGAGAAGTTCCTTTCCCAAGACCTCCAGCTATTGGGCAGAGGAGCTAGTATGCAGACTCTGTGGTCTGCTGAGGCTTAGCGAGTCAAGAGTGAGGTCCAGAGTCCAGAGTCCCAGTGCAAGGAGGAGTGGTGGGGTGGAGATGCAGGACTGAGCCTGATGCAGAAAGCTCCCCCGTTCCTGACTCTGCTACTCTTGAGCATGAAAGCCAAGCCTCTTGGGGGTAGAAGGGGAGGAGGAAAAGGAGGAGAAGGAGGAAGAGCATCTAGGCCCTTGGCTTTGGGGTTGACTTGCATCTGATGCACAAAAGCACACCGAGGCTGGGTTTTACACACTGGCGCTTTGTCCTCCCCACAGCGGGCTCTGATTAGCTCCAGGCATCATCTCCCTCTCCAAAGCTCCTGCCCATCAGGGGCTGATTCTCTTGCCCTTTGCCCAGGCTTTTGATCAGAGGGTGCCAGGCATTAAAGCCTCAGCTAGGAAGCTATTCCTTGGGGCTTGGTGGGAAGGCTTCAAAGGTTGGAAAGCGCTTGCAGCTTTTGTGCGGAAGGCCAGGGGAGGGAGTGTTCCAGTCCGTGGGGGCACTAATTAGGCCCAGTGACTGTTTGGCCACCTCACCTTAGCTTGAAAGCCCTCCAGGACGATGGGGTGGAGAGCACAGGGCCACTTTGTGCCCAGCAGGCTGTTTGCTGCTGCTGTGCGAGCGGCAGGTTTGGAAAATGAGGTCCGAGGAGACCAGTACTTAATCATCCCCGGGAGCTTTGCCAAATGGACTCCCCACGTGCTGCTGTCCTGCACTTCCGTCCTGTAGTGGGTTGTGGGAAGGTTGTAATACTCTAACGCTAGACATTTCCTCCTGAGATGTCTCTGTATGCAGAACTACAAATTCTGGATCACATATACTGGTGGTGTCCTTATTAATAAAAGATATCCCTTCTTATCAATGAATTAACTGTTTCCATAGTGACTAATGCACTTTTCAAGAGAGGGATTGTAATATTCTAACAGCAGCTCCTCTAAGGAAATGCCAGAAAAGTCAAAAGACATTTGTATTATTTATGTATCACGATTCTGCCAGGTTCTTTTTGGGAGGAGAAGGAAGGAAGGTTGCGTTCTTTGGCCACTTTTGCGGGGATCAGAGTACACGTTGAGCTGCGGCTGGGGGCTTAATTTCTAAGGTTAAACAGACTCAGTTCTAATTCTGCATTTTCCGTTTACTAGCTGTGTGGCTCTACACAGGCAACCGTGGCTCTCAGCTTCCGTTTTCTCATGGGGATGATCATGGCGTCTCTTAAAACTGAGTAATGAATGAGTAACTGAACCAGGAGAGCAGCGGCCAGTGTCAGGTGTCGGTTAGTTGTCCTCATTGCCTCTGTGTTCCTTTTATCAGTCACTGAGGACAAGTCACCAGCACCGTTCAGCCCCAGCTCTCCCTGTGGGTCTCTCCCCTGCAGTGGTAGGCAGCTTGCTGCGCCTCTCCATCCGTTCCTGTCTCATCACCAGCATGTCATGTAGTGATTCCTATTTCTCTTTTTATTAAACAGAAAAATATTTTTATTCTAATTTGTTATACATGACAGCAGAATGCATTGCAATTCATAGTACACATATAGAGCACAAATTTTCATATCTCCGGTTGTACACAAAGTCACATTATTCATGTCTTTGTACATGTACTTGGGGTAATGATGTCCCTCTCAGGCCACTCGTGATTCCTATTTCTATATTAATTAGTGCACTTTTGGTCTTTGATTGGAGCTTCACATCAACAGGAATGACTGAATAAACATATGCAGATTTGCTAAAGAGTTGGGCTAAATATTTCAACTTGGTTCCTCTGGGGGCTATCGACTCTCCTTAGGTCAATGATTTCTTTCTTTCTTTTGTCCTTATGTTTTGATCTGCTTTCCACTTCTGTCCTTCTTGTGTGCATTATAGTGATTCCACAGAACCCCTCTGCAGTGCACCGAGGTCTATGCATTCTGTTGAAAGGGATTTGTTGTCCTGACGACAAATCCTCTGAAGCCTCAGGTCGCTTCTCTGCCCTGTGCCCCTTGGGCAGCAGCATTTGCAGGCTGAGTTTGTGCATAGTGACCAACAAGATGTAGCTGCTAAATGGCCTCTTTAAGCATTCTGTATCAGTCTTGAACAAATGGAGTGTGATTTAAAAGCATTTTGGTATATCAGGCATTCTGCTTCTTGCTTATGGGTGTTCATGATTTTAATTAACACAAATATCTGAAAGGAAGGCAAAACGTGTCAGGCATACTTAGAAATGATTCCAGTTCTATTTATTAGCTCTGTTACCATATGGTATCTGGGCTTCAGCCTCCTCATCCTGAAAACCATGATCCTGATGACTGCTTCAGAGGGTTATACAGAAAGTAGATGAGCTATCATATGCAAAGTTCACGTCAGAGAAAATAATTGTGAGTTCTTTTTTTCCTCCTTAAAGTTGTACTGAATAAGTCCTGCATGTACTTAACACTTCAAAATCTGCCCCATTTGGGGGAATTTGAAGTGTTAAGTATATTTTTTTCTTTTTTCTTCTTGACTTCTCTTCCCTCCTTTACTATTCTAAGTGTAATTCAATCATCCCTTCTCCATGGTCCTATAGCTCACCTCTTTTAGGCTGCTGGAATCTGTACTAAAGTCCACATGCCTTCTTTTTTTGCTTCTTGGTTTTGCTTCTTAGCAGTTTGTTCCTATACTGTCTATTTTCTTTAGGAAACCCCTTTTTTTTGGTTAAATTTATTCCTTAAGAGAAGTGAGAACAATTTGATACTCAGAAGAAATGTGCACTGGAGCCACAGTTAGGATTTTCAGGAAAATATCTTTAGGTAACAAGGATGAACTTCCCTGGCAGTGTTGCCAGGAAGACCCAGCTCAGGCGGCTTTGTAACTTTAGCCAGGGACGGGAAAAATAAATTTACATTGAAGTCTATTATCCATTTTACAATATTGTCTGTTTGGGGGTTGACTTTTGCTTATGGCATTAGCTAAGAGTCTATGTTTTCTTAAATTCTTTCATTTCTTATAGGTAGTCAATTATCCCAAGCACCATTTCTTGGAAAGTCTGTATCTCATTAGTGAATTTCATTGGAAATGTTGAAAATACATTGACCATAAGTGTAGGGTCATTTCTGGGGCCTATTCTGTTCCACGGTCTTCAGGTCTATTTTAATGCCAATGCCACACTGTACTGACTACTGTAGCTTTATTTTCAGCTTTGGAATTGAGTAGTGTGGTCATGCAAAATGGCTCTTCAAAAGATCTTGATGTCTGAGACCCTGGAACCTGAGAATGTTACTTTAGATCATAATAAAGAGTCTTTGCAGAGGTGACTCTTTCCAGGGTCCTAAAATGGAGAGATTATGTCGGTTTTCTGAGGGGCTCTAAATGAAACCACAGTTATCCTTATAAGAAAAAGAAGAAGGAGGCAGAGAGAGAGAGATGAGAGAGAAAGGGTGGGGGAAAGGGATTGTGAAAATCAGACAGAAATTTGAAGCTGTTGGTCCAAAGATTGGAGTGATTTGGCCACAAGCCAAGGAACACAGTCAGCCCCAGATCCTTAAAAGATGTAAGAGATGAATTCTCCCCTAGAACCTCTGGAGGAAGTGTGGTTCCACTGACACCTGCATTGTGGCCCAGTGATATGAATTGCTGATTTCCAGGTTCCGGTCTCTGGGGCTGTGAGAGATACTTTTGTGTTTCCTGAAGACTCACTATTTATTGTGATACCTTGTTATAGGAGCTAAAGGAAACTAGCACAGGTGATGGGTGCTTTCAAGATCTTCTCTTTATCTTTACAGTTTAGACATGAATCTGTTTATGTTTATTATACCTGTTGTTTGTTGAGCTTTTTGGATCCATAGGTTAATAAACCTTCATAGAATTTGGAAAGCTTTGGGTGGCAGTTTTTCATATATTGCACGCTTCTCTCTCTCTTCTCTTTCTGTGACTGCTGGGACACATCAGTTGTTGCACTTGATGGTGTCCTTGTGAGCATGGTCTCATGGTCTCTGAGGCTATGTTTTTCTTCAACATTTTTTTTTTTTTTACTTGAGATTGGATAATACCTATTGATTTGCATCCAAGTTCACAGATTATTTTCTTCTGTTATTTTAAATCTGCTGCTTAGTTCATAAAGTGAAATATTTAACTCTAGAATTTCCATTTGGTCTTTTCTAAAATAGTGTCTATTTCTTAATTGGATTTATTTTAGCTACTCATCACTGTCATGTTTTTCTTTAAAATTTTTGAGGTAAATTCCTTACTTATTTGAATGTGTATGAATGAACTACTTTGTCGTTTTTGCTAAATTCAGCATCTAGGCCCCCTTCGGGGACAGTTTTATTTACTTTTCTTTTTATCCCTGAGAATAGGTCACACTTTCTTATTTCTTTGAAGGTGATGTGCCTTTTTAAAAAGATGGCACATTGTGCATTTTAGAAATACGTTGCAGCAGCTCTAAAATCTGATAATTTTGGTAACTTGCCTGGACCTAAGCTTTGGAACTTGTTTTCCTTGTGGTGTGTGGTTGTGTGTGTCTGCTCAACATTTTGTTCTTATCTTTATGTCTGTGGGGCATGGGTTTACCCCTGTGTCTGTATTGCTTAGTGGTAAATCAGTGTTTTGGGAAGAGGTTTTACTCAGACCACCCCAGTCCCTGAAGTTCCCACCTTCTGCTGACGGGTATTTTAGGCATGGGGGACATGTTCAAAGCTCAGGTAGTTATTGAGTCTGTGTTGCTTTGCCTGGGCTGTTTGTAGTTTTGGCCCCAGTTGGGGTTGTGTTGAGAGATGCTGTAGTCATTCTGTTTCTGTCTCATTTCTCCCTCCTCTCTGTTAGATATCTTGCCGAGGTGTTGCCCACTCTAATTAGGTCTCTCACCTCAGCCTTTAGAGCTGGTGGGTCTCTCACTCGGTATCATCTGCTGAGGTTGTTGCCTTGGGTCCCAAATCAAGTCTGCCTTCTCTGGCAGAATGGCTGCCGGATTTGAAGATGTTTTTCCCCCTCCCTGGTAAAACTGCCATTTCTGTGAAGCTAGAAAAGACCAGGAGCCCTTCAGTTAATAAGGACAAAGACTCCTGCTCTTCTTACCTAAACTTTTAGCATTTTTCATGAATACATGCTTTTCAAGTTGTGTTTGATCTTCAAAATATGGCAATAGTTTTTTATAGTGATTTTGTTCATATATACATTGCTTTGAAGAAGATTTGCTGACCTCTTCCTATTACCATAGCTGAACATACCAGGAGTTAGTTTTTTAATTTGTTTTATCTATCTATCTATCTATCTATCTATCTATCTATCTATCTATCATCTATCTATTTTTGGGTACCAGGGATTGAACTTGGGGCATTCAAACACTGAGCCATACCCACAACCTTTTTTTGTACTTTATTTAGAAACAGGGTCTCACTGAGTTGCTTAGTGCCTCGCCATTGCTGAGGCTGGCTTTGAACTCTGGATCCTCCTGTCTCAGCCTCCCAGGTTGCTGGGATTATAGACTGTGTGGCCACCACACCTAGCTAGGTTTTAAAATCTTTCTTTATTTTTTAATGAAGTTACATGATCAGAATGTGTTTCAGAAAGAATAATTTGACTCTAACTAATGGAGAAATGGTGAGTTCTGGGATGGGAAGGAAAGTTACGGTGACTCAGTGGGGGCTGGAGAGGCTGGCTTTTCTTGACTTTTTTTTATCTTGTCCATGGGAATACAGTAATAATGTTAATATGAATAATGCCTCATTTTCCCAGGGAATGTGATAAAGAATAATAGATAAACCTCAAATGAATACCACTGGCAAGCTTTCAGTGTGCTCTGAATAAACCATAAATTTCTCCAACGTGCACTAAACAGCTTACCAAACGGGTTTAGTGCAGACTCCTCCCCATCCTCACATCATTGGGATGGTGTGACCCCTGCAGTGAGCTCTGGAGGCCAGACACGGAGGAGGGTTGAAGAGGCCCATCAGAGGCTGTGTCAAGGGACAGAAGAGGTGCTACTGTCGGACATTCAGGGCATTCATACTTGAACATCTTCCCGTTTTAGGCAGTTCTCCAGTTTTTTTGTTTTGTGTTAGTTTTGTCTTTCCTCAGAATGGAGCTGGTGTCAAGGAGAGGGGCCCGTTTCATTTTTCTTTAATGTATTCTTCACTGCCTGCCATATTGCTACACCTGTGGTAGCAGTTTAATATACGTCCATCCGCTTGATTTACACAGCATGATAATTATGGGTCATGAGATTCCAATTCTGGTTCTGACTTGCTTTGCAGCCTCAGATAAATCAGTGGCTTTTCTCGACTTTTTTTTTTTTTATCTTGTCAATGGGAATTAGAAGCATACAGTAATAATGTTAATATGAATAATGCCTCATTTTCCCCAGGGAATGTGATAAAGATAAACCTCAAATGAATACCATTGGCAAGCTTTAGGTGTGCTCTGAATAAACCGTAAATTTCTCCAACGATCAGCTTGCCAAACATGTTTAGTGCAGACCCTGCCCTTTGTTCACATCATTGGGATAGTGCGAGCAGATGCCTGATTTCATCATGTTCTCAAAAATGCCTAATGGTTTTCAAAAACCTGTGTGTGATGTGTAGGAATGACCATTTCAAAGGAAAGCCATAAACTGCAAGCTGGGTTTCAATATTCGGAGAGAGGCAAGCCGACCTCAGGTTCCCCCAAATTAACACATCGTTGTTTTTTCACAGTCAGATCTGAGGGAGGCTGTTCTGTTTTGTCGTGTGGATGTGTTCTTAAAGCAGGGAGAAAATCTTCCTTAGAAGCAGGAAGGAGCCAGTCAGGAGCACATGCAGATTTTCTGGAATTTTACAGGAAATGAAACTTGTTTTCTCCCTATCACCAATCTTAGCTGTCACAACTTCATCAATTAATCTAGGGGATATTCACAAACATAAATGGAATGTGGATTTCCCTGTGGGTCTAGGGCAAGCTCTAGAAGAGAGAGCACTGGGAGGTGGTGCTCAGGTCTGGATTTCTTAGTCTCTGCCCGCTATGAAGCCAGCTGTGCCTATGAGTCCATTTCCTCCTCTGTCAAAAGGGGGTGAGCGGAGAGGCCATTATTATTAAAAACATTGATACTTGGTACACCTACTGGGATCACTTAAGACCCTCAGACCTAAACTCCTTCAATATCAAAGAGCTCAAATTATCTTTTAGGAAAAACCTCCAGAACCCCTTCAAGGATGGGTTGAAACTGGCTTTTCAAGAATGGATATATGTAGAAGAAACCAGCTTGTCTGACAGTGACATTTTGATGTGACAAACTCAAAATCCTCTGTGCAAAATATAATTCACCCCCCCCCCAAAAAAAAAAAAACCCGACAGGTGACCTATGAAGAGGTATGATGACAGTCTCCATCTGCACCAAGGAACCTACAACTCTCCCTTCTCACCGTCCACTCCAGAAGTAGCTGTTCCCCTCTCCCTTTCTGAAATGAAGAATTATGCGTCACTACTGCTAATAATTATTTTAAAAATGTTTTCAGAGCTCAATAAAATGGAATAAATAAACAAGCTATATCTACTTCCTCTGGACAGATCCCAGGAAGGACTGAAACGCAGGGAGGTGGATTGAGGCTGCAGAACTGAACGGTGCCAGTCATCCTAGCCGGCTTAACCCTTAGAGAAATCTTTTTAAAGTATGGGTAACTGCTGCTCCCCCAAGCTGTAGTTTGGAGCCCAAAAGGGAAAAAGGCCAAGTCATTGCAGCCGTCGGCCACCAGTGCCTGTAACTGCTGTTGCCAGGCATCTTCCAGGAGTGGGCACGTTCCAGCTGGAGCTGAGATGTTTCCATCTGTACGGCCGCAGGTGGTTGGAGAATTAGCCACGCACATTTGTAGTGCTGTAGAGAGAGGACTGGTAATCAATCTACCCTTGCCGTTCGTCTGCAAGGTGTTGCAATGGATTGGAAAAGGGTCTGTTCTTAAAATAAATAGATCAGAATATTTTTCCTTCTAAAATCTTCTGAGGTTGCTTATTTTGGCATAATTATTACTGAAGCCTAAATGATTGAGATGACAGTGAAAAGCAAGCTTGAGGTGCATCTGTACCCTCTGTTTTCCATTCACTGTGAGCCTTTTCTACATATCTCCAAAGCTTGCTGGAGCCACTCTGCTCGGGAAGAACCGCTTCGTGATGGAGCCTGTTATACTTCTGACCTTCTGCCTTGCATTGGGGGACTTGGCACTGCCATAGTATCTCACTTATTTCTCATTCTTCTGGACAGTGTGGCCACAATCAGATGTCAGTCAAAAGATAGTTTATTACTTTTAACTAAAAATGGGTTGACTCCCAAAGGAGTACCGATGACCTCAGAGAAGACAGAGTTCCAGCTCATCAGACAAAGGATGTAGTGAGCCCCTCTTTTTGCTGCACAATTGTTGATTTCTGTAGTGTATATAATAAAGAGAACTTCAAACCCAACACTTTATTGGGGGAGGTAACACCACATGTTAGGGTCAGGAAGGTGATATTTCCATCCTCCATATTTTATTTCCTTTTGTACCTGGGATTGAACCCAAGGGTGTTTAACCACTGAGCCACATCCCCAGTCCTTTTTTTTTTAGTACTAGGGATTGAACTCAGGGACTCTAAAGACTGAGTCACATCCCCAGCCCTATTTTGTATTTTATTTAGAGACAGGGACTCACTGAGTTGCTTAGCACCTTTGCTTTTGCTGAGGCTGGCTTTGAACTTGTGGTCCTCCTGCCTCAGCCTCCCAAGCTGCAGGGATTACAGGCATCTGCCACCGTGCCCAGCCCCAACCCTCTTTAATATTTTATTGAAAGACAGGACCTTGCTAAGTTACTGAGGCTGGCTTTGAACTTGTAATCCTCCTGCCTCAGCCTCCAGAGCCTTTGTAATTACAGTAGTGTGCCACTGCACCCAGCTTCTTTCCATTTTTTAAATTTTTTATTTAGAACTCAGGGAGGAAAAGAGAAGGTGGGTGCATCCTGACAATCTAATGAAATTGTTCTGACACCTATGACTGACACCTATGTCTTTTCTAGCCTGTTTAAGTCCTTTTTGTATTTTTGCCTAAAAACTGCCATTCAAAATGCCCCTTAGTCTTAATGGATGATCAGTTTCCTCATGAAATAAATGTTTTTTCCAAGTCACTGGTTAGGACAAACCTTGCTGGATTTCTGACCACAGTATAAAGACAATGTAGGCTACTGGCTCTTGGCTTACTGGTTGGCTTCCAAACGGGCAGGGAAATCAAAATGTAGGATTTCATGGGAGAGTTTGGAAAGGCCCAGAGTCACAACACTTCTCTGTTCTTGGACATTTGCTACGATGTCTTCCTAATGGCTCTCAGGATTGGATAAAGTGCAGGACTAACTTCCCATCTCGGCATCGACAGAGGCAGAAGCAGGCCTTCCTGTGAGTGAGCTAGGCAACTAAGTGGTCTGTGACCCACCTGGCAAGATGACATAATATGTTTCCACATTTAGAATCTTGGATCTCAAGACACCAGAACTTCTTTAGCTTGGATTTAAAAGCTTTTCACTATAGAGATAAAAAAAAAGTCCACTTTCTCATAGGAGAAAAAGACTTCTTAAAAGACTCTTACGAACCAGAGTGATGGGTGAGAAGTGAGGAGACCGGCTGGCATTTGACACTCAGCAAGGCCACGAGAGCAACCTTTCCGAAAGTCTATTACCAATAGCGAGCACTTAAAACGCAGCTCAAGATTTCAACCAAGCAGGGTTGGCTTGTCCCTGATTTAGGATACAAAAGGGAAAAATTAACCAGTAAAAATTGAAACCCTGGTGACCGGAAGGAAATTTTGAAATTCTCCTGCTATTTTGATCGTGTTCCTGATTCCAATCTTCTTCTCTTTTCTAATCCATTTGGCTCAGGGTTGCCAGATTAATCTTCCTGAAATATCGCTTTGTATATGACACTTTCCCTGCTCAGAAACCCACTAGAGTGGCTTATTGTCCCCAGGAGGAGACCAGAGTCAATTGCCTGGCATTCAAAGGCCATCTTGTGCTGGCCTCTGTCCACCGGCCAGACTCCACAGCTGCAGCCAGAGGATTCTGTTTTTCCTGAGCATCCTGCACACATTCTCACCTATTAGATTTTTGCCTGAGGATGCAAACACTGGTGTGGTGTGCTTCAGATATACTTAAGGAGCTTGTTAAAAACACCCACTCTTCCTGCTTCCTCTTCTGGGATCGTCTTTGTCCAGTCCTCTTCTTTTATGGAGGCTGGCTTCAGAGTCACCTGTAGCTCAACTTTAATGAGCCGATGTGAAAAGCAAAAGTCATTCTAGGTGGGAGGAAAACCAGGCTAAAACTGAATGTTTGGAAACCACTGATCAAACTCTGAGTCTGCAGATTGGCTCTAAAGGACCTAGAATTGACTCATGTGGGGGCACAGAGGAATCTAACTCTCTTACAGAAAGGTGACAGCTTTGAGATGGAAGAGAATTGAGCCTAAGTCCTCCCTGGCTTCCTGGGGCGGGGCTCACTTGGGGAGGCCCCTATTCCTTAAGTTCGTTCACTTGGAGAACGGGCCATGCTGTTATGGTGGGGATCAGGTGTGAGAACACACAAGATGTTTTTGCACATATTGAGTACTTCATCACTGTTGATTAACATTCCCCCTTCTTATACCTTTGTTTATTTATTTTTATGTGATGCTGAGGATTGAACCCCGTGCCTCACACATGCTAGGCAAGTGCTCTACCGCTGAGCCACAACTGCAGCCCCCGTTACCATCTCTTCTGTCTATTTGAATAGCTGACACAGGGTGAGGAGCCAGCTATTGTGACATGATGGCAGATGCCACCAAGGCCTTGCCTCATCCCCATTTTCAACTGCCCCCATCCCCTGCAACCCTGTGCTTCAGGATTTTCCCTGAGGCAAGCTTTTCCTGCCCCTGTGGTGGGCTGAAAAGGCTAAGGAATGAACACTGTTCTGGAACGGCTTCGGACACATAACTATGGGGACTGCTGTATCAACACCCCAGCTTCCTCACTCATCCCCTGGGTGTGATAACCCCGCAGGTTTAAACTCCAGGTGTCCGTGGTAGTAGCGGATTTGACGCTGCACCCATGATTGGCTGACTGCTCTCCCGGGTGGCATCCTCTCCCCTGCTAGTCTTTTCTTTACCTCCCAAATAAACACCTTGTTGTTGAATCCTCATCTCACAGACCACTTGTTTTGGAAGAATCCAAACTAAAATCGATAGGAAGTCTACATGTCTCTTCCAACTCCTCCCTGGGGGGCTGGTCTAGCTGCTCCCAACTGCTTTATGGATCTGGGTGGCAGGGCAGGTATATCATCCCAGTCCTCATAAGCCATGCTGTCATCGCACAACATAAGAAATGTGACAGTGGCAATAACATGCTACATCTTAGTCACTCTAATGTGTAAACTAATACAACCGTCGGGCTCATTCCACATCTCTGATATTAAATGATGACTGAATTATTGATAACCAGTCCTACACTCCTTTGAATCAAATATTAATACCACAATATCTTGCTTGTGGTGGCTGGATTCTTTTTGAGTGATTTCATCACTCAGAAGTCCTACCACGTCTTTCGCCTCACACAAGATGAATTGGGTACGTTTTGGAAAGACAACTCGAGGAGATGGAATGTTCAAACAGGGGCTGTTGTGTTCTATCAGAGCTGACGAGTGGCAGGCTTTCCTTGGGACAAGTGTCAAGCCCCAAGGAAGGATTTCAATTGTCTGAGACTTTCATTAGGGCTCTTATGGAGTCTGTTTTTGCTGACCTATTTCATGGTGGCTTGGAGATGGGAAACACAAACCGCAGGCTCAGCAGGACTGGAACCAACTTTCCATTTGTGCGTCTCACATCCAGGATCTGGCTGCAAGGATTTCAGCTTCTGTGATTTTACCCTTTTCTGGATTCTGTGCAGCTCTTAGCATTCTTATGTATGTTCTGTGTGACATATTTGTTTCTGGGTGTCTCTTCTTTTATTCTTGAGGTTACAGAACTCCATGTTGACACGGAGATGGTCTCTCCTGAGGAGACTTATATCTTGTCATTCTTGCATCCCCAGCAGTTGGTGAGGAACCTGGAACATCATAGGTGCTCTATAAACGTGTCTGTTAAATGACATTTGGCATTCAACACATGCAGTATTGAAACCTCAGATACAAAAGACTTGTCATCTCAGTAAAGTTTGGTTGCTAAGGGAAACTTATTTCCTCTCCTTATTATTTGGATCAGAGCTACTCTCTGAAAAGATTTAAGAAGGGAGAAATTATGCTGAGAGATCCTTCAGGAAGATGTTAAAAGCTTGTGTTATCATTTATTAATTTTATTAATATTGCTGGCTCTTAGTGCCATATCTTGTCATTCAGTAAACATTTATGGAACACTTCCTATGGTCTGGGCACTCTGCCAGATTCTTGGGATATATAGCTTTAGAAAACACATTGCCATTCACTGCTTCATGCTTTTAGGCAATTATAAATCACTGATGAACATAAACAAGAGTCATAGCAGTTATAACATTTTCTTAATGTGTTGCAAAAACAGGAATTAATTGAAGTTATTATTTCTGATCAAATCCTATGTTTGAAACGTATGTGAAAGTAAAAATAAAGCAACACTGACCAGTTTCTAGATATTAGCCAATATGTTGGATATGAATTAACCGTGTCAAGCAAGTATTGACTTATGTAAATATTTGCAACAATCCTAGGAAGTATGTACTATTATCATTTTATTTTTCAGATAAGAAAAGTAACCTGAGGTAGTTTCATAGTCAGTGAGTGGTAGGTATGGAACATAAACCCAGGGAGTCTGATTCTAAAGCCTGCTTTATTAACCATTGTGGAATGCTGTTTCTTATATTTGATTCTTTCCCTTTTTACTTTGGCTACCAGGAAGTTTGCCCACAAACCTACCATTGAACTTTAAACTTACATTTAACTTAGACTTGAATTTCTTTGAATTTGTTTTTCTTTTGATTTTCATCTACTTCTCCTTTTCTGTTGTTTTTATTTTTATTTTATTTGATCCCAAACAAATCATTTAACTTCTATGGGTTGTAATTTCCTCATCTGTATTGATAAAGACTCTAATAAATCTAATATCTTTGTAGATGGATACGAATACTATCACTTATAATTTACTAGATATGCAAAAGTTCATACATTATAAAAACAAAAACTTGGAAAACGAACTTCAAAGAATATTAAATTATTTATTTTAAATTCAATCAAATTATTTCAAATAGTTCATTTCAATTTCGAATTTAGTATCACTTGGTCTTTTAAGTATTACACACTAAACAACAAGCAAAAGACAGAATTGTTACAAAACACATTGTAATAGCTCTATTCAAACCTGTTCTAAGATATAATCACTGTGGTTTCAATTTAATTAATTTCTTCATTAGTTCTGTGTTTGGTTTTATATTTTCTCAGGTCATCTCTTGACGAGGCTGGGATCTCTCTAGATATTTCATCATGTTATTTTGATACCTACTCAGGAAAGCAGTAATATTACCAGACTCAAAAGAAAAAGAATATTTTCACTGACTACTTAAGATTTCAATACCCAGGTTTTATATCAATTGATTCTCAGAGTTTCTCTGATCTTCTGCTTTTCCCAAGGCCACTCAGATATAAATCATGACCTGTAGAGATAAACTTATGCTGATTAGACTTTTTTAAAGGTTCATAGTTCCCATATTTGAAGTTTGGCATTTACCCCACAAATTGATGTACACATTTTTCTTTTCTATTTTCCTTTTATATATTTTTTTGAGATAAAACTTTTATACAAAAGTGCCTCCATTTTAAGTATAAATTTCAATGCATTTTATAAATTAATACACTAGGTAATCAACATCAAAATCTCTTTATACAACATTTCTTTCACTACTCAAAATTTACCTGTGTCCTTTGATGGTCAATCCCCACTATGACTCTGAACTTGACCCCAGGAAACCACTTATTTGAATTTATATTTTTTAAGGGTATATAGGACCATATAGCATGTATTTTTTTCTGGGTGTATTCTTTTTTTCAGCATATTTTTTCCTTACTTTTAAAATTTCCTCATTTTATTATTGGTGCATTGGAACTGTACATATTAATGGGATTTGTTGTTACCTATTGCTCGGCATATTTTTGAGTTTCACGTAAGTTGTGCATGTCTGTGATTCATTACTTTCCATTGCTGAATAGCAAGCAGCAGCAGCAGTAGTAATATGGATAGAACACAATTCATTTCTCTATCCACCAGACATCTGGAGTGTTTTCAGCTTTCAGTGATTACAGGGAAATCTGCTTTGCATGTTCACTTACAGATCTCTGTGTGGATATGTTTTCGCATTTCCTGAACTTAGAAAGTGAAGTTGCTGAATTCTGTGGGAAGGTGAGTGTCTGTCTGTTTAAGAACTAGCCTGAATTTCTAAAGTGACTTTACCACTTAGCCTTCCTACTGTAGTATAAGAGGGACCAGTAGCTCCACATTCTCAACTTTGGCGTTAGATTTTCTTTTGAAGTTTCACCTATTTGATTTGGTGTTCAGGGATTCCTTTATTATGAGTTTCTTTTATAAGTAATGACATTGAATTTATGGCCATTTCTTTGTATTTTTAGTTAATAAAGTGTTTATTATTCTTTTGTCCATTGGAAAAAAAATGGATTGGTCTTTATTTTATAGAGTTTTAAGGATTTTAAATTATATTTGGGATAGAAGCACTTTGTCAGGTATATGTTGAGAACCACATGTGTTGGGAATATTTTATCCTAATCTTCTGTTGTATCTTTTCTCATTTTGAAAAACAGAAGCTTTAATTATTTTGAAATTCAATTTTTACATTGTTAGGTTCATTGATCTTATCTTCTCCAGTATCTAGTATGCTGCTAATCCTATCTGGTCTAACAGTTATTTTATTCTTTTAATTTTTACCTTTACTAGTTCCATTTGGTTGTGTTTTATAACTTCCATTTTCTTCCTCATTACATACATATTTTAAGTATGTGAAATATTTTTATAATATCTGTTCTTAATGCCCCATCTGGTAATTCTATTATTGCTGCTATTTTGTACCTGTTTCTGTTGGCTGATATCTCTCTAGGCTGGGGGTCACAATTTTACTGCTTTTTCTATGCATACTATTTTAAATGTGTAAGAATGTTTAGTGCATCTTTGTATTTAATTGGAACATATAATAGAAAATATTTGTGGGGCTCGGTGTGACATCCTAGAACATATATACAAAGTGTAATGATCAGATCAGGATAATTGGAAGATCTATCACCTCAGACATATGTCATTCCATTGTGTTGGGGACATGAAAAATCCTCTCTACTAGCCATTTTGAAACATTCAGTTAGTTATTGTCAACCATAGCTATCCTGCTATGTTCTAGAACATTAGGGGTTATGTCTTCTAGTTAATTCCACGGCCATACCTGTTAACTACCTCTCTCCTTCCCTGACTTCTCACACCCTTCCCAAGCTGAATTGTAATCACAATTCTATTCTCTACTTTTGTGAGATAAACATTTCAGTTTCCACGCAGAAGTGGGGGACATAAGGTATTTGTCTCTCTGTGCCTCACTTATTATTATTATTTTTAACATGGTATCCTCCAGTTCCATCCATATTGCTGTGAATGACAGTTTCATTATTTTTTTTATGGCTGAAGTTATTACTGTGTATATAGACCACATTTTTTTGATCCAGTCATCCACAGATGGACATTTAGGTTGATTCCATGTCTTGGCTTATTGTGAATTGTGCTATAATATGCCTGTAGGTAAAAGTATCTTTTTGACATACTGATACTAATTCATGGATATATACCTAGTAGTGGGATTATAATAACTATAATAATTATTATACTACAAATAAATAATTCTATTTGTAGATTTTTGAGGAATCTGTATGGGCTGTACTGATTCACATTGCCACCAACTGTGTATAAGCAGTCCCCCCTGCAGTCTCAACAGTGTTTGCTATTTTTTTTGGTCTTTTTGATACCATCTATTCTAACTGGCATGAGATAATATCTCATTGTAGTTTTGATTTGCATTTCCCTGACGATTAGTGATGCTGAACATTTTTCATATATTTGTTGGCCATTTGTATGTTTTATTTTGAAAAATGTATGTTCAGATCTGTAGCCCTTTTTGGTTGGATTATTATTGTTATTTTTTCTATTGAGTTGTTGAGTGCTGTAAGTATTCTGAAAATAAATTCCTTATGAGATGAATAGTTAGTGAATATTTTTTCCATTCTCAGGTTTGTCTCTTCATTCTGTTTTATTTATTTTCCTCTGCATGGAAGCTTTTCAGTGTAAAATAAACTTGCTTGTCAATTTTTTTTTTTTTGCTTCTACTGCCTATGCTTTTGGATTGATATCCCAAAATATCTTTACCCAAACCAATGCCTTGAAGCATTTCTTCTGTTAGTTTCATAGTTTTTTTTCCATAGGTCTTTAATTTTGATTTTTGTATGTGATGAGATGTATAGCTTTAGTTTCTTACCTCTCTGTGTGGCTATCCAATTTTCTCAACATCATTTATTGAGGAAATTTTCCTTTCTTCAATGCATATTCTTCATGCCTTTGGTGAAAATTAATTGGCTGTGAATACAAGGATTTATTTCTGGGTTTGTTACCTTGTTCCATTGGCAAAATTCAGAAGCAAAGTCACCTGGTCCTGGTTTTGTCTTTATTGGGAGACTTTTATTATCAACTCACCCTCATTACTTATTATTGGTCATTTCCAACTTTCCATGGCCTATGGTTCAATTTTGGTAGGTTCAATTTTGGCATGTGTTTAGAAATTTGTGCATTTCTTTTTGGGTTTCCAATTCCTTAATGTATTGCATTATCTTTGAGTCTATTGATGTGGTGAATTATATTTACTGATTTCCTTATGTTGAACCAACCTTGCATACCTGGGATGAATCCCACTTGATCATGGTGCATGATCTTTTTGGTATGTTTTTGTATTCAATTTGCCAGAATTTTTTATTGAGAATTTTTGCACCTATGTTCATAAGAGATATTGATCTAAAGTTTTCTTTCTTTGATGTGTCTTTTCCTGGTTTTGGAATCAGGGTGATATTGGCCTCATAGAATGAGTTTGGAAGTGTTGCCTCTTTTTCTGTTTCCTAAAATAAA
The DNA here is from genome assembly GCF_001458135.2 of Marmota marmota marmota. NCBI lineage: Eukaryota > Metazoa > Chordata > Mammalia > Rodentia > Sciuridae > Marmota > Marmota marmota. The sequence goes on from NW_025999949.1 coordinate 23,527,106, forward strand.
TTGAAGAGTATTGGTATTAATTCTTCTTTAAAGATCTTGTAGAACTTGGCTGTGTATACATCTGGTCCTGGGCTTTTCTTGGTTGGTAGGCTTCTGATGGCATCTTCTACTTCATCATTTGATATTGGTCTGTTTAAATTGTGTATCTTCCTGATTCAGTCTGGGCAAGTCGTATGACTTAAGAAATTCGTCAGTGCCTTCACTATCTTCTATTTTATTAGAGTATAAGTTTTCAAAATAATTTCTAATTATCCTCTGTATTTCTTCAGTGTCTGTTGTGATATTACCTTTTCCATCACGTATGCTGGTAATTTGAGTCCCCTCTCTCCTTCTCTTCAATAGCATAGCTAAGGGTCTGTCAATTTTATTTATTTTTTCAAAGAACCAACTTTTTGTTTTGTCATTTTTTTCAATTGTTTCTTTTGTTTCGATTTCATTGATTTCAGTTCTAATTTTAATTATTTCTTGCCTTCTACTGATTTTGCTGTTGATTTGTTCTTCTTTTTCTAGGCCTTTGAGATGTAAAGTGAGGTCATTTGTTTGTTGAGTTTTTCTTCTTTTAAGGAATGAACTCCATGCCATGAACTTTCCTCTTAGAACTGCTTTCATAGTGTCCCAGAGATTTCAATATGTTGTGTCTATGTTCTCATTTATCTCTAAGAATTTTTTAATCTTTTCTTTGATGTCTTCTGCAACTCATTGTTCATTCAGTAGCATATTGTTTAGTTTCCAGGTATTGGAGTAATTTTTATAATTTATTTTGTCATTGATTTCCAATTTCATTCCATTATGATCTGATAAAATACATGGTAGTATCTCTACTTTTTTGTATTTGCTAAGAGTTGCTTTGTGGCATGGTATATGGTCTATTTTAGATAAGGATCCATGTGCTGCTGAGAAGAAAGTGTATCCACTTGATGCAGGTTGAAATATTCTATATATGTTAGTTAACTCTAAGTTATTGGTTGTATTATTGAATTCTATAGATTCTTTATTCAACTTTTGTTTTGGAGATCTATTCAGTGGTGAGAGAAGTGTGTTAAAGTCACCCAAGATTATTGTGTTGTGATAATTTGACTCTTGAACTTGAAAATAATTTGTTTGATGAACATAGATGCATCATTGTTTGGGGCATATATATTTATGATTGTTATGTCTTGTTGGTGTATGGTTCCCTTGATCAGTGTGTAATGTCCATCTTTATCCCTTTTGATTAACTTTGACTTGAAGTCTACTTTATTTGATACGAGGATGGAAACCTCTGCTTGCTTCTGCAGTCCGTGTGAGTGGTGTGATTTGTCCCACCCTTTCACCTTCAGTCTGTGTATGTCTTTACCTATCAGATGAGTCTCCTGGAGGCAGCATATTGTTGGGTCTTTTTTTAAAAATCCAATCTGCTGATTTATGTCTTTTGACTGGTGAGTTTAAGCCATTAACATTCAGGGTTACTATTGAGACATGGTTTGTATTCCCAGCCATATTTGTTTATTTTTGTTATTTAACTTGACTTGATTTTCTTCTTTGATTAGTTTTTCCTTTAGTGCTGGTTTTCATTGTTGTTTTTTGTTTCGCCTTCATGGAATATTTCTCCAAGGATGTTTTGTAATGTTGGTTTTCTAGCTATAAATTCTTTTATCATGGAAGGTTTTTATTTTTTCTTCAAATCTAAAGCTTAATTTTACTGGATACAAGATTCTTGGTTGGCACCAATTTTCTTTCAGAGCTTGGTATATGTTGTTCCAGGATCTTTTAGCTTTCAGGGTCTGTGTTGAAAAATCTGCTGTTATCCTAGTTGGTTTTCCCCTATGTGTAATCTGATTCCTTTCTCTTGTGGCTTTTAAAATTCTCTCCTTATTCTGTATGTTGGGTATTTTCATTAAAACGTGCTTTGGTGTAGATCTGTTGTGATTTTGTACACTCGGAATTTTGTAGGCTTCTTGAATTTGGATTTCCAATTCATTCTTTATGTTTGGAAAGTTTTCTGATATTATTTCATTGAATAGATTGTTCATTCCTTTGGTTTGGACCTCTATGCCTTCCTCTATCCCAATAACTCTTAAATTTGGTCTTTTTATGCTATTCCATATGTCTTGGATGTTCTGCTCATGGTTTTTCTACCATTATCACTGTGTGGTCTATATTTTTTTCAGATTATATATTTTGTCTTTATTGACTAATGTCCTCTCTTCCAAGTGGTCTACTCTGTTGGTGATGCTTTCATTTGAGCTTTAAATTTGTTTTATTATTTATTTCATTTCAAGGATTTCTTTTCTTTTTTTTTTAGTACCTCCATCTGCCTGTTGAGGTGATCTTTTGCTTCCTGTATTTGTTTATGTTGCTCCTTGTTGAAATGATCTTTCACTGCCTGTATTTGCTCTCTTATATCTTCCTTGAGTTCACAGAACATTTTAACCATGTACATCCTAAACTCCTTCTCTGTCATTCCTCTTGCTGTTGCTGCCAATGATTCTAATTATGTGGTGTCTTCATTTGTTTGGGGTACTTTCTTCCCTTGTCTTTTCATGTTGCTTGTGTGTCTTCCTTTCCAGCTCTGTGGGTCTATGTTGTTATTGTTTTTACCCTATAAGTTTGTAGTGCTCTTGTAGGGTTCCAAGACCTCCCTTTGTGGGTAAGGACAATGTTAACAGATCCCAATATCAATAATATACCACCTATGAACAATTTGTTGTTATTAGGATGTTTAGAGTTTAGTCTCGTACAGAAATGTTGGATTCCATTATTATCTAAAATATAATCAGTAGTTTTGTAAAAAGGTTTACAGTTTCTGACAGTGGACAATAACCTGGGGGTGGGGCTTAGGATGATATGCTGAGGAGGTAGGATGTGAGGATATAGAGTCAATAAATCTTAGGAAGTATGAAGGAGAAATCTAGTGAAGAGAATTAGTAGCAAGAGAACAGACAGGAAGTAATTTAGGGTAGGCAAGTACGTGGGAAGACAGTAGAGAACATAAAACAAACATGTATGTATTTAGAAAAATACATATGTTAAAACAGTAAAATTTGGAGGGGGAAAGAAAAATGAAAGAATAAAAAAGAAAAGAAAAAAAAGACATATACAACACCTCTATATTATATTATTCAGATGACTCAGTCCTCAAAGTCCTATTTCATGCACAGTTCTTGGTTTCACATATGTTGGGGATGTTAGGGCCAGAGGGTGGAGGGGTAGAAGAGAAAAAAAACCCAAACAAACCAACAAACCAACCATCCAACCAACCAACCAACCAATCAACAAACAAAAACTCAAAGGAAGAAGCCAGGGTTGTAGCTAGCTTTAGAGATCCGCATCTTTCCTGCTTCTCTTCATATCCAGTAGGTGGCCTCATCTGTTGTAAGCTGGCGTCTCTGCCCTCCAGATGGTGGAGGTAGCCATGGTGGGAAGATTGGTCCTGGTGCAGGGCACCTAGATGCGGGGCGTGACACCCACCAGTCCCCTGCAGAAAGACTGCACCTTGCGGGTCTCTTTTTGGGACCACTCCTCATATGACATGAGTGCCTGGTACTATCTCCCTCTCTTGCCTGGAGATTTCCCAGTTCCTGGTCTCTCCCTCTCCCCTAGCAGTTCCCAACGCCTGTGTTGGGCAACTACTGTATTAGGTTACTGCCGCTGGGGAGGGGTAAGGTTGGAAACCTGGTATCTGGCCGCTGGAGATGGGATCTGAGAACTGCCCCCAGCTAAATGGTGAGAATGTTGAGTCAAGATGGCGGCGGTCTGCTTTCAGCGCTGGGGAGCCTGGTGAGGTGGGGGAGCCGGGCAATGGCGTAGTGCTGTGCTGTGGGTTAGTAGCAGCTGAGTGATTTGTGTGGGAGCAGAGCGAAGTCTTGGCGATCTGCAGATGTGTTGATAGGTGATTCTGCTAAGGCGTGGACTGGGTACTTCTGGCTTTGGGTCCTTCTCCAACGCCGGGCATCCTACTCGAATGCTGAGGCCCGGAGCCTGCATGGTGGTCACAGCGCTGGTGATTTCTGCAGAGAGCAGCTGGATAGGGGTCCTCTAACACTAGTATTCCGACTAGGCATGATCTGCGGGTCTGGCGGCATGGGCACGGGGTGGCTCACTCCCTTCCCGCTGCCATGTTGGATCAGGATTCTTCTTTTGTTTCATTCTGTTGACATCATGTATGACATTTATCAATTTGTCCATGCTGTATTATCCTTGCATCCATGGGAAAAATCCCACTTAATCATGGTGTAGAAAATTTTAATATACTGTTGGATTTGATTCACTAGTATTTAGCAGAAAATTTTTGCATTTAATTCATCAGTGATATTGGTTGAAAGTTTTCTTTCTTTCTTTTGTTCTGTTATTTTCTTGTTTATAGAATGATGCTGGCCTTGTGAGATGCATCTGGAGTGCTTTCTCCCTTGCCATATTTTGGAGCAATATGAGAATTGTCTTTAAAAGTTCTTTAAAAGTTTGGTAAAATTCAGAGGCAAAGTCACCTGGTCCTGGTCTTTTCTTTCTTGGGAGACTTTTATTACCAAAACACCCTTATTACTTATTATTGGTCATTTCCAACTTTCCTGGCCTGTGGTTCAATTTTGGTAGGTTCAATTTGGCATGTGTTTAGAAATTTGTGCATTTCTTTTTGGGTTTCCAATTCCTTAATGTATTGCACTCATAATAGTCTCTGTGTTGGTTAGCTTTTCATCACTGTGACAAATACCTGAGAAAAATAGTTTAGAGGAGGAAATATTTATTTTGGTTTATGGTTTCAAAAGTTTTGGGTCTGGAGTGAGGCAGCACATCAGGGCAGAGGGTATGGCAGAGAGGAAAGGCTTAATGTGTGTCTAGTCTGGAGAATGATTCCTCTGCCGATGAGAATCTGTATTCTTAAGCTGTGGGGTGAAATGTTCTGTAAATGTCTATCAGGTCCATTTGGTCTACAGTATAGCTTAACTTTGATATTTTTTAATTGATATTTTTGCCTGAATGATATTTCCATGGATGAAAGTGGAGTGTTGAAATTTCCAACATTATTGTACTGCTGTCTATGTCTTCTTTTAGATCTACTAATCTCATTGGGTGCTCCAGCGATGGGTTCATATATGTTTGCAATTCTTATTTCTTCTTATTGAGCTGATCCCTTTATCGTTATATAATGTGATGGATTAGATATGTGTTATCCCCCAAAAGCTCATCTGGAAGAAAATGCAAGGTGGTTTAGAGGTGAAATGATTGGGTAATGAGAGCTTTAACCCAATCAGTGTGTTAATCACCTCATAGAGATAAACTGAAGGGTAACTGCAGGCGGGTAGAGCGTGGCTGGAGGAGGCAGGTTATTGGGGGCATGCTCTCTCTCTGGAGAGCAGAACTCTCTTTATGCCTCCTGGTATGATGTTCCCAGCTGATCTGTTCTGCCACACCCTTCTGCTATGTTGTTCTGGATTTGGGCCCCAAAGAATGGAGACTGCCATCTGTGGACCTCTGAAACCAGGAGTCCCCAAATAAACTTTTCCTCCTCTAATTATTCTTATCATATCTTTGGGTCACAGCAACAACAATAACAAAAAAACTGATTTAAAACACATAGTGAACTTATTTGTTCAGTTTTTAGTTTTTAGTTCAAAATTTATTTTATCTGATACAAGTGTATCTACTCCTCCTCATTTTTGGTTTCTGTGATCTGCAATGCCTATGCCACATCCACCCCCTATCCCCTTGCATTCTGATTCTCTGCATCAAACACAGCAGTGACAGAACTTCTGTTCTCTCCTTGTTCAGGTTCTTTGCTGAGGAAGAAAGCATGTCGGCACCTCTACTCATCCATCTTGCTTCACCCTCCATATTTAATGTCTATTATTTTTTGACTGAATTATAAATGATATAAGTTGCAGATTGTTAATGGCTAGATTTTGGTATATTCCTTCAAAAAATGTTAGGGTTTCTTCTTTCAGGGAGTTTTTATATGTAGATGAGCTCACCCTATCAAGAGTTTTGAAAAGGTCTTGTAGGTTGCACCTAGGTGATCATTACTCCGGAATTAATTTATCCCCACTTCTGAAGCATGGTCTTCTGGGGTCTCTAGACTTCCCCGTGTACTCATTGAAGTCTATTTTGGGTGTTAGGGTTGTAGATGATCCTGCCCTATGTGAGCTTCTGGAAATTTGCGGCCTACAGCTGTTGAATAATTATTTTCTTTCCTTGGATTTTCCTTGGATGTTGTTCTTTGCCCAGCTTCAAGAGATTTTCCCTTACACAAGAGTAAACAAGTGTTCAGTCAGAGACTCATGACTCTGGTGGATTTCTTTGATCATTTCTCTGTGTAGGTTCCTCCTGTTAGGCGATCTGCTCCACCAATTCTAATAACTTTGACCCCCATGAGTTCTGATATCTGTTTCCTCGATTAAGTAAGATTGTCCTGTTCTGTACGGGTTTGTCCCGTGTCACACTTTAGAAATTATCTGAAAGCAGAAAGTCTGGGTGATGGTAGGGCTCACCTCATTTTTTAAAAGGGATTACAGTCCTGTTATGTATGTTGTCCATCATCTCAAAATAATTATTTCATGTGTTCCAGTTTTGTGATTTATAGTGAGAAGGTAGTTTCAGACTCAAATTGCTCTACAGAAGCAGAAGACATGAGATACATTTAAACCCTCACTTGGCCTATGTTCCATGACCTGTTGACCACCTTGTGATTTGCGGACCGTGTCTGTTGCTTTATTGCACATGTGTGTCATTGATATGTATTCCATTGTATTTCCTTATTCAAAAGAGGTTTGTTCTCTTGGGAGATGGATTGAGCTTGTGTAGTTAACTCTCCTCTTAAAGAATGTCTTCTTCATAATTCTTAAACATATTTTAAACTCAGTCATTTTATATAATCTCTAGAAGTATTTGTCTCACCTTGTTCTTTGTATTTATTTTTCTACCAATAAAAAGAAATAAGCACATATTAAAATTTTATAATAGGCACACACTGAATAAAAGAAACAAAATACTCATTTATATTTGTTCTCTAAACTTCCTAAAAAGAAATCAAAATTAATATATTTTATATATATATACCTTATTCATCATTCTTTAATTTTTACACCTGCATTTAAAATATTTTACGTTTCAATTGTCTTTGGAGTATCATTATGAACTAAGGGACTTTCACGGGTACAGCTTGTTTCAATGAATCATGAGACTGTAATAATTATTTTGATGCTAAAATTTTCACAGCTTGGTGGTGCTAAACCCTTTAATTAGAATTATTTTTTTCCTTTGAGTGGAGCTCTGTAACTACTCTTAGGCTCCACCCATAATTTCTTTTCTTTACTTGCCAAAATCTGTGACAGAGTAAATAAGACGTTTCTTTTTTTTTGTTTTTAACCCCTGTGATTCTTCAGATATAATTGTAAATGTTTTTTAAGAGCTGATCATACTCTCGTTGCTGCTGTTGTGACTCCCATCCCCCCCCCACCCCATTTTCTGTGCTTGTGGCTGTTTATTCTCCATTGGATACTTACCTGCCCCTGATAACCCACTTTCTTTTTCTTGTCTTCTTCTCCCTTTCTGCTCAGCTCTCTCTGTGTTAGAGGCTGATCCATTTGGAATCCCATTGTCTGCAGGCTTAGGGTTTTGGCTCAGCGGATGGAAGGCGCCATCAGGAGATGGAGTTTGGAGGCTCTCAGGAGGGCCACTGGAGCACTGACATCCTTGTTCCTCCTTGTTTTGGGGTAGCAGTGTGGACAGTGGCTACATTCTCCCACAGCAGAGTTCTCCTCTGCATGCTTTAGCTCTCATAGACTCTGTCCACACCGTTTCCTCCATTGTCCCTTTAGTCACCCAGATGGTGGTGACTTCCTGCTTTTGCTAGTGTCTGAGTGCCTCCACATCCTTAGTTGATTCCCCTAATTCTATTAGTGGTCATGCATTCGCTTTTGTTAAGACTTTTTGAGTGGAATTCCATTTCATCCTGGGACCCTAGCTGACATGATGATTATCCAAGATCCTCATGTTACCGTTGGCAAAGCTTGGCTCACAACTCTGAGCACACAGGGCTCCTGAGCTGTCTGATGAAGCTCTGATGCATGTTGTGGTGTGGATACATCCTCCTTCTTCTACTCTGGGGAGTCTCAGAGTTACCATGGGTAACTCTGCAGCCCTGAAGCAGATGGGGTGTAATACATCTAATGACCAGCTTCTGACACCCGGCTAACCACTCTGGACCTCAAATAAGGAATTAAAACCTTGGCAGGATTCTCTCAATTTTATACTCTCCTTGCCTTATTATTATTATTATTTTAGCTCTCAATAGCAGCTATTAGTTTTCAGGTGGGAAAGTAGAAAGTCACTAAGATCTCACTAGTTGAAAATAAGGGTTAAAAAATTTTTAAACTAGTGTAACAGGATATTCCAATAAATTATTTATTTATTTATTGCAAAACAGTATTAAAAAATAAAGCTTCTCTCTCCTATTTCTGTTTATACTTCTTCACTTCGTTTTGTCCATGTTCAGATTCCTGCTGTAGAAGTGGCAGTGGCTTCTTCTCTTCTTGGGACATGGCAGCTGTGAACTCTTGTCCCCTCTGGAGAGTAGGGAAGTGGTGTGTCCACTTCAACTCCAGAATTCTCATTACTATTTTATTATCAGCTTTCACTTTGGTACTGATCTAACATGTTTCAGGATGCATGAAGCCAGTCCTGAGCCATTTTGATTGCTCTTCTCTGGGAATGCTGACCAAGCACTCTCCTCCCTCCAGGGAGTCGACTGGGGCAGAGGGTGAGTTATATCCCAGCATTCCTGGGGGTGCCCATGCAAGAAGATGTCAGCTGGCCCTCATGGGTCCCAGGCTGTGAGACAGAGACACGCCCGACAGGGCCAACATTGGGCCACACAGTTGGTGATTGGCAGAGCTGGGGTGTGGGTTTCTAGAATCCATCCTGTATTACACGACATTCATTTTTGAGTCAGGCCTTGTAACAATTTTTACAACTTTTTCTCAAGCCATCGGGCCAATTAATTTTCTGTTCTCACTCTACTAAATGGGAGACATTTTAAAATGTGTGGTTCTTAAACATGCTGTGGTATTTTTCTTTCAGGTCCTGACACAGCTTTAGAGATGGAGTTGAGTCACTCAGCGTGAATGTTCTTGGGAGTCAGTGCCAGATGAAGAGGCAGCAGCCCTGAAGGACCTCAAGAACCAATTAGAAAAGAGATTTGATTGACACAAACTCCTCCCCAGAACCCCATAAACCAACACTACAGGGTGAGCATAATCTAGGGAAGATCACCTCTTCTGGGGTCCATGTCCACAAACAGAAAACAAAGAACTCAGCTAAAGCTGGTGATCCTCCTATTCCTTAGGAAAGGAGAAATAGTGGCGTCGTGGGTGTGAAGTCCAAACTCAATGCTTCTTTATTAGCTAATGGCCACAATTAGAATTTGCTGAGCAAATAGGGTGAGAAAGGCTGCAGGAAGTTGGGAAGAGGGCAGTACCAGCCTATTACCTAGACCAGGAAGTGCTGTTCCCTAGTTTTAGTGCCTGGCCACATGTTGGTCTTGTCTCAGCCAAAATATGCTGTACCCAGGGTGCTGACGGGAGGCGAGTGCAGTATTTGCTTTGGAACAAATCCAAACTGAGCTTCCCAGACAAGGCCCTATGACAGGCCTTTAGGTCAGGATCTGACTCTAAACCAGCCCCCAACCTTACAAACTGTCGTGGCCACTGGCCACTGTTCTTTGCCTCTTACCCCTGCTTTGTACAGTGGATAGACTCTTTTCAGTTCAAGTTTGACCTTGGTTTTCACACAATTGGCCACTTTCCTAACCATTGGAATTTCTGAGCTATACATGAGAAAGTTTCCGAGAAGAATGAATCTCTTATTCCTATTTCTTATCAACTTGGTAGTTTTCTGTACTCCTCATACATGGTTAAGTGCTTATGTAGTTACCTTCCTCATCTGATTCTATACACACAAACATGTGTGTGCACATGCATGTGTGTGTGTATAGAATCAAATGTGTGTGTATAGCCACATCTGATTCTATACATGTGATTCGCATGTGTGTGTATAGCCACCACTCCCTCATTCTAACCCAACCCTTAACTGCCTGCATTAGGATTCACCAGGCTCTGATTCCCAAGCCTGCTCTATAAAAATCCCAGAACCCAAGCCTGTTTTGCCTCTCTCTCCTATAGTGAGATATATACTTTATAAATGTGTGTGTGTGTATATATATATATATATATATATATATATATATATATATATATATAGTGTATGTGTACTTACATATATATATACAGTATGTATTACACGTACAAATTTATATATATAAGGTCCTTGCTTAGCATCTGGACAGCTATCTTAAGTGACAGACACCATTTTAAGGAAAAAGTTTCATTTTCCCACCCAAGGGCCTTTCTGAGAAAGGCTCACCACTCCCTCATTCTAACCCAACCCTTAACCGCCTGCATTAGGATCCACCAGGCTCTGAATCCCAAGCCTGCTCTATAAAAATCCCAGAACCCAAGCCTGTTTTGCCTCCTTCTCCTATAGAGAGATGGCCTTTATTTGTCAGCTCTGACAAAAAAAAAAAACTCTGTGTGTCTCTCTGCCTGGTCTCCATCTTTGATTTCTCGCTTACTCGTCTCTCGTTCCTTGCTTTCCCTTCAATGTGTATACCTATAAAGTGCATATATCAAAAATATTGGTTAAATTACATTAAGTTTATGAGAATAACTCATTTTGCAATAACTAAATCTTATATAGCACTTCATATGCCAGAAACTCTTCTAAAGTACTTGTCATACATTCATTCTTTTAATCCTCACACTAACTCTATAAGGTTAACAATTATTTTTACTCTCCTCTCTAGATGAAGAACCCGAGGCACAGAGAAATTAAATAAGTTGTTTGAGTTCCCACTGATCCCACCCAGGGAGTCTGTCTCAGAGTCTGTGCTCTTTACCTCTATGCTCTTTGCTGTGTGGCTTCTCCACACTACACTAGTGGAAGCTGCCATAGTCTGAATGTTTGCATTCCTACCCAAATCTGCATCCATGTGTTGAAATCCTAGCCCCCATGGTGAAGGTATTAGGTGGGCCTTCATGATTGGAATTAGTGTTCTTTTATAAGAGGCCCTGAGAGCTGGATAACGTCTTCCACCAGAGGGAGGCAGTGAGAAGGTATGGTCCATTACCAGAAAGCCGGCCTCACCAGATACTGAATCTGCCAATGACTTGATCTTCCATTTCCCAGTCTCAAGAACTGTGAGCAACAAATCACTCCTGCTGAACTACCCAGTTTATGGTATTTTGTTATAGCAGCCTAAATGGTCTAAGACTGAAGGAAATTCATCAAGAAGGAAAAAGCATTTCTCTTAAATTTTATAAAACTGTTTTCTATAGGAACTCACACCTGCCTTCCTTCCTTCCACTCATCCTTCCTTCCATCCATCTATCCATCCATCCATATGTCACTCAGTGAGTATTTGTAGAATGGTTACCAATGTGTGCTTGTACGTGTTGAATACTTGGGAAAGGTGGTGTGTGTGTGTGTGTGTGTGTGTGTGTTAAGGGAAGAAGGAGTTACTTCTTTGTGTTTGAGTTATTGCTGATTAGGTAGATCCTAAAGTCTGTCTTAGGCCTGACCTTGATTCTTTAATTCTATGGTATTTTAGGAAAAAGAGAAGTAAGATAATCGGGAGGAGGAAACTATGATTAATGGATTGTATAAGAGGATTACTCAGTGAACCAAAGGTGTGCCACATCAACTTCCCTTTCTGTTCATTTAATCTGCTCATACTCCACCCCTGGGAGTGGACCCTCTGTGTCTCATCACCCATTTTATAACCCAAGGCTGATGGGACTGGGGAGAGACATGTGACCACCAGAGAACAACTCTACAGAAGGATGAAGAGAGAGGGTTAGATTTGCTTACCTGGAAGTCATGCAGAGTTGAGCCTTGGGTACTGGGTGGGTCCAGGAGATTTCTCAGAGAAAATAGAGCTGAAACTGTTGAGAGCCACAGCCGAGTCAGAATGACACCTGGCATATTGCCAGAGGGAATGGTTGAAAGGTGACTCCAGCGAACCATTGAGATGATGATTTGAGTTAAGCTGTATATAATTGCTGTGATGCTGGATTGATTGAATTGTATATTTGACCTTTACTGTCAGGCAATAGGGCGGCTCTTGCTGCCTCAGGTACCCGCTACTTTGGAGTTCCCGTGGAGTTCTTGCGGGGGTTGGGGAGATTGGACGGAGCCCAGTGGAGGGAGTGTGTTCCCATGTGGTGTGTGCAGTGCCGGTGAGAGTTGGGGAATAAAGAGTTGCTGTTTGAATTTATAAGGCTTTGTGGTGGCTCGGTTATTTGTGCCCAGCCAGACTGCGGCATGAAACTGAATTGAGAGAGACCAAGTGGCCTTATAAGGGACTGGCGAACGATGGAGGAAGAGACCACCAAGAGACTGCCTCATGCAACAGCAACAGGGGTTTATTGAAGATCCAGTGCGCTGGGGCTCCGTGCTCACTCAAGGAGGGAGAGCGGCCAAGAGCCCCGAGAACAACTTGAGCAGGGTTTATATACATTTTTTAGAGAGGGCAGGGACTTTACATACATCATAGTCCCCTTTAACAAATCATCATACACCGCGGGAAAATCAAACAACAACTCTCAAACATGATTAGTACATTCATTGGCGGGAACAGGTCGGGCAGGGGTGATAGGTCAGTCCTAAGGCGGGGTATACATTCCAGTCGATTGGTTTATGCCCCGGGGTGCGTACGTGCTGAGCTACACGGGTCGGGTTATTAAGCAACTAGGTAGTCAAGGGGGGGATTTCGACACACATCTAATGGGCAGTTCCAGGAATTATCTTAACTGCCACAGGAATTTCAGACCTTGAGTGCAGCTTAGAAACTTTACAATACCTGGTCCTTTACATTTTAACTTCTGTTTCTTTTATCCTTTCAGCCTCTCAGAGACAATTTTCTCTTCCTCAGGGCCGAACAACTTCAAACCTTGAGCCAACCATTTTTCCCAGTTTGCCTGAGAAAGTTCTAGGGATAGGCAGCTTGAAACAAAAACAAAATAAATCAAAACAAGAACACATTATTTTTCGAAATGGTCACCCATTCTCTCGCTCTCCCTCAGGGGCGAGCAATTTCACTTACCCCCAAGATTCAGGCGTTCCCTGTACGGGCCACCAAATGCCGCAGTCTGGCTGGGCACAAAATCACGAGCCACTCAAGCAGGAACAAACTTTATTTCCAAAACTCCCGCTAACGCCATGCACGCGGCCTTCTCCTGGGACACACCACACCAACCGGAAATCCCTCCTCCGGCCATCCCTCCTACCGCACTTCCCCAACCAAAGTAGCAGGCCGAGGCGGACAGCAGGGGTCTAATATCCAATTGAATGCACGTCTTAACATCATCATTATCATCTCAATGGCTTGCTGGGGTCACCTTTCAACCAAAAATGCCATGTGTCATTCCTACTCTCAGCAGCCCTGAGGAAGGGAAACAATGTTGAGGGTAGGTTAAAATGACTCTGATTCCAGGGATGCTCATTGGTGGCTGGAGTGCTGCTATAGGAGGAGTGTACCTCAATTCTGCCTGGGGATAATGGACTGAGTGGTCCCCAAAATTGATGTAGACAACAGACAATTATAATAGGATTTATTGGAAGGTTAAACAGAAGTCCTAGCAAAATCAGGTAAGTGACCCCTCCTTCGTGGGTGAACTTAGGAATTTCTCCACTGATTTATATACCTATTAATGGACAGAAAAGTAGAAAGGTTATAAAGGTTACCTATCTACTAGGTTGTACTCAATTTCTTCATCTTTAAAGGGAGTCTGGGTGTTGGATTAGATGGTATACATGACCCCCTCCAGTTTTATAGCGAACTCTGAGTAGATTTGGAACCACTATAGCAAACTCAGCAGTTAAAGCATCCAGAAAGGTTTATTTTCATGAGACCTGAGCTAAGGGGCCAGTTAGTGATGATATATAAGTGATTTTTATGAGTGGAGAGATGCAGAAATTCAGTTCATTTTGTTAAAAAAAAATTACTTTGCAATTCCTTGCATGGATTTTACAACAAAGTAACATTTCCAATGTAAGTACAGCCAGAGGTGGGGACCTGCTAGTATTGGCATCAGATTCACCATTTTAGGTCAGGAGCCATTTTATCTAGAGTTTCCAAAGTTTTAATTCTGAGGCAAACCTGCTTAACTCCCTGAAAGGACACGTGCCTGCTATCAACCCCACCCTAGCTTAAGCTCCTATGCAGTTTATGAGATTCCTTTGGGGCTATAAAGCTGCTCCCCTCGGAGGTACAGCCCTGTCAGTATGCCTCCTGTTACCGACAATAAATGTCTTGTGTGGGATTCCAGTGTGTGGCGTGCTCTTTGGACTCTGCATGGGCTCTGCGGGTGTCCTTTCTGCTAGGAGAAGCTAAGGTGAACCCCATGGTGGGGATGCTGGGCTTTCATTAAATGAAGCAGTGAATTAAAGTTCCTAGTCTAGGGCTTTTCCTGCTGAAGGTGCTGGTACAGGTGAATTATTTTTCCCTCCTTCTCCTTCTCTTCCATGTTTAGTTCTTCAGACTCTTTGATTCTTAAAACACGTATGACTATATAATGGATAGTTTAACTTGTATCCCTAGGAAGTTGGTTCTACTCATTTCTAGTTGAATTAGTCAAACTCATTCTTAGTGCCAAGAAAGGATAGTGGAAGAGGATAAAGGGAGTTATTTTGAGTAGTAATTTACCCCCTCTCAGAAGCAGGATTAATTATGGACAAATGCTTACTGACTAACCACAGAAATGGTCTACACAGGCAGCTATTTTGAGGACAAGATGAAACACTGGGTAGGTGAGAAGGAAGTAAATGCCAGTCCAACCTGGATGAGGCAAGGAAATTTCTCGTATAATTAAAGGGGAGGATTACAATAGTAGAACCAACTTTGTGGTGTGATAGGCTAAGAGTCCAGAAGAGACTACACTAGTAGAATGTTTCAGGGTAAGACAATTGAAAAGCATTTCATGAGAACCAGGTCTCAGCAGACCATTCAGGAAGCACAAAAAGATCTATCTATCTATCTATCTATCTATCTATCTATCTTGATTTTCAGAGAATAATCTGTTTTTAATTTGTTACTCATTTTTGTGGTACTGGGATTGAACCCAGGGCCATTCTACCACTGAAACACATCCCCATCCTCAGGCCTTTTTATTTCTTATTTTGTGACAGAGTTTCACTGAGTTGCTGAGGCTGGCTTCAAACTTGGGATCATCCTGCTTCAGCCTCCACAGTTGTTGAGATCACAGGTATGTGCCACTGCACCCATCTATTAATATATATATGAAGTGGTGGTAGGATGGTACCCAGATTTGGGGCCAAAAGCATAAAATGCAATGGGGGTATTAAATAATGATATGAACTGTTTCTTTCCTTGGCTGCATTTAACTTGATTTCCCACAGCTATCCATCTTTTGCGACAAAATTAAAAAAGGGTGCCAACCTCTCAGTTTTTGAGAATTCAGCTTGCCAAGACCTTGTGGTCATGGATGTGATTTTAATGATTGCTATTTGCTGTAGTTCTGTTTAGTAGTGATGCATGGATGGCAGATCTCAGAAACATAAATCTGACAAAAGGTACCTAGCTTTTCTATTGATAGAGCTTTACCCTCTTTAAAGTTCCACTCTCTGAATCTTATTTAATACTTAACATGACCTTAGAAGGGTGAGATTCGTTTCACCATTTTTGGATGAAGAGACTGAGGTGCAGGATTTGAATGACTTTCTCAGTGATTTTGTGAAGCACAAATTCAACATTTCCACAACTAAATCTTGTTTTCTTTTCCACAATACCTGCCTTTGTTGAGCCCTCTAAGGGCTCTAAGGCTCATGCCCTGTGAAAATCATTATCTTAAGAATTTTTTTTAAGAGAGAGAGAGAGAATTTTAATTTTTTTTTATTTTTTAGTTTTCGGCGGACACAACATCTTTGTTTGTATGTGGTGCTGAGGATCGAACCCGGGCTGCACGCATGCCAGGCGAGCGCGCTACCGCTTGAGCCACATCCCCAGCCTGATCTTAAGAATTTTTAACTTAGTTTTTCCTGTACTTGATGCTGTTCTCATTTTCTGCTCACAGGCTAATAAACAGTTTTGCAGTGATCTATTTCAGGCATTTCCTAATTTTAGGTGCAAAGGAATCACTGAACATAGTTTTAAAAAATTCATATTTCTTGGTCTTATTTCCAGAGATTCTGAGTCATTAGGTTTGGGAAGGGCCAAGAAATCTGCGTTTTAATATGTATCCTAGGTGGTTCTGTTTTTGGTAACGGAAAATACTTTGAAAAGCCAACTCTGTTTTTTTCCCTATTTAATGATGAATTATGGAATAGCGATCGAAATAATCTTCTTTTCTCTTGTGTTTTTGTCTCTGAGTTCATGATGCTTAATCATCTCTCAATTCCTCCAATATGTTCTTCCTGGGATTATGACTGTGTCAATGAATCACACAACTTTTTTATAAGTTGATGAGATGGAAAGCTTTCTTGGACTTATCTTTTGTTCCGGACAATAATCCTATCAGACTTCACATGTTGTAGTGACATAGACCTATGAATTTTTTCCCCATTATGATTCTTCTAGCTTAAACAGCTTTGAGTCTGCTGTAGTAAAAGTTCAAAATTTAAAGTTATAAGGTATGATTTTCAATTACTGTTCCATCATCCAATGATGCTCTGATTCTAGAATTAACCTGTCTAAGCCTTTGGACTCCTCATCAGTGTCTTGAGGGTAATAGGCGTATCTCACAGGATTATCATGAAAATTAAATACAATAAAATATGTTGATTTCACAAACTGCCTGTTGATTTAGTTGTTTATTGCCATTGACTTTTTTTCTGGAGGGTAATATGGCTAAAACAAACTGGGTTGTAAAGACTAGTTTTGGTCAATGCACTGGTCAGAGTGGTCCCCCCTCCCCCCTCCGGCCCACTGCAGGTTTCTATGTATCACAGGCTCTATGAGTGGATGGTTTCAGACCAGATGAGAGACGATACTCCAGAGACCCCAGCATGACATTCATTCTCTAAGCCTGCTATAGCACTATGCCTGCTCCTTGGGTAGAGAGGCTGCAGTGTGCTCCTTGAAGCAAATGTGTACCCTAGAGCTACTTGGGGGATATCCTCACTTGTACATCAAGGTCAGTGTCAATGAATTAACACAGGGAAGACTAAGATTGGGTCTCTCTCAGGAGTCTGCAGCTTTGTGACCAATTAATGCTCTAGAAAGAAAAGTAGCATGTGTTCTAACTGAGGGTGGGTTGGAACCAGTTGTGCTGACAGTGTTAAGGTTTGGATATGAGGTGTCCCCCAAAAGCTCATGTGTGAGACATTGCAGGAAGTTTTACAAGTAAAATGATTGGGTTATGAGAGCCTTAATCTAATAAGTGCATTAATCCATCTGAATGGAATAACTGGATGGTAACTGTAAGCAGATAGGGTGTGGTTGGAGGAGTTGTGCACACTGAGGGTGTTCCTTTGGTTGGAGGAGTTGTGCACACTGAGGGTGTTCCTTTGGTTGGAGGAGGTGTGCACACTGAGGGTGTGCCTTTGGTGTATATATTGTCCCCAGTAAGTGGAACTCTCTGCTTCCTTGTTGATATATCCTGAGCTGTTTTCTTCCACCACAGCCATCCACCATGATGTTCTGCCTCACCTGAAGCACGAAGCAATGGAGTTGGCCATCTATGAGACCCCCTCTGAAACATTAACCAAATAAACTCTTCCTTCACTAAAATTGTTCTTTTCAGGTCTTTTAGTCACAGTTATGAAAAGCTGCCTAAATAGGCAGAAAAGAGTTGACTCCCTCGAAAGACTTGTTGGCAGAGGAATATCACAAAGGGCTGAAGGGGAAGAAGTGTTGGCACAGGACTCATCATGGGGGAGCTGAGACATGCCTGGGAAGGATGCAGAGTGCTTAGCTTTTGGAGCTTCTCCAAGTCAGTTCTAGACTGAATTTTATCTTTGTTCTAAGTCCTCTTTCAAATAAACCTTCTATATGCTGATGACTTCCAAATACGTACTTTTAGTGGAGGCCTGTTTTCACCACGTGGTCATACACTTCAGCTGCTCAACCTCTCTCCTTCATAGTTTGTAGGTACCTCTAACTCAGCATGTCCCAAAACACAGCTCCAAATAAATCGTCCACTTGAACCCAACCTTGTATTTTTTGGATCAGTTTGTGATTTCACATTGTTCAGTGGTACCAGTCAGTGCCTTCTTCTCTCTGTCGCCATTTTATTCAGTCCATCATGAAGTCCTGCCAATTATACTCCTAAGCCCTCGTGATGTAGACACTGTCCCTCCGCCCTCCCTCAGGGTGGCAACCCTAATTTGCAACCAGACCACTAATTTGGCAAGCTAGTTGGCTTTCTCATATCCTCTCTTGACTTTCCTCATTTTATCTTCAAAAGACTGCTAGAAAGATCATTTAAACAGCAAATCTTACTGTGCCACCCTCAGTGTAGAGCCCTTTAGTCAGCCCTCCTTGTTCTCGATGGGAAGACTGCAGTCCTCAATGAGGCTGCCTTGGCCATGGGTACAGGGGCCATGCTGGCACTAGCCCTTGCTCCCATTCCCTGCAGCAGCCTCTGGGGTCTTTCTTTAGCTCACTGGAGGAACCCAGCTCATTCCCACCCCAGGGGCTTTTCATCTGTGTGTTTGCCAGTGCCAGAGACTACCCTTGCCCATGGCTACCTCATCTAGTTAACTCCTTGGTTAATCAGAGAATGGTATTAAAAACAAACCAAAAGCCCTTCCTCGATGCCTCACTCCCTTAACACCTCGGGCTTCCCATCAGGCCACTTAGCACATCTGTCTGTTTCTTTCCTGCAGTTGTGGCTTCTTTTGGGCAGGAACTACATTGATCTCATTCACTTTTGTGTCACCAGTGCCTAGCATAGATGTCATGTACCTAGTAAGTACTCAATAAAGAGTGCTTAAATAAATGCAAAATCCTGAGACGATTTCTTCCCAAGTACACTGCAGAGCTCACTCCAGCAGCATTCTACCCAATGACCTGTCAAACCTCTGTGCTAATTGGCCAGACTGACACATGTACCAGGCATCTAAGATGGTTAACCAAACAGCACGTTTCTTTCTTTTTCTCTAAAAGTAATTACTGGTTGTTAAATATTCAAACATACATTGAAAAAGCAGCTCATTACATTATGTTAAGAAATAAATTACGATTCCTAATTGCTTCTAGTAGTTAATTACTTCTAATTATTAGTCTGAGTAATAAATTACTGCTTCTGATTATGTTGTGGGCACAGTTGGAGCATTCAAAAATGCAATTTTCACAGTTGTTTACATCAGAATGTGTTTATGGAATTACAGGGCCATAATTACCCTGAATAACTGGTAACAAAAAATAATAAACATTTGATAAATTCAATCGGAACATGTCACTTCTTTGTCAGCTCATTTAGAAGATCAAGCATTGAAATGAAACAACCAGGCTTGACTTTCCCAGTCTCTTCAGGGGGCAACAATATGTTACAATTGAGATTTTTTTGTTTTGTTTTGGTTGAATGAGAACTAATGTAGAATTTCTTTTTTGTTATTTAAAATAAGAAAAATATTCAGCTCTCTAATAGTGTTAAAAAATTAGGTTATACAACCCGTGTACAACTCACAGGATGAAGTAAATTATGGCTACTTCAGGAAAAATTATAAGAAATAGTAAAATTTCCAGAATATTTTACTGAGTTATAACATGTCTCCAGAGTGCACAAATCTTAAGTTCAGAGCTTTAAAGTCCCCAAGCCCTGACTTGACTCTGTTCTTTCATTGGCCAGTTGTCAAGTGCACAGTGAGGTAGGTGATGTATGACCAATTGTGGGTGGCTGTTCTTATACTTCTTACTAATTGCTATAACCATCAGCGCTATTTCTTCCCGTAGATTTCTGTTACCATCCCCTGCGTGATGATTTTTAAACACATTATGTCCCATCACCTACATAGAATTGAAAATGTGGATGTTAATGGTTTAAGATGTCCCCAAGATCATTGACTCCCTTGTGAAGTCCCTTCCTCTTGTATGTGGGCAGGACCTGGGACTTGCTTCCAACCAAAGGAATATGGCTGAGGTGAGGAGGAGGAGGAGGATTGCATGGAAGAATTATGTGATCAATTATATGAGGCTGCAGGTCCTTGCCTGTCTTCCTCCCTTGCTGACTTTGAAGGAGCTGAGTTGGGAAGCCTCATGTGGCAAGGAACTGTGGTCACCTCTGGATGCCAAGAGTGGCTCACAGCTAACCATCTGCAAAAAGTGAAGGTCTCAGTCCCACAACCACTGGGACTGAATTAGGCCAACTGCCTGCAAAGGCTTAGAAACATCTTTCCTAATTGAGCTTCAGAAGAAAGGAAGTCCTTAAATGAGTCCTTGTGAGACGCTAAAGAGCTCAGTCGTGCCTGGACTCCTGGCTCACAAAAATTGTTAGATAATAAATGTGCTGTTTTAACCTGAGATCAGAGTCACTGAGCAAGGCAAAGGCAGCAAGATTTGCTGGTGGATTGTGTATGAGGGGAAGAAAAAAGGAAAAAAGGAGGGAGGAAGGGAGAGAAGGAGAGAGGAAGAAACTGGGAGACAGAAACGCGGAGAGAGAGGGGGATATCAAGGATGATTCTGGATTTTGGCCTGAGTCATTGGAAGAATGGAGTTGATGTTTACTGAGATGGGGAAACTGCAGGAGAGTTGGGTCAGAGAGGAAGAGCAGGGGTCCCTGTGTGCACACGTCAGGCTATATTTTAGGTGGTTATTAACATTTCTTTAGAGATTTTAAGTGACAATGGAAAGGTGAGCCTGGATCTCAGGGGACAGTCCAGGTTGGCAGTGTACATTGGGCAGTTGTCATGCATGGGTGGATGTTGTTGAAGACTGAGAGTTGAGATCTTCAGGGCAGTGGAGATGCAGGGACAGGTGATGATGGTGGCAGGGGTGGAAGGGATGAGCAGGGCTTGAGTCTCAGAGGGAAAGGGTTGAGGAGGAGGTTTCAGGACACGACTCCGGGGGCTTTGACTCCAGACAGGGTAGGATGCAGTGGACAGGTACTGGGTGGATGGTTGGAGCGGCTGTGGAGAGTTCAAAGGATTCTAGCGGAGGGTGGAGCAGGCCAGTGGTGAGTGGACAAAGCCACAGGGTGGTGGTAGGTGTAGAGCAGTTGAGGGGTTTTACCCAGGAGCAAAAACGAAGACCTTGATTTCCTACAGGAACTCTAGGCAGTGGCAGTAGGAGAAGCTGCTGCCAAGGTGCTGGGTAACAATGGGAAATAAACACCGGGTGACATGTGCTGGCTAAAGTGGCTCCTAACACAAAGTCCCTTCTATTATTTTGGAGGGAAGTTCAAGGTCCTCTTTGTCAAAGTCTACAGTTACCTTTGCGTGGTGAACGGCAGAAGCCATCGCTGTCCTTCTGTCTGGGGGAACCCACCAGCAAGTTTACAGTCTCTCATTGAAACTCAAGTGACCTAAGGACAAGGGAAAGCAGGAGAGCCCCTGCCTGCTGGTTTCAGGCCTGCCTTCTTGGTCCTAATTTCTTGTCTGGTGACTGACACTAGGAATCTCCACCTATATCTGATGGGGTGCAGCACTGACTGCTACTTTCTCAAGATCTGCAGCCTTTGTGGCCTCAACCAGGGGGCGGAAAGCAGTGGTCCTTGGGCCATCATGGCTCATTGCTGGTTTCTATTCCTGCAGTTTTATTGGACCACTCACTTCCTTTCACTTTTTTTTTTTTTTGACTGCTTTGGTGCTGTAAGAGCAGAACTGAGTGACTGCAACAGAGAACATGAGACTCACAAAGCCTAAATATTTCACTAACTCTTCATAGGAAATATTTGCCAATACCTGGCCCAAATATAATGAGCACATTCTAGATTCAAGATACTTATTCTAAAATTTTTCCACGAGTTATCCCCATTTACATAAGAAGGAAAATGGTTGTTTGATTTTACACATGGTTAAACCCCTGAGCTCACAAGGCAGTAGAAGAGAGAATCCTGATGATGAGGGTTTGACACGTGCCACGGAGTTTTGAATGGAAAAGAAGTTTCAACATGGTTTTCTGGAAATAAGATTTATTTGAAAATCCAAACTTTGCCTTAAAGTGGATACTTGTGTTCCTGCAGAAGTCTCTGTCCTCTATGAAGTGTGCTGACATCATGAAATGTGCCCCTGTGAAAATACCTGCATTAGAGGGATGATGTTTTTGCTAGGTATTGGAGTATGACCAAATATGTAAGTTGAAAATGTCTCTGTAAGTTACTAAATAATAAAATCATGGCTTCAGTGTGTATGTGTATGAATGCATGGGAGAGAGATAGAGAAGGGGGGAGGAAAAACTGGGGAACAAACAGTTGGATAAAGGCAAAACCCAGCTGGCTCAACTATTTTGGGATTTAGAGACAGCTAATACACCCAAACTTAGGAAAACACTGTATGACAATTTGTTAGAACATTAAAAAGGAGAAGTCAGTCAGATTCCATCCCCGTGACAGTATACCTGAGACAAACAACTTGAAAGAAGAAAAGATCTATGTTGACTCATGGTTCAGAGGTTAAGCCCATGGTCACTTGGCTCTGTTGTTTCTGAGCCCGTGGTGAGACAGAACATCATGGCAGGGAGCTTCTGGGAGACAGACGATTGCATGGGGCATTGTGTTCATAATAAGGAATTACTGTCATCATCACAAATGACTTTGGCATTGGTGACCCCTTCAGCAAATCTGGCCTGGGGTCAAGAGCTCGTTAGCTGTGCACAAGCACAGACACACCTTTGTCCTTGTCATACTTGGAACTGCATGGCATGTGCATTATAGATGGTTATCAGTTCAAGCTGTGTGGACATGGAGGTATTTTCTTTGGGACAATGAGCTCTCTGGATTAGGGGGATATTTAAGCAGAGGGTAGGCAGCTCCTCATTGATGATGCTAGAGATGTCAGTCATTGCCTGGCGTAGAGATGGTGCTAAATACCTCCACTAGATGGTGAAACACAGGGCATTAAAAAGGATAACTTTTAAAGTCTGTTGAAGACAATGCTCTGCTCCTGAGCCCAATGAACTCTCCTGTAGCATTTTATTTATTTTTTTATGTTTTTACTAAAAAAACATAAAACTTCAATAGTGTGCAATATAGTTATACATAGTATTGGAGTTCATTGTGACATATTTATAAATGCACATAACATTATCTTATCCATTTAATTCCCTAGTACTTCCCTATTCTCTCCCTTCCTCCCTCTTCCTTTACCCTTCCTTCCTCTGTGCACTCTCTCTCTCTATCTACACACACACACACACACACACACACACACACGGCATATGCTTATGTAATATGTACGTATACTTTAATTGGTGCATTATGATTTTAATTAAAAGTGGGATTCATTGTGATATATTTATACCTGTATATAGCATATCTTGGTCAATATATAGAGATTTTCTAACATTTCTTTTCCCTGGGCACACAAGGAAGTATTTCTCAGACTTCCCTGAATACTGACATAGCTTCATTCTCTTCTCCTTCCATTACCACCAGAGGGCCAAATGTTGAAAATGTCACAAGATCAAAGAAGCTTGGATCCCTGAGTTACTTCTTGGAGAAGAGCAGCCCAGCAGATCTGCCCAGGTGTGTTGAATTGTGATGTGAGCAGAGAATCAAATAATTTAATTTCCCTTTAAATTTTAATTAAAAATTTTGTTAGTACCATTCAAGTTTGGTGTTATGTATTGCAGCAGTTAATATTAGTTATCTATTTCAGTGCATTGGGTATTACATGGTTAAATTAGACAAAAGAAATTAGTTTTGGAAAAGGAGTGACTTAAGTTGAAAAGTGACTTTCTATAGAGCAATGCAAATGAATGAACTAGAGCCACATGCATATAGTTACAAGATGTGTGGTGGTATGAACTGATCAATATCATCAATAAGTCATAGACATAGGTTATCGATTATAGGAATAAGGTAAGATAACATAGATAACCAACAGTAAGACATAAGTTCATAGATAAGTTAATCAGGAGTAAGCCTAGTATTAGTAATAATATCATGTAACTGTGAGACATAGGATTTAAGCCACAGGAAAAAGATATGGGTCAGTGAAAGGTGATAAGTCAGTATGCCAGTATAGTGATAGATGAATATAGGCTGGTAGGTTAATACAGATTTAGACAAGGTTAAATCAATATAGTTGTGAACAATTGTATTAGCTTGATCATGTAGACAGAAGACTTACAGACATCAGTAGTAAAATGATGAGTAAATGAGACAACTGCAAGCATCAAATAAGTTACTAGGACTGGGATAGCGGGAATGGAGTCACTGTGGCTATGCGAACAAAAAGTGTGGCCGTTGGGACTCTGTCTTAGCTGTTCTGACTCCATCTTAGTTTTTCTGTTACTGCTCCTGTGAAGAGGAACCTGTAGGACCCATTTCTGAGAACAGAAATGAAAGCTGTCTTCTTTTAAAAAATTGTTCTTCTGTACTTTGTACCTCACAGAATGTACCCAACTCAGGATGTGGTGGTGGTGGTGGTGGTGGTGGTGAGCTACGTGTTGGGTTTGAGTACATTTATGGGTCTACATGACTTTACAATAGATTATTGCCCCTGCTTAGCTGAAACCCAGGATATGGTTGTCTAACACGTGTGTGTTCGGACCCTGAGATGCAGTTAAGCTAACTGCTTTTTTTAGCTTCTGTAACTTGCTTGATTGCTAATTGGAAAATTCCAGTCCTGCGTAGGTTCCACTATTTCCTGTTTTAACTTCTGTGATTGGTCTGCTTATGTGACGTTAAACAAGCCACTGAGTTGTGGTTTTTGTCCTTAAATTCCCCAGACCTAGGCCAGGAGGCTGCTGTTCTCCCACAGAGCATCGGTCTCTAAGGGTGGGTGACAGTCTCTGGCCAGGTAAATAAAGCTCTCTTGTTTGAATTCCAACTTAAGAGTGTTTTCTGAGGCGGTTCCCCATGACAGGATCAACAAAAGTACATGCCAGATGCTATTGATACCGCCGGTTCCTGGTGATGAGTCCTGCTCCCCCACATGTTGAAGTTTGAACATTAGAGAAGCACGCAGGCAAGCAGATAAAGCAGGGTTTATTTTAGAAGGGGTAACATAGACTTCTCCTGGGACCGAGAAGGGGCCATAGCTGGCATCCTGGTTTCTCCAGAAGCAGGGGTTCTGCCCTTTTTATAGGTCCTGGGCTTCCTTTGTTCTCCTGCCTCTTCCCCTTATCTTTCTCCTTCCTGCCTGTGACTAGGCCTAGGAAATGCTTGGTGGGAGGGCCAAAAGGTGGGAAACAGGTGGGCTGGAGGGGGAAGGGCGGGGTGGAGCAGCCTGGGACACATTAATTAACAACCTTATAGTTTCCTATAGGGAGGGGCAATTCCTGGGACAGGTTACCTTAGCAACAGGTTGGAGCAGGGGCAGGTTCTTGATAAGATCTCTCAGGGGACAGTCTCCAACTTCCCAGACTCACTCAAATTTGGCCTCCTGGATCTGACCTGCCTCCATTTACCTAACTATACTGACTGCCTGTCTAATTCTGGCTTCAGTTATCACTTATGTAAAACTCAAAATGCCAATAAAGCCAAATGATCTATTGTTTGGTAAAACTGAAAAACAAAACAAAATGTGTGACCATGCTAAGCCCAGACAGGGACGACAGAAGAATGCTGGTAGGAAGGGTAACGTGGAGATTCAAAACTACACGACATCCAATTTCTCAAATCTGGCTGGAAGTACAATGACATTTGTATAATATTCTTTGTAAACTAAATATTTATTATGCATCTGATTTGGAATATTTGAAAACTATGAGGGAGTGCCAGCCTACGCTCATGGACTTGCCAACTTATATATGTATACTGGATATTCAATCAGGTACAATTGTGTACCATATAGTCACAAAATACGCTTGATTATGTGTGGTGCATGACTGTATCACAGCACAGATTTATAGACATGTTACTGTAGAAGACTGTATATACACAACCTTGAATCTAGGAGTTTGGATAGATAATTTTCAGCAGATGAGGTGTTTCCTGACTTGCTACCATGGAAGCCCAAGCCTGATGCCCCTCTGATGTTTGGCATGAGTCCTAGGAAGCCTTCCCTAAACTGGGTCCACGGGTCTCTATAGGTTCATAAGCTAGTTGTGGGATTTAGAAATTGTAGGCCTTATTGTCCACTTTTCTGCCGGTGAGGGCATCCAAGCTAACAGGCCATTGTATTGTTTTCGTCTTGAATTAACGACTCAGGCTGGGTGTAGTACTTAGGTATTTCATGCTGATTAGAAGTGCTGGTTAGCAATTTACTTCTCTTTGATTAATTAAACATAGGAAAACCTAATTTGTCACCAGTTTCCACTTGGAAGACTAAATTTATCAAAGCATGAGGCCCATGGGAAGAAATTAATAAAAAGAGTTTCACCACTAGGAGCTGGTGAACAGCTTTGGAAACACTGCCTTGTATTAATGTAAATCCACACTCGCTTGATAGTCATTCATTTGTTAACTCATTCTTCCATTCACCCAATATTTGCCAAGTGCTAACTCTGCACCAGTTGTAAGCACTGGGGTGGAATGATGAGCAGGCCCAGTGTCCCAACCCCAGCACAATGACCAGTTGGTGGGGGCGGTTCTTGCATGGGCAGTCAGCATTGCCCACAAAGGGAAGGGGAAGCCTGGAAGACAAGGGTCAAGGAGCACTGCTCTTGGGGTGGTCAAATGTGGATTAAGACCTTTCTTGGTCATTTAACAACTGAAGAAGTTTGGGCAAGAAACTTTTTGAGGCCTCCACTTTCCCTTCTGTAAAATGGGAGAGAACTATCTGCCTCATAGAGTGACTGTGAGGAGAGAGCTTGCACCTGCAAGCAAGACCCTCGATGTCAGCTTCTGCAGCACACGTAGGCCCCACAGTAGGCCTGGAAGGCTAGGTTTGTTATTTTCTGTTGGAAACATGGAAACTAGGATTGAAGAGGTGGGACAAGTGGTCCTGGAGAGCAGAGCTCCTGGAAATCAGACTCAGGTCTGCTCACCTCTGTGTCTCTGTAACTCAGAACATGGAGAGGTTGTGTGCCCACCTCTATGCCGAAATCTCTGTCTGGCCTCTTCCCTCCAGTGATCATCGCACGGGTAGGAGTGAAGTTGTCCTGGGGAGGTAGCACAGCCCCCCAGAGGTGTGGACAGCCAAGTACAAAAAGCATATATTTCTTTGACTTGATTTTATGGAGGAAACATAACAACTTAGTATGGGCTTTATCCACTTCATAATTTAATTTGAAATGTCAGATTAGGAAGGAAAAGAGAGCATAATATAAAAATAGGGTGAAGTTCTGATTTCCTGGGGTCATTTCCAGGGTTGGTCAGTGTCTCGGGCTCCTTTGCAGATGCCGGGTCTGGTCCGGAAAGCTCATAGGAAGACTCTGTGGAACTGACGTGTGGTTTAAACATTGCAGAGCTGACCAAACCTGCACACTGGTAAAGGCGTCTGTCACGCTTCATGCCCATGGCATTGGGTAGGAGTAGCTGCCTTTAATATTGTAGTTGATCTATTCCCGAGAGCCATAGGGAACTATGGTTCTGCTAATTATAATAACCAATTAGTTGAATTCAGAGTGAGAAATCTTCAGGCAAAAATCACTGGTTCCCGCTGTTCACAAGAAGTCATTGAATTATAATAATTATAATACAGGCGATGGTCATTTGGGTACCCACAGTGAGGAGGCCAGGGAAAGTTCCCAACAACAGAGCCTCGTTTCCTTCAGAGGACCAGACCTGGGAGGAACTGAGGACAGTTGGTAGGCAGCAAATGGTTGTCGTGGCTTTGGGTGGCAAGAACATGACAGGAGCAATAGTACTCCAGCTGTGGAGTCTCCAGGGGCCCATAGCACCTCTGCTCTGTGGCCTTGCAGAGGGGTGTGGAAGGTGCAATGAGGTTAGGGCAGATCTCACTTGCCTACAGCGATGCCTCGTACAACTATAGACCCAGGACAGGAAATTCAAGTCTCCCCAGGCTAGACATGTCAACCTGTTCATGCTCTAATTGAGGAAACCCAGACCCAGAGGTGGGAAGGAGCCAAGTCATGGTTCAAAGAGTCAAACCCAGACTCTGGACTTCGAACCCATTGTTCTTCCTTTTTTGTCTTCAGTTCTGTAGTTTCCAGAAAAATCTGTTACAATCTCAGAAACTTTGCTCTATCACAAATCACTGTGCATCAGTCCATGGCCAGGCAGGAAGATAGGACCATGCCGGGTATTTCCATGGGAGATCAGCGATGATGAGAGTGGGAGGGAGGGAGGGAGGAAGGTGACTCAGATTAATGGTTGCCCTCAATGATCTCTAGCCACGAGTGAATTGTGGGCACTGCATCAGTTGAAAGGTATTTATCAGCTCATTCCAACTTTCTTGTTTGCATAGCAATGACAGTAAGTTCAGACATCCTTTAGACATCTCAGGGTTGGCTCTTCCCCATCACTGTTGACGTACTCTGTCCTGTAGAGTTGGCACATCAGAACAGTCACTGCAGGCTCATCCTTAAAACCTGCTGGTTCTCTCATCAGCTGTGGCTAAGGAATTTTTAGGAACATGGAACTCGTATTGAGCTGTTGCATCAGTATTTGCAAATTTGTTCAGGATTAAGGTTTTCATCAGATATGATCTTAGCAAATTTATACTTGTAATTCTCAACTGCTTCATGATCAACAGAAGGCTTTTCAGCACAGATTCACAAATTCTTTGCACTGTGACACTAAGTTTCTGCAGCCAACTCTGAGCATCATACTGGCCCTCAATGTTCCCTTCTTCATGGAATAGGCCTGCTGGTTTATGATAGGTAAATAATCAGGAACATGCATTCAATTTCTTGTTTTCAAATTTAATAAATTTGAAAATCAAATTCAGAATATTAACCATAAATCAAGATATTCATATTTTCCCCAATGTTTTATTCATTTTTCTTTAGGTTTTGGTTATCATTGTCACTGTAAAGCATTGACAGATTCTTTTAGTTTCATTAAAGAGTGTATGTATGGTATAGGTTACAGCATTATACTCTGTGATGTTATCTCACGGACACTCCATTATTCCTGCAATAATTACCCTCCATTTTTTTGCTATTGATAAAATAATACTTTGTCTTATTGTAAATATTATTTACAGGGTTATCTTGACATTTTTTGTTTTACATTTTTAGAGTGCAATTAAAAGCCACAAATCCCTCACAATGCAGCAAAAGTATCAGCTAGCAGCAGAGGCACAGGTGATGGATAGACTGAGGCAAAACAGGTATTGAGAGTCAGTTTGATTCTAATTTTGCCCTGAACTGGTTTTGGTAGGAAAATTGCAAACAACACCACTTAATTCTCATTTTTTTTAACTATAGAATTATGCACGGGGGACCATGCACCATGTCTCCATTTGACAATTCTGCAAGGTGAAGGTTAGCAGGATGATCTGGTTTGGGTGTTTGTAGGCATTCCTTCCTTCAGTTTAGTTTTTGAAGTTGGACACACCTTGGATCACTTAGACATTTGGCTAGGTGACTTGGGCAAGTTGTTTCCATTATTTCTTCAGGGTTGAAATGGAAATATTAATCCTCACCTCGAGAATTAGCAAGAGGACATGATAACATGGTATATTTCAGTGTAAAAATCTGATTCTGTCAGGTGCAAATCTCTCTTTATCAGCATTACTCCTTCACATTCAGGAATCAGTGAGAACTTTCTAAACACACCAACTAAAAGGATGGAATCAGTTGAATATAGACCCCCAATGGACTTTAAAAAGCTCATATAAGACATAACAAGTTTAAAAAGCCAAGTCTTTCTGTTGTAGGATCCAGGATTTTGTGAGAGTGATGATTTTCTTCTGGGATAAAACTCTAACTTTGACCAACAAACCCAAAGAGCCCAGAGGACACAGAAAATATTGATTTTATTTCACAAATAACAGCATGTTATAAATGTAGGATGCAATAAAAAACATTTTTTAATCCCTAACTGTAATAAATACCCAAAGAACATCCCAAAGGAAATCAAGAGTGTTAGATAATGGTGGATATTCCTGAGGGGTCCCATTCCTGGGCTGATTTGTTTGTACTGGGGTAGAAAAAGAGAATTGAAACTTAGGTAAGTTTCAGGGGATTTGAGGACAGAGAGCTGTTGTGGGTGAATCCCCACAACAGACACAGGAGACCCACCAATTCTTGAGTATGTTACACCAACAGAAACATCAACAGCTCATATCAAAATAGAGTATGAGAAGAAAAGAAGGTGTTGGCTGTCAAAATTATACTGGTAGCAAATAAGCTGATGAAACTACTCAGCATCAAGAGCTCGCTGCTTATATGAAGAAGTGAGGATGACTCAGAGGGTGAAGGCTCAAAGCCAGAACCTTGCCTCTGCAGGCTGGAGCAATGAGCCAGAGGAAGGAGCCACAGGCCTCAGAGAACCTTCCACAGGTCTCGAAGCCTGATAGAGTTGCCTGCTTGGATTTCAAAATTACTTGATTCCTTTCCCCTTACATTTTCCCCCTTTTTGCACAATATGTCCATATCTGCCATTTTACCCTTCCCATAATGATATTTTGGGAACAAATAACTTGTTTCCTGAGTTTCACATGCCCAAGATGAAGAAGAAATATGTCCCAGATTAAATAATACCTGGAGCTGTACCCTTACCCCAGTTAGATGATTTAAATACTAGAATTTGGGACCTCTGAGCTGATTTGAATAGATGAGGTTTTGAACTCTGAGTTGATGGATGGAAGCTTTTGGGATCCTTGAGATGGGATGAGTGTATTTTGCATGTGGATGGGCATTAATCTTTGTAGGTCAAAGATGGATCATTGGCTGAAAAGTGACTCCTTAGAGATGTCAACACCCTAATCCCCAGAAGGAGTAGATATGTTATTTCCATGGCAGAGAGTTAATGAAGATGTGATTTGGTAAATATTATGAAATTGAGAGATCATCCTGGATCACCATGGTGGGCACAATCCAGTCATGTGGGTCCTTATAAGCAGAGATGATTTTCTGACCTAAATCAGAAAAAGAGAAGTGATGATGGAAACAGGGTGAAAGATCCTACAGGAAGGGATTTGAAGACGGGAGAAGGGAGCCATGGAAATGGAATCTCCCCTAAAGCTTCCAGCGAGAAATGCAGCTCTGTTTACAGTTAGCCTGGTGAGACCCATTTTGAACTTCTAACTGTAAGATAACAAATTTTATTGTTCGAAGCCAGTACATTTGTGGTGAATTTATTATAGTAGCAAGAAAAAACTAATGCAAGGACTACAACTACATTTCTCGTAGGGAACTTTCCCTTTTAAAAACAGGTAAAAACCATCGCTAAAGACATTTGGAGTAGGGAGAGGTTCCAATCAAAAACCCCATGAAATAAATAGCACAGGAGCTGGGCACTAGTCATAACTGACAGACAACTTTATCGTGTGTTCAAAGGCATGATGGTGTGTATGGACATGCAGAGTGGAAAGAGAGAATGAGTGGCCACCTGGAGTGTCATCCATTAAAAAGGCCAGACATTTTCTTCCTGCTGCTTTGAGTCTCTTTTACCTACTGTGCCTCTGGGATTAGAAACCTCAGAATATGTTGCAGTCAGAGTTCTTAAATCAAACCGTTCATTATCATTGCCCTAGGGATGCTCAGTGATTTTTTATGCACACAGTAGAGACCTGTATGAACTATGACACTCTGAGATGTCATTCTTGGTCTTGGCTCTTTTGAGTGACCTTGGACCATCAGCAACCATTTCCTGATTTCTTAGATTTTACTTTCTTCTTCAAGAAGGTAGAAGCATCTCATTCTCCTTCTTTTCCTCCCCCACCACCCACTCTGACATCTCCCCCATGATCTACTTGCCAGATCCTGGGAAGGTGGGAGGATGTATGGGAGCTTTCTGTGAAAGGCTGTGAACGTCTCTTGCGCGTGACTCTCATCTTGTTAGGAGGCGGAGCATCTGGAAGACATGGTGCTCTTTGAGGAGCAACATGAAATACTGATAGGCTTAACTCTGTTGTGCAAGAGGAGCGGTTTGATTTCCAGACAATGTGACAATCTGTGTATAAAGTAGAAACCACAGTTCTGGTGCACACATCTACCAAAAGAGCAAGCTGTTGGTCTAAACATGGCCGGCTGCTTCTGAGTTTTTCTGGTAATATTTGTTTGCTACTTGTTCACTTATTTTTTTTATGTGCCAGTACTTTAGGTAGCAGATGTCCAAAATTTAAGAAAGATGTATCTGGGAACAGAACTTAAAATTGAAAAGAAAAAAAAAAAAGATTTCAAATCATTTTTTCCTCCAGAAAATTGAAAAAAAAAATTACCAATCTTTTGTTCCATGGCAGACAGAACACCTCAGTCAAGCCCACAGAGACCTGGCGGTTGGTAGCGGCACATTTGAGAACTCTCATACAGTGAATAAACAATGAGATTCTGGAGGGGAAAGGCCAGCTTCTTATTTTTCTTTGTGTTCCTAAACCTTTTAAAATCATTGCCATCTTTCCTCAGTATTTAATAAGAGCTAATGTTTATTGAATACTTACTGATTTGTAGATACTGTGGGAAGCTCTGCATACATTTTAGGATGCTATTATTTAACTCCCAATTTTACAGACGAGATTGTGGGTCTTCTAAAGATTATCTGCTCAAGGTCACAAGGTTGGTAGGCAGAAAAGCCAGGAGTCAAACCTAAGGCTTGATTCCACAGCTCCTTTCCAGAGCCTGGAACCACCACTCTACTCCTAAACCTGAAGCCATCTCTCACTTCCTCCTCTCCACCAAGCCCCTCCCTGTTCCTCCCACCAACTCCAGGTTGCTGCGTACTTTCCAGCCTGAGATGCTCATAGCCCTTGTTCTTGCCTGGGCCTGTGCCATCTCCTTGATCAGTTTGACACCTCCCCCAGGGTGGTCCACTGGTAGTTCCTGAAGCATGGAGCTTATCTGACCTTGTGGGTCATGCTCTGAACTGTAGAGCTGGGCAGAAGACCTGGCAGAGAACTAGCCTTTGCTATAAGGAGCCCCAGTTTGATCTTTACTTGATTAACTCAGCTTCAGCTCACGCGTCACCTCTTTAGACAGATATGCCCTGATCCTGCCATCTGTGAATACCTTTTTTCTCCAGATGCTACTTTGTTTTATTTCTCCTATAGCATGTGCTCCTGCCAGAAAGTCTTTATTATCTTACTTATCTATGGTCCGATCCTTCTCCCCAATATTATTCTAGAAGGATAGTAACCTTACTCTTACAGATCTTGCTCACATCTGTTCTGTCAGTGCAATGATTGACACAAAAAATAATTTGTGGGAGAAATGCATGAATGAGTATCCTGAAATGTTTTTGAGATGTCTTATTCATTGAACAAATATTGAGTATTTGTTTTGTGTTGGACATTGTTCTGTCAGTGATACAGTAGTGAGTACTATAAAGCAAATTAATTTAAAAAATATTGACTCTGTAAATGAAGACAATTATCAAAATTTGGGGGGCCATATATCTTGGTTTGCCTCTCCTTGTTTGTTTCCTGCCATAAATATAAATAGTGCTCTTTTCACCATCAAAAGTGGCATGGTTTCGATGATAAATTGTACAGTCAACCCTAGTTAAACTTGATGTAGTAATGCAATAGAAACTAGTAGACAAAGTAAAACTCTGGTATGACTTAACCAGTAAGCCTGTTGCACCTAGTTTTCATTTCATGATGTTAGAAATGATGGAAAGAGCTAAGACTGGACAAAGTCAGTCTGATGGGTTTTCAGGTTGAAAAGACTTCCTCAGCCACAGTGGGGTTCACATCATACTCCAAGTGCTCCCCTTGTCCCTGAGGAACTCCAGGCTCATGCTTCCTAGTGCAAACAGTAGCAACTGCCTCTGCCTCATCCTGTCTCCCATCAAGTCCAGTGTAAGAAAGCCAGAGAGTATCGCAGAAGCGTGTGTGCAAATCTTGGCATCCATTCGGAGTGGTCCATACTCTTGTGCCTCCCTGCCACAGAGAAAAGGTCTTGTGCTAATTGGAGAAAATGTGATGGTATGCTTTCCATCCTTGCACCTGAATGTGGAGTCCTGTGTGTGAAGACATCCTGAGGCTGGAGGAGGTGTAAGTCCAAAAACGGAAATCAAGGGATTTTTCCAGAAGAAAGAATATATTCAAAATATAGAGAGGAAACCCAAAGTGTCCTGTACACTATGTGTTTGTGTATGTATGTGTCTGGAGATCAGCTACCTTAGTGAAATTCAACAGAACTTCAGTCAAGCCATTATGTATCTGGACAACCTATCCCTTAGGTTCCTCTTGTATAGATTCAATTAAAGATTCATTTCCATCCTAACTCCTGTGTAAGAACCCTTACTATCTTTACAGAATATGGCACACATGTTGCAGTATGTTCGTACACATTGGTGCACTTGACCTTGCCATTTCCAAGTACAGATATTCGAATTCTGCACAGCACATGTGAGTTGAGTTAATGTGGGCTGTACACTGTGGTGGCCCTAGGTGATCCCCATAGAAGCTCTGAGCACATGAGGAAAATGGGCTTAAAAAAAGCAAATCAATTTCCTCAAGGTTGTTCTCCAAGTTCTATATTCAAAGGGTTCTTGTCCAGTGTACCTGAGAAAGAGACAATTGCTTTTATCATTAAAGCCTCTCATGTATTTAAATAAACAGTTCTGCTGAGCCTTAGAATTTGTAATAAGGTGATTTACTTTTGTTTTACATTCATACAGATTATGCAAAAACAGTTTTTAAAAATCCGTATAGCATATGTAGTGTTTATACCCTTTAATGCAGAAGAAGTCCATAGGCCTGATTAATTCTGTGAAGATGTATGCAAAGAACTGGAACTTATGAATTTTTCTAGATCTCTTTTTCCCCAGTCTGTGCCATTTTACAGCTCCCAAATCAAGCATGGAAAGAAATCCGAGACTTTAGAATTATGGCTCTTCAATTTTAGTGCTCTTAATAATCACTTGTTTAAAATACAAATTCCCAACCTTCACTCCAGTAGGTTTTCATTCAACAAGTATCTGGAGTCTGCATTTTTAAGAAGCACTCTGGTGACTGTGATGTGATGCTTCCACAAACATTGTTTAAGAAATAGAGCTTTTGAAATATAGTTTTCCAATAAAATAAGACAAGACACTCTCCTTTTCTGCATGCATTTAATATTCATTGAATACTTGTGCTAAGAATAGTCACAGTCCTAGGAATTCATAGCTTTTGGATTTCCCAAACAGCCTGTCATTTTCTTTTCAGTATTTTCACTGGTGATGGTTTGGAACGAGCTACCCATTATTAAAACAGACAAATCACAAAGGTCGGAGGTGCGAAAGGCCCTAGGTTCTAGGGGAAATTTGTGGGTGCAGTGGGTCTGTCCTTCTGAGAGCTCCATCAGGATGCAAGAGGCAGGCTGGGGCTCAGGGGGGCATTCTTTCATCTTTATGTGGAAGTGATGGCAAAGAGATACTCAGGTCTTTGTCAGCAAAGAAGAGGTAGGAGATGTTCTGGTGTATTAATAATGCATCCCTATAATTTCTACTCTCAGACCAAGGAGCAGCAATCCCCCCTCTAAAGATAGCAGAACAAATATAAAATTTCTGCCACAGCCTTGGGTAAAGAATAGTGTTTCCTTTTGACACCTGGAAAACTGAGGCTCAAATAGATTAAGTGGTTTTCTGAGGATCACCCAGCTATTGTTCCTAGCATTCTCTTATTGCTAATAAAACACCCTAGAACTTAAGGTCTTAAAACAGCAATTTATTTACATGTCAGAATTCTGTGGTTGGCCAGGCTTAGCTGGGTGGTTCTTCTTTGGGCTCTCTCACATGATT
The DNA here is from genome assembly GCF_001458135.2 of Marmota marmota marmota. Classification (NCBI taxonomy): domain Eukaryota; kingdom Metazoa; phylum Chordata; class Mammalia; order Rodentia; family Sciuridae; genus Marmota; species Marmota marmota. Next base: position 23,562,994 of record NW_025999949.1, read on the forward strand.
ATGGTCAGACAGCAGCTGGGGCTGGAACTATCTAAATGTTCAACTGAATCAGATGCTCACCATGTCTTCTCACTCCCACGCTGGTGCTTTGGTGTCCCTTAGCCATTTCTATTCCTATGTCTCGTCTCATCTTCCAAGGCCTCTTGGACTTTGCACTGCATGGTGGACTCATTGCTTAGCAGATGGTTAACTTCTAAACAGAGGAAGAAGAAACCCCTGGGCAGGTGAGGGCTCTGCTTGGTACAGCGTTACTTCTCTCATATTCTATTGGTCAAAACTGTCATGTTGTTCTCCCAAATCTGAGAAATTTACTCTCCCTCTTGATGAGGGAGTAGCAAGTTCACACTGAAGAACAATAGGTAAAATGGGAGAGGCTGCTGCAGTCATCTTGGGATGAATCTGTTCTGCATGTGAGAAGGATGCAATAGATACTAAGAATATTTAGTGGTAATAATAGCTAATTCCAGGTGCAGTGCTAAGTGAATTATACATAAATATATATATATATATATATATATATATATATATATATATATATATATATTCCTATTATACAAATATATATTGTTATAATTTCCACAGTACAAAACTGGACTTATGACTCTCACTCCATTTTATAGATGGAGAAACTGAAGTATGGAGAAGTTAAGTAACTTGCTCTGGGAACCTAACACATGGTGGAGCAAAAATTCAAGATAGGCAGACTGTCCCAGTAGTCATGCTTACTTAGATCTGAGTCCAAAGCCCATGTTTTTCCCCAATTTCAAAGTGCAGCACGCCTTTCTAGTCCACACTGAGCTCAAACAAGTAAGACCTTTATAAATAGGACAGAGCCTTTTCAGGGTGCTGTTATGGAAGAGTAGGAATGAGCTTAGTTTGCAAAATGAGACCTGGAATAGGAAGTTCAGGAGGGCTAGGGTTTCTACCACCTTTGCATGTTCTGTTCTAAATTTTCCAGACTGTTTCCTGGGACTGAGCTGAGATCATGTGCCATGTGACTGTGGGAGGAGGCCAGAAACAGCCCATTTGAGCTGGTGCATGGAATTGCAAGTTGAGTGGGTATAATCCTGTCAAGACCAGAGGGGCAACAAAATAGGAGAAGACGGTGAAACACAGGGTGATTCTGTGCTTCTGTGACCTGAAGAGAGCATATTTCATCTGTCATTAGAAGTGTTAAGAACTGTTGAAGGAATCTCTGGAAGCCTGGCTGGGCTGGCTGGACTCGCTCATGCCCTAAGACTTTTTGCAGCTTCAAGAAAATGCCTCGAATCAATTTTGATTTTAATTTTAGGAAAAGAAGAGATTATGTCCAGGGATATGTACCAATGAAAAATGAGATTGCTCTGACTTTGCCCCGTGGCCATTCAAGCTTCCCTTCTTCATTAGCAGAAGGGAATTACACTATAGGTTTCAGTCTGGAAGGATTCCAGGAATCCTTGTGGATTTTTCTTTGTTCTTTTTTCTGCCTGGGCTCTATCTTTGACTGGATTAGCCAGTTCCTAGAAAAGTGTCTAAGATGTAATTATCCCTTATAAATATTTGCTAAATGAATAAGCTCCTCCATCTTTTATTCTTCAGTACTAAGTAATATGGGACTTCCCCTTCTATTTCTCAAGCTGATAATTGCTTTGTACTCAACAATATAGGAGTCCTTCATTAGCACCCAGAATTCTAACTGAGACAATCTCACACCCACTATCAATTATTTTGAATACCAACTCTGCCTCCTCTCACAAACCTCTTTGCTCCTTTATAACTATCTCAGCTCAGTAACATAAGGTAATGGAAAACTTGAAGAATTAATGTTTGAGGAAGACAGTATAGTAGTCCCAAAGATCTGCTAACTATCAACAACATAGTGTTTTAGGGACCAAATATGTATTTGCTGTTTGCCTGCAAAGGACAAGCTGACGGAGACTGGATCACCAACTTTCTTTCTTTTGGATACAAAAGTCCTGAGTTAATGTGTCAAGACTATATATTTTAAGTAACTGAAAAAAATACTTAACCATCATTCATTCCACATTTACCTTTTTCACATTTTTCTCTTTAAGCCATTAGGCTAAGCATTTGGCATGCATTAAAGCACTTGGCATGACAAGAGGTATTAATAAAATGGCGAGACCAGGCTTTGGAGCAAGTCAAATCTGGGATTTAAATCGAGATTTTGCATGAATTAACTCAGTGGCCAACACCAAATGACTACAGGGAGTCTTGGATTCTTCATATACCAAGTGGAGATTAATAAAATGATCTTTATCATTGCTGCTGTTTTATTATTAAACATGGTTTTTGCCCTGGAGAGACTTATAGTTAGATTCTGGAAGTAAAATTATATATTGGTGTGTCTGTGAGGGTTTTTCAGGAAGAGATTAGCATTTGAATTAGTGGACTGAGTAAAATAGGCATTAAAATATTTATGTTTATAGTTTAATGTAAAATATATAATTTCTAAGGAGATATTCATTCTGTCCCTCGAAGAAAAGATAAAACCCGAAAGAGTGCACAAGAATATTTTGCAATGCCCTGATTTCCTAGCTTCTGATCTGTTCATCCACACCTTCCTTACATTTGAACCCCTCTGCTCTGCCTCTGAAGCTCACTGTCTGAAGTCAATAGACACCTTCTTAAAGAGGTAAACTATTTTTGGAATGTTCCTTTCACCTTCTCCCTTGATTGAAACACAATTTTGCCCTAGGCCCAGATGAATGCCTGAACACATAGTGGGGAGGAACCCTGAGTTTAAAGAACCTGAATCTTTTATAGAAGACAGTGGGCTTCCCTGTCCTTTTCCTGAAGGATAATATTTCTGTCAAGGAAGTCCATCATAGAAACACCATTAGAGAGTAGTTCAGAACAAAGAGTAGTTAGAGCTTTGCCTACGAGCTGTAGAGAAATGGGAGAAACCCATGGTGGACTGTTTCCCAATAGACCTCTTCCTTTTTCTCAAACCCTCTTCTGTTTTCCTGCCTACCTTCCTGGTCCGTCTCTTTGGCTTAATTTTCAGTGCCACCCTAATTCACCTGTGGTGAATACTGGAGTTTCTGAAGGCTAGGTCATAAGCCCTTTTCTCTTTTCTTTCCTTATTTTCTACTTTAGTATCCTTATCAAATAATGCAACTTTGAGTATTCCTGAATGCCAGTGATCTTTCCCAGTTCACATATCTAGATCAGATTCTTTTCTGAAGTTCAGGCCCATGACATTTCTGCTTGGATATTGAAAAGGCAATTTGAACATCAAATGCTCAAGACTGAACTTATATTCTTCCTCGTGTTCCCCACCATCACATCCTCATGTTCCTCTTATGTCACAATTTCTATTTTTGTGAAAGGCAGTTGCAATAGGTATAAACTTAGAAGTCATTCTTGACATGTCCTGACTCTCACCCCTATATTCGATTCACTATGAATTGCTGTTTATTTGTTTCATGTAAAGTTTCTTTAGTTTCCCATTTGTATAATTGTGTCAGGGTTGCACACAGTATTGTGATTTGTTGTTACATTTTTGTACGTGCACACAATATAGCAGTATGATTTGGCCAATCTCATTCCCAGTATTTTCCTTTTCCCTCCCTTCTTTCCTCCTCCTGAATTTTTTTTCCTCTGTTCTACTGATTTCCCTTTAATTTTCATGAGATATCCCCTACCCCACTTTTCTTTTCCTTTTCTCTCTTTTTAAAAAATATTTTTTAGTTACACATGGACACAATATCTTTATTTTGTTTGTTCATTTCTATGTGGTACTGAGGATCAAACCCAGTGTCTCACATGTATGAGGCAAGCGCTCTGCCACTGAGCCACACCCCCAGCCCTCCTTCTCCCTCTTGAGCTTCCACATATGAGAGAATATATATGACTCTTGATGTTCTGAGTTTGGTTTATTTTGTTTAACAAAATGTTCTCTCAAGTTCCATCCTTTTTCCTCCAAATGATAGTTTCATTCTTCTTTAAGGCCAAATAAAACATCTCTCTCTCTCTCTCTCTCTCTCTCTCTATATATATATATATATATATATGTATATATATCACATTTTCTTTATCCATTTACCTATTGATGGACACCTAGGCTGGTTGCATAGTTTCTCTCCTGTGAATTGTGCTGCTATAAACATGGGCATGCATGCATTACTATAGCATGCTGACTTTACTTCTTTAGGATAAATATCAAAGAATCATACAGTTGGGTCATGTGGTAGCTCCATTCCAAGTCTTTCGAGGAAACTCCATACTGATTTCCACACCGATAGTGGTCGCACTAATTTACATTCTCACCAAAAGTCTAAAAATGTTTTTTTTTTTTTTTAAATCCGCATCCTCTGCAGCATTTATCATTGTTTGCATTTTTAATGACTGCCATTCTAAATGGAGTAAGGTGAAATCTCAGTGTCGTATTGATTTGTATTACCCTAACTGCTGACGATGTTGAACATTTTTTTTTTTGTATGTTTGGTGGTCATTTGTAGTTATTTTTTTTTTTTGAGAAATGTCTATTTTGTACCTGTGCTTATTTATTAATTGGAATTATTTGCTGTTTTTGGTGTTAAATGTTTTGAATTTTTTATATATTTTGTATAGTAGTCCTCTGTCAGTACAAGTAGAGTAACTGGCAAAGGCTTTCTCCCATTCTGTAGGTTCTCTCTTCACATTCTTAATCATTGCCTTTGCTGTGCAGAGGTTTTTAAGTTTGATGCCATCCCATTTATTAAATTATTTTCTGAGCTCTATGGGTCATACTGAGTAAGTCATTGACAGTGCCTATATGTTGGAGTCTTGACCCTATATTTTCTTCTAAGACTTGTATAGTTTCTGGTATAATTTCTAGATTTTTTTTTAGATTTAAAATTTTTTATAGGTTCATAATTAACATACAGTGAAGTGCATAGATATTAAACTAGGTGTACAGTTGGATCAGTGTTGAATGTATATATGCTGCATCACTCATATCTATATCAGTTACAGGACATTTCCACAACCAGAAAGCTTTGCATGGGCCTTCTTAGGCACTTCCTGTCCTGCCTGTTCCAGAGGCAACTATGAGTTCTGATTGCTATCACCACTGATTTATTTTATCTGTTTTAGAACTTCATGCAAATGGAATCATACAGTGTCCCTTCCTTTGTCTGCCTACTTTTGCTGAGAACAATGTTTTTCAGATTCTTCCACATTGCTGCATGTATTAGCACTTTGTCCTATTGTTACTGTGATTCCTAGGTCTGTGATCCATTTGAATTGATTTCTGTGTGGGGTGAGAAATAAGGATCTGGTTTCATTCTTCTATGTGTGGATAACCAGTTTTCCCAGCACTATTTATTAAAAAAGCTGTCTTTTCTCCAATGTATCTTTCTGACACCATCATTAATGATAATATGACTGTACTTCCATGGATTTGACTCTGTACCTTCTATTCTGTCCCACTGGTGTGTGTATCTGTTTTTATGCCAGTACCATGCAGTTTTTGTTAGTGTAGGTCTGTAGTATAATTTGAAGTATGCGATGCCTCTTGCATTGCTTTTTTTCCCCCTGAATGTCTTTGTTATTTATTTTTTAATAAGTAGTTTTTTAAAATTTTTTATTTGTTTTAATTAATTATACATGACAGTAGAATGCATTTATGCATTTTGATATACATAGGTGGATCTAATTTCTCATTTTTCTGAATGTACATGTAGCAGAATCATATTGTCCATGCAGTCACATATATACATAAAGTAATAATGTCTTTTTCATTCTACTATCTTTCCTATCCCCACATCCTCTCCCCTTCCCTCCCTTCACTTCCTTTTACCTAATTTAAGGTAATGCCATTATTCTCTAGTGACCCCAGCCTTATTGTGAGTTAGCATCTGCATATTAGAGAAAATATGCAGATGGCATTGATTTTTAGCTTAGAATTGTTTTGGTTATTCTGGGTTTTTTATTTTTCCAACTAAATTTTAGAACTATTTTTTTTCTAGTTTCAGAAGAATGTCATTGGCATTTTAATGGGGATGCCATTGAATCTGTCTATTGGTTTTGGTAGTATGGTCATTTTAACAATATTAATTCTGCTTACCCATGAACACAGGAGGTCTTTCCATCTTCTTCAATTTCTATCTTCAGTGTTCTATGGTTTTTGTTGTAAAAGTCTTTCACCTACCTGGTTAGATTTATTCCTTTTTTTGAATCTAATGTGGATGACATTGTTTTCCTGATTCCTGTTAATTATTGGTGTATAGGAAGACTGTTGATTTTTGTGTGCTGATTTTGGTAACCTGATATTTCACTGAATCTGTTCATTTGCCTTTGCAGTCTTTTGATGAAGTTTTTTGAATTATATCATCCACAACAGTGATAATTTGACTTCTTCCTCTCCTATTTTTATTCCTTTATTTTCTTATTTTGTTTCATTGCTCTGGCTATAATTTCTAGTACTATATTGAAAGGGAATGGTGAGTGTGGCTATCCTTGACTTGTTCTGGATATTAAAGAAAATGCTTTCAGCTTTTCCTCACTCACTATGATGTTGACCTTGGATTTGTTATATACCCCTTATGATGTTGAGGCAGATTCCTTCTATCACTAGTTTCTTCAGTAATTTTATCATAAAAGGGCACTGAATTTTGTCAAAAACCTTCCTTGAATCCATTGATATGACTATATAATTTTTGTTCTTAATTCTATTTATGTGGTGAATTACATTTATTGATTTGCAAATATTCAACTATCCTTTCATCTCTTGGATAAGACCAACTTGGTCACGATATTCAATCTTCTTAATATATTGTTAAATATAATTTGCTTACATGTCCTTAAGGATTTTTGCATCTCAGATCATCAGGGATATTGGTCTGTATTTTTATTTCCTTTATGTGTTTTTATCTTATTTTGGTATGAGGGTGGTGATACTGGCTTCATAGAGTTAACTTGAAAGTGTTATATTCATTTCTATTTCAAGGAATAATTTGAGGAGCATTAGGATTAATTCTTCCTTAAAGATCTGGTAGAATTCATTTGAGAATCTATCTGGTCCTAGACTTTTTTGTTAGAAGGATTTTTATTACTGCTTCTATCTCATTACTAATAATGGGTCTGTTTAAGTTTACTAATACACTTCATTCAATTTTGAAAGGTCATATGTGTCTTATACCCATTTCTTCCAGGTTTTCCAATTTATTGGAGTATAATTTTCAAAATAGTCCATAATGATCCTCTGGATTTCTGTGATGTCTGTGATAATTTCTTCTTTTTCATTTCTAATTTTATTGATTTGGGTCTTCTCTCTATTTTGGTTAGTTTGGCTAAAGGTTTATCAGTATTGTTTATTTTTTCAAAGAATCAATTCTTCATTTTATTGATCTTTTCTATTTTTAATGCTTTATGTTATTGATTTCTTTCTTGATCTTAATTATTTCTTTTTTTCTACTGATTTTGGAATAGATTCATTCTTGTTTTTCAAGGGCTTTAAAATGCATCATTAGGTTGTTTATTTGAGATCTTTCTGATTTTCTTAGGTAGGCACTCATAACTATAAACTTTCTTGTTAGAACCTTCTTCATAATGTCCCAGAGGTTCTACTGTGCTATAGCTTTAAATTTTTTCCTGTAATTTCTTCTACCACCCATTCATTATTGAAAAGTATATTGTTTAATCTCCATTTATGTAAAAGTTTTTGCAGGGATTTTTTAGTGTTGATTTTATCATGTTATTATCATATAAGATGCAAGGAATAATATTAATTTTTTGCTAAGAGATGTTTTGTGACCTGAAATATGATTTATTTGGCAGAAGCTTCCATGAGTAGCTGAAAAGAAAGTGTATTTTGTTGTGGGATGAAATGTTATATCAATGTCTACTAAGTCCATTTGATTTATAATAGATTGTTTTAGATCTGAAGAGGTTTTTATTGAGTTTATGTTTTAATGACCAATATATTGGTGGTAAAAGTGTGTTGAAATCATCCAGTTTTATTGTACTAGGGTCTACCTGAGGCTTTAGTTTACATGTGCCCATTTTATGTAATTAAATACACCAATATTTGGAGCATTAATATTTTTTTGTTACATATTCATGTTGGATTGTTGCCTTTATTGGTACAAAGTGACCTTCTTTGTCTCTGTTGACTATTTTTGACTTGAATTGTGCTTTGTCAGATGTGAGAGTAGCTACTCCTGGTGGTTTTCAGGTTCTGTTTGCATGCTGTAGCGATTTCTACCCTTTCACTTTCCACTTTTGACTATCTTGGCCTTTAAGGTGAGTCTCTCACAAACGACACATAATTGAGTCCTGTTTTTAAATCCGTTCTGCCAGTCTATAACTTTCAATAGGACAATTGATGGAGACCATTTACATTCTATATTATTACAGAAAGATGTTTATTAATTCCTACCATTTTGATTTATTTAAAATGTTTAATTTTGTCATGTTCTCATTTGCTTAGCTACTCTTCAAATGAGATTTGCCAATTTGTGAACTCTGTGATTTCCTCTGTGTGAAGTATTTCTTTAAGTATTTTCTGTAGTGTTGGCTTAACAATACGAAATTCTTTTAGTTTATTCTTATTTTGGAATGTTTTTATTTCTTTTTAAATCCTGAAGGACATCTTTCCTGGATAAGCTTGGTTGACAGGTATTAATCTTTCATGGCTTGGAGCATATTATTCCAAGTCCTCCAGAATTTTAGAGTTCATGCTAAGAAATCATTTGCCTCTATACATGACCTGTTTTTCTCTTGAATCTTAAAATTATATCCTTGTCCTATATGTTAGGTATTTTAATCACAATGCATTGTGGAGAGATTCTTTTTCTTATCTTGTCTACTTGGGGTTTTGGATACATCATCTGGATGTATGTTCTTCTCATCCTCAAGGTTTGGAATTTTTTCTGCTATATTTTTTTCCTCTGAAGACTACACTAGCTTGTATCTCACAATCTTCTTCAATTCTTATGATTCTTAAATTTTGTCTCTTAATATTGTCCCAGAGTTTCTGTACATTCTGGACAAGGTTATTTATTTTCTTTTCTTTAATACTGTCTGTATGTTCAAGGCTGCCTGCTTTGTCTTCCAAAGTAGATTTTGTCATTGACATGGTCTATTTGATTAGAGAGACTTTGAACCAAAGGATTTATTTGATTCATTGTGTCTTTCATTTCTGAGATTTGTTTCGTTCTTTTTAAAGCTATCTTCTTAATGAATTTCTCATTCATATCCCATATTGATTTTCTTAATTCATTCAGTTGATTTTCTGTGTTTCTAGGAACTCATTGATCATTTTTATGATAATTTTTTGAATTCTTTTTCTAATATTTCACTCAATGTCTTTGGATTCAGTTTTGGTGAATTATGAACTTTTGGAGATATCATGTTTTTCATATTTCTTATATTCCTGTGTTGGATTTTGTGCATCTATTCAGATGGATTTCTCTTTGACTCTTATGTATGAGCCTTTTTAGGGCAAAGTTTTCTCCTGTCAAAGTGTTCTAGAGTGATCTAGGTTGCACCCCCTTATAGGTATGGTTTCTACAGCCTTGTGTTAATTCTGTTTTTTTTTTTCTTTTTTGCTAAAAAAGTGGATACCCATGAGTGGGGCCTGAGGGTTCCCTTTATTCATTCCTATAGGTTTCTGGTCACTTATTTGGGCTTTTTGTCTCTCATATGTTTATATTAAAGTGTTGCTAAACTTTGAGTTGCTTAATTTATGTGTGGATCAAAGTGGATTGGGTTTAGTTTGTTAGCAGAGTCTTTACCCTGTAAACTCGTAGGGTCTTTGTAAATTCCCAGCACCTCACAGAAAAGGGGAAACAAAAATGACAAAAAACTGAAGCAAACTATATAGAGTATTAATATGACTATGAGGACATGGTGGTGCACACCCATAATCCCAGTGACTCAGGAGGCTGAGGCAGCAAGACTGCAAGTTTGAGGCCAACTTCTTCTTCTTCTTCTTCTTCTTCTTCTTCTTCTTCTTCTTCTTCTTCTTCTTCTTCTTTTTCTTTCTTTCTTTCTTTCTTTCTTTCTTC